>NC_056726.1:1307059991-1307079991 GCF_019279795.1 Protopterus annectens
GTATTATTTGAAAAAAAGTGCAGATACCCCCACTTATCACTGGCTATTCAATAATTCTAACAACCATTAACTGAAAAAACAAAGCCACAACTTCAACTAGGTAGTATTCAATGCAACACAAATAAACCAATTTAAATGCTGTATTATTTGAAAAAAAGTGCAGATACCCCCACTTATCACTGGCTATTCAAGAATTCTAACAAGAATTAACTGAAAAAACAGAGCCACAACTTTCAGCTTGATAGTATTCAATGCAACACAAATAAATCAATTTAAATGTTGTATTATTTGAAAAAAAGTGCAGAAACCCTTACTTATCACTGGCTATTCAAGAATTCTAACAAGCTTTAACTGAAAAATAGAGCCATAACTTCCAGCTAGTCTTCAATGCAACACACATAAATAAATTTAAATCCTGTATTATTTGAAAAAATTGCAGATACCAACACCTATCACTGGCTATTCAAGAATTCTAACAAGAATTAACTGAAAAAACAGAGCCAGAACTTACAGCTAGATAGTATTCAAAGCAACACAAATACATCAATTTAAATGCTGTATTATTTGAAAAAAATGTGCAGATACCCCCACTTATCACTGGCTATTCAATAATTCTAACAAGCATTAACTGAAAAAACAAAGCCACAACATCCAGGTAGGTAGTATTCGATGCAACACAAATAAACCAATTTAAATGCTGTATTATTTGAAAAAAAGTGGAGATACCCCCTCTTGTCTCTGGTTATTCAAGAATTCTAGCAAGCAATAAGAGAGAAAACACAGCCACAACTTCCAGATGGATAATATTCAATGCAGCACAAATAAATCAATTTAAATGTTGTATTATTTGAAAAAAAGTGCACATACCCCCACTTATCACTGGCTATTCAGAAATCTAACAAACATTAACTGAACAAAAAACAGAGCCACAACTTCCAGATAGATAGTCTTCAATGCAACACACATAAATAAAGTTCAATGCTGCATTATTTGAAAAAAAGTGTAGATACCCCCACTTATCAGTGGCTATTCAAGAATTCTAACAAGCATTAAAGAAAAAAAAGAGCCACAACTTCCAGCTAGATAGTATTTAATGCAACACAAACAAATCAATTTAAATTCTGTATTATTTGAAAAAAAGTGCAGCTACCCCCACTTATCACTGGCTATTCAAGAATTCTAACAAGCATTAACTGAAAAAAACAGAGCCACAACTTCCAGCTAGATCAATGCAACACAAATAAATCAATTTAAATGCTGTATTATTTGAAAAAAGTGGAGATACCCTTACTTATCACTGGCTATTCAAGAATTCTAACAAGAATTAACTGAAAAAACAGAGCCACAACTTTCAGCTTGATAGTATTCAATGCAACACAAATAAATCAATTTAAATGCTGTATTATTTGAAAAAAAGTGCAGATACCCTTACTTATCACTGGATATTCAAGAATTCTAACAAGCTTTAACTGAAAAAACAGAGCCATAACTTCCAGATAAATAGATTTTCTATGCAACAGAAATAAATTGATTTAAATACTGTATTATTTGAAAAAAGTGCAGATACCCCCACTTATCACTGGCTATTAAATAATTCTAACAACCATTAACTGAAAAAACAAAGCCACAACTTCAACTAGGTAGTATTCAATGCAACACAAATAAACCAATTTAAATGCTGTATTATTTGAAAAAAAAGTGCAGATACCCCCACTTATCACTGGCTATTCAAGAATTCTAACAAGAATTAACTGAAAAAACAGAGCCACAACTTTCAGCTTGATAGTATTCAATGCAACACAAATAAATCAATTTAAATGTTGTATTATTTGAAAAAAGTGCAGATACCCTTACTTATCACTGGCTATTCAAGAATTCTAACAAGCTTTAACTGAAAAAACAGAGCCATAACTTCCAGCTAGTCTTCAATGCAACACAAATAAATGAATTTAAATGTTGTATTATTTGAAAAAAGTGCAGATACCACCACTTATCACTGGCTATTCAAGAATTCTAACAAGAATTAACTGAAAAAACAGAGCCACAACTTACAGCTAGATAGTATTCAATGCAACACAAATAAATCAATTTAAATGCTGTATTATTTGAAAAAAGTGCAGATACCCCACTTATCACTGGCTATTCAATAATTCTAACAAGCATTAACTGAAAAAACAGAGCCACAACTTCCAGCTAGATAGTATTCAATGCAACACAAATAAATCAATTTAAATGCTGTATTATTTGAAAAAAAGTGCAGATACCCCCACTTATCACTGGCTATTCAAGAATTCTAACAAGAATTAACTGAAAAAACAGAGCCACAACTTACAGCTAGATAGTATTCAATGGAACAAAAACAAATCAATTTAAATGTTGTATTATTTGAAAAAAGTGCACATACCCCCACTTATCACTGGCTATTCAGAAATCTAACAAACATTAACTGAACAAAAAACAGAGCCACAACTTCCAGATAGATAGTATTCAATGCAACACAAATAAATAAATTTAAATGCTGTATTATTTGAAAAAAGTGTAGATACCCCCACTTATCACTGGCTATTCAAGAATTCTAACAAGCATTAACGGAAAAAACAGAGCCACAACTTCCAGCTAGATAGTATTCAATGCAACACAAACAAATCAATTTAAATTCTGTATTATTTGAAGAAAAGTACAGATACCCCCACTTATCACTGGCTATTCAAGAATTCTGACAAGCATTAACTGAAAAAACAGAGCAACAACTTCCAGCTAGATAGTATTCAATGCAACACAAAGAAATCAATTTAAATGCTGTATTATTTGAAAAAAGTGCAGATACCCCCACTTATCACTGGCTATTCAAGAATTCTAACAAGCATTAACTGAAAAAACAGAGCCACAACTTCCAGCTAGATAGTATTCAATGCAACACAAATAAATCAATTTAAATGCTGTATTATTTGAAAAATTGCAGATACCCCACTTATCACTGGCTATTCAAGAATTCTAACAAGAATTAACTGAAAAAACAGAGCCACAACATTCAGCTTGATAGTACTCAATGCAACACAAATAAATCAATTTAAATGCTGTATTATTTGAAAAAAAGTGCAGATACCCTACTTTATCACTGGCTATTCAAGAATTCTAACAAGCATTAACTGAAAAAAACAGAGCCAGAACTTCAGCTAGATAGTATTCTATGCAACACAAATAAATTGATTTAAATACTGTATTATTTGAAAAAAAGTGCAGATACCCCCACTTATCACTGGCTATTAAATAATTCTAACAACCATTAACTGAAAAAATAAAGCCACAACTTCAATTAGGTAGTATTCAATGCAACACAAATAAACCAATTTAAATGCTGTATTATTTGAAAAAAAAGTGCAGATACCCCAATTATCACTGGCTATTCAAGAATTCTAACAAGAATTAACTGAAAAAACAGAGCCACAACTTTCAGCTTGATAGTATTAAATCCAACACAAATAAATCAATTTAAATGTTGTATTATTTGAAGAAAAGTGCAGATACCCTTACTTATGACTGGCTATTCAAGAATTCTAACAAGCTTTAACTGAAAAAACAGAGCCATAACTTCCAGCTAGATAGTATTCTATGCAACACAAATAAATCAATTTAAATACTGTATTATTTGAAAAAAGTGCAGATACCACCACTTATCACTGGCTTTTCAAAAATTCTAACAAACATTAACTGAAAGAAAAACAGAGCCACAACTTACAGCTAGATAGTATTCAATGCAACAAAAAACAAATCAATTTAAATGTTGTATTATTTGAAAAAAAGTGCAGATACCACCACTTATCACTGGCTATTCAAGAATTCTAACAAGAATTAACTGAAAAAACAGAGCCAACACTTACAGCTAGATAGTATTCAATGCAACACAAATAAACCAATTTAAATGCTGTATTATTTGAAAACAAAGTGCAGATACCCCCAATTATCACTGGCTATTCAAGAATTCTAACAAGAATTAACTGAAAAAACAGAGCCCCAACTTTCAGCTTGATAGTATTAAATCCAACACAAATAAATCAATTTAAATGTTGTATTATTTGAAGAAAAGTGCAGATACCCTTACTTATGACTGGCTATTCAAGAATTCTAACAAGCTTTAACTGAAAAAACAGAGCCATAACTTCCAGCTAGATAGTATTCTATGCAACACAAATAAATCAATTTAAATACTGTATTATTTGAAAAAAGTGCAGATACCACCACTTATCACTGGCTATTCAAGAATTCTAACAAGAATTAACTGAAAAAACAGAGCCACAACTTACAGCTAGATAGTATTCAATGCAACAAAAAACAAATCAATTTAAATGCTGTATTATTTGAAAAAGTGCACATACCCCCACTTCACTGGTCCAATTAAGTAATCCTACAAGTTAGCACTATTAAACCATAAGCACTACTTACTCTTATAATGTCCTCTATTGGTCCATCTTAAATTCAGTTTCCTTGTTACTCTTGCATGTCCAAAGGTCAGTCAATGGTTTCCTCTCCAGTCCAGCTTGTGAATCAGGGAATTTTCAGGCAATATTACAACTGTCTCATGTACACGGACAACTCTCTCCTCCTCCAAACAGATTCAAATATATGTGAGAGATGCAACTATTTCGCCAAACTGGAGGCTGAGCTCTCTCATCTCAAAACTGGTGTAACCAGTCAGGAGGAGAAGGTAACCTCACTCAACACAATTCCAGTATCACATAGTCCCACCACATCAGCGAACCAAACACATAAATACACAAAAACATACTCGGAGGCTCTAAATAAAAATCTACCTAAGCAACACAGACCTCCAAAGCAGACATCCAAGCAAACACTACCTCAAAACAAAACACACACAACACATAACCCACAAAGTCAGTGTGCCAAGCAGCCACAACCCTTAAGGCTGAATAACATACCTGATACTCTTGTTACAGATGACTCTATTGTCAGACACACTGACATCCTGCTCACCAGGCTGAATAAAGAGAAGGTCACGGTGAGCTGCCTGTCGGGTGCTAGGATCTGACACATGACGCAAGCACTCGGGTCACTCCAAAGCAAATACAAATATGACTCAGTAATTGTACATGCTGGTGTGAATGACCTGAGACATACCTCCATGGACTACATGAAAAGAGAAATAGAGGAGCTCTCTGATCATGTAGCCCAGGCTAGTATGACCCTGACCTTGAGCAGCATCTTACCCTCACCTAGAATAATGCCACAGTACAAAGACAACATGATCGATTTTAACAATTGGCTAAAATTTTGGTGTCATTCAAAGGGGATCCAGTGCCTGTCAGCCTGGGATGACATGCTCGACAAGCCACGATGCTTCACTAGGGACGGCTTGCACCTGTCACCACTGGGCTTTTAGATATTGGCAAAGGCTCTTGCCACCCCCATAGTGCCTTTTTTAGGCAAGGCTCAAAAGTCAAACCCACCCCCATAGACAGCACAAGGAACAAGAAACTAAGGGCAATGCTGCTAAACGCCAAAAGTCTTAACCTCAAGATGCACTCACTCAAAGTTCTCCTCAGTATGGAGAACATCGATATCTGTGCAGTGACAGAAACCTGGTTCAAGGCTCCAGAGAGCACCTCAGCACTACCAGGCTATACCTCGTATCATGCTTTTCGGCCCCAAAACCCAGACTGAACCACAAAAGGAGGGGGAGTTTCCATATTTATCAAGGATATCCACACCTCCAGGTTAGTGACATTGCATGAAGTATCGGAGAACATCCATGTGCAACTAACAGTGGGCAAGACTGCTTTTCAGTTTATAGCATCCTACAGACCACCCTCTCAAAGTCAGGAATCCCATTTAGCTTTCCTGAAAACATTGGAGAACATGAAAATCTCTCCAAACACCATTATATTGGGTGACTTCAACTACCCAAACATTGACTGGGAGCACTACTCAAGCCCCAGCACCTTAGCCCAAAGATTCCTGGAAATTATAAACTCAAATGCTATGGAACAACTAGTCACCACTCCCACAAGAGGGGACAACATACTAGACCTGATCATTACCAACATGGGGACTCTATGCTCCACACCTGAAGTATATCACTCATTGGTAAGATCAGACCATAAATTCATTTCACTGGATGTCCACATCCTGACCCCACATCCCAGCCCAGAAAAAGACAGTGAAAAACTTCTCAAAAGTGAACTTCTAACTTCTCAAAACTGAAGTGGAATCCTTCAAGGCCCCAGGGCCAGTGGAAACTACAGCCCAAACTGCAGAATCCTATATAAATGCATTCTATGGACATCTCCAGGAATGCATGGATCATGCTATCCCAAACAAAACCAAGACCCAATCATCCAAAGGCAGGCGTCCAGTCTGGTGGACCCCTGCCATAAATAAACTGTACAACAGAAGGAGGAAGCTACTACATGATAGAGCAAAATCCCTAATAGGGAAGGCATCTCTGATCAGTACTAGCAAAAAATTACGATCCCTCATAAAATCCTCCAAGGCCAGCTTCGAGAGAAAAATTGCACAGGACACCAAAGACAATCATAAGGCTTTTTTCAGTTATGTTAGAAACCTGGGATGCAACTCCCAGACTTGTTCTGAGTTGATTCTAAATGACAAAAAATACACTGAACCCACAGACATCGCCAATATCCTGGCAGACAGGTTCAGTGCAAACTTCTCCACCCCTCCCCAAATGAGCAAGTATCTATCCCAGCAGAGGGCTGCCTCCCAAACATCTCAGATGCTCAGGTGAAGGTTGCCCTCTCCAAAGCAAAAAAACACTGCTTCCATGGGACCAGATGGCATCCCAAGTTGCGTCCTACATGAACTACAAGAGGAACTAATCCCTCAAATAAAACAGCTATACAATCTCAGCCTCACTACAGGATATTTGCCCACAGAATGGCGTACAGCAACAGTGGTCCCACTCCAGAAAGGTGAAGCCTCTGCGGACCCTGGAAACTATCGCCCCATAAGCCTGACTAGCTTAGTCTGCAAGGCTATGGAGAGGATCATCATGGAGCTCATAAACAAAGACATTGGGGACCTACAGACACTAGATCCTACACAGTTCGGCTTTGTCAAGGGCAGATCCTGCCTTTTGAACATGGTTGACTTCTTTGAAACAGTCACCAAAGCCATAGATGAAGGGAAGGTAGTCCACACAGCCTAACTGGACCTTGCAAAGGCATTTGACACAATACCCCACTCGGCATCATAGATAAGCTATCCAGCTTAAATATAAACCCCTATGTCACAAGATGGGTCACAAACTGGCTCAAAGACAGAACCCACAGAGTGAGAGCTGCTGGAGCCATGTCAGACTCGAAACCGGTCACAAGTGGTGTCCCACAGGGTTCTGTCCGGAGACCACTCTTGTTCAGTATATACTTTTCTGAGGTACAGGCAAACGTGGGAGGACTATGGCTCACCAAGTTCGCAGACGACTGCAAACTGGGCACCATAATCAACTCTCCAGCTGACATAAACATCCTTCAAAAAGGTCTCACAGAGACAGATAACTGGTGCCAGCACCATGGTTTAAAGCTAAATGCCAAAAAATGTATAGTCATACCCTTTGGCAAAAACAATGTGCCCACAAATTACCACATAGGCAGAAACCCATTAAGTGCAGAGAAAGTTATTAGGGACCTGGGGACCCAAGTTGATAGCAATCTCTCCTTTGAAAACCACATTGCCAAAGTGGTTAGAAAGACCTTCTACACAGCCCACCTCATCACGAAGGGTTTCACATCTAGATCAAGAGAGGTAATCGTGCCCCTTTATTCATCCCTCATCAGGCCCATCATAGAATACAATGCCCCTTTTGGGATGTACCTTACCTGACACCTGCAGCAGTTAGAAAGACCCCAAAAGTATCTCACCAAGAGGATCAAGGGTCTCAAACAGATGCCATATGCTGCTCGGTTAAAAAAACTCCAGCTCTACTCAGTTGCATACCACCTACTTCGAGGTGATCTATGCCTGACATACAAAGCTATGTCAAATCCAGAATTAATGGACATGCTCCACCTCAGTAAATCTAAATCCCTTAGAGCCACATGCTCGAGGGACTTGAACCTCAGCACAGAAATAAATAGAGCTTGCTGGAGGGACAGGTTCATAACCCAGAGGCTCCTTTCGCTCTGGAATAGAATTCCAGTTCATGTGAGGCAGAGCACCTCAATGAATCTCTTCAGGAAGAATCTCGATAAGTGGATGTGGGATCGTAGGTTTGTCCCAGGGATTACTCCCGTGTCACTATTAGACAGAGGCACAGTAAACTAAACCTTAAAAAGGGCACAGTATACTCAAATCAAGGGGTGGCGTAAGCCATACAGAATCGGGCTAGGCTTATAATTGCCCCAGGGCAGATAGCCTAGTATGAACCTATGAACCTATGAACCTATCACTGGCTTTTCAAAAATTCTAACAAACATTAACTGAAAGAAAAACAGAGCCACAACTTACAGCTAGATAGTATTCAATGCAACAAAAAAATCAATTTAAATGTTGTATTATTTGAAAAAAAGTGCAGATACCACCACTTATCACTGGCTATTCAAGAATTCTAACAAGAATTAACTGAAAAAACAGAGCCACAACTTACAGCTAGATAGTATTCAATGCAACACAAATAAATCAATTTAAATGCTGTATTATTTGAAAAAAATGTGCAGATACTCCCACTTATCACTGGCTATTCAATAATTCTAACAAGCATTAACTGAAAAAACAAAGCCACAACTTCCAGCTAGGTAGTATTCAATGCAACACAAACCAATTTAAATGCTGTATTATTTGAAAAAAGGTGGAGATACCCCCACTTGTCACTGGCTATTCAAGAATTCTAGCAAGCAATAACAGAGAAAACAGAGCCACAACTTCCAGCTGGATAGTATTCAATGCAGCACAAATAAATCAATTTAAATGTTGTATTATTTGAAAAAAGGTGCAGATACCACCACTTATCACTGGCTATTCAAGAATTCTAACAAGAATTAACTGAAAAAACAGAGCCACAACTTACAGCTAGATAGTATTCAATGCAACAAAAACAAATCAATTTAAATGTTGTATTATTTGAAAAAAAGTGCACATACCCCCACTTATCACTGGCTATTCAGAAATCTAACAAACATTAACTGAACAAAAAACAGAGCCACAACTTCCAGATAGATAGTATTCAATGCAACACACATAAATAAATTTAAATGCTGTATTATTTGAAAAAAAGTGTAGATACCCCCACTTATCAGTGGCTATTCAAAAATTCTAACAAGCATTAAAGAAAAAACAGAGCCACAACTTACAGCTAGATAGTATTTAATGCAACACAAACAAATCAATTTAAATACTGTATTATTTGAAAAAAAGTGCAGATACCACCACTTATCACTGGCTATTCAAGAATTCTAACAAGAATTAACTGAAAAAACAGAGCCACAACTTACAGCTAGATAGTATTCAATGCAACAAAAAACAAATCAATTTAAATGCTGTATTATTTGAAAAAAAGTGCACATACCCCCACTTATCACTGGCTTTTCAAAAATTCTAACAAACATTAACTGAAAGAAAAACAGAGCCACAACTTACAGCTAGATAGTATTCAATGCAACAAAAAACAAATCAATTTAAATGTTGTATTATTTGAAAAAAAGTGCAGATACCACCACTTATCACTGGCTATTCAAGAATTCTAACAAACAAAACAAGTAAACTTAGTTAAAAACACAAAGCGGACTGGAACGCAATAAGAGACGGCTGAAATGTAAAAATCTGATTTAATAAGCTCCAAATAAAATAAGCGCTTTCGGCAGAAAAATATGCCGCCTTCTTTAGACAAAACAGCAGAATAACAAAAGAGCAAGTTTTTTTAAAATGTACAAACTAATTGCCCAATGAATGTCAAATGCATTATTCAATTAAATATTGTCATGGAGACCTTAAAGAGACTTTTTAAACCACAATGGAAACTTCAATCCTGTTATCAAGTGCCAATGAGGCCTGATATAAACGCAAATCTTAAAGTTTTGCATATACTTCGAATACTAGTTGGACAGCAAAAACCATTGAATATACTTGAACAAAGTATGTTAAACTCTACTAAAATGCATAAGAATCAAATACATCCTTAGTGTCATTAAAATACAGTAGATTTGCTAATTGTAAAATATCTCATGCATCATATAAAAGAAAAATGACTTTAAAGGTGACGCTATATTACCTACTGAGTCACATCTAGCCACTGAGAATAAACGAGTGTGCCTTATTATGAAACAGCGTTCATTAGCTGTCACGCTGGCTTATACAGACAAGTATGAACTGATATAGTTGACACCTTAGTTATTCTGAAACTTGTTTAACAGCAATACATAGCTTAAAACGGCATACGTATATCTAGCTGCATTAAAACTTAATCATAAATTGAAAAATGACACTTTTCTCATCATTTAACAAATAAAAGAAAAATTTTATGCCAAAAATTATTTTTAAAAAATAAAATCTGTAACAAGGCTAGCATATATTTTACTTGTAATCTATCAACAAATTGAAATATAAATTAACTTTATAATAATAAAAATGAATTATATTCATCTGTTATAAGCTAGCCATTTAAGGATACATTTGATAGAAATGAAGTCATTGTTTGTTAGTTACATTAGATCCAAACTTGAGTATTTAAAAACAATATGGAAACTCTATAGGAAAACAAGTATGAATAAACTGGAAAGAGTATAGCGGAAATATACTAAGGGCATCTATGGATGTGAAAATCTAAGTTATTATGAAAGACTAAATATCTAAACTTGTACAGTGTCTCTTACAGATATTTAAGAGTAGATCTTATTCAGGTATATAGGGCACTTAGGGATAACTACCTGTTGGAATGTTTGGGGTTATCAAAAAGTACTAGAGAATTGTCGGATAACCTATGTAGAAGATTCAATAGGAATGAGAAATGTACTAATTGGTTCTCTGACAGAGTAGCTGATGCTTGGAACAGACTACCAAATTACATTAAAGCAAGTACTAGTTTAGATATTTTTAAGAACAGCCTGGACATTTATTATAGGAACAAGTGTTTTGGCAGATTGGCAAGCTAGAAGGGCTTTAATGCCCATGCTTGAAACATTTGTATGTATGTATGTATGTATGTATTCTCAGGACTGCAGCATCAACCTCTTTAAAAGTATACCATAGTGCAGTATCAGCAATGCATCTACATACTGTGGGAGTAGAACCCACAACCTTCTGCATCAAAAGCAAACATTCAACCTGTTATGCTATTAACAATGCAATCTGACTCAGCATAAGCAGCACTAAACGTCTCTTGCCCTGAAGCTCTCAGCCCCTTGTAAAATCCACTCAACACTTAACTGTATCTCTCAACTTTGCAGCACAAGAAATCTGGAAAAAGCCAAACTTTATTGGGGGCAGACAAAAGCACAAAAACCAGGACACATTTTAAACATTGCTTGTATAATCTTGGAAAGTTGCTAGAATAAAATGCTGTTATCACCATGCATTTCACTGCCAAGTCTTAAACCTAGGACTCTGTGTGCTGCAGTTAGAGTACTATAACACTATGTCAAATCATCTGTTCCTTAAGAAAGACAGGAAGACCGAAACTTAAATGGGTATCATTTAGTGAATTCAGTTCTCAACCTCTTAGCACAAAACACCTGGACAAAGCCAATAATGGGGGAATACAGCCTCCAAACATATTCACTGAGTTCAGTTCTCACCATAGCTCTCAACCTCTTAGCACAAAACACCTGGACAAAGCCAATAATGGGGGAATATAGCCCCCATAATAGGGCCAAATTTAAAATATTGATCTTATAAACTTAGAAAGTTGTTGGAATAAAATGTTTTGTGTTACCATGTATTTTCTGAAGAATATGAAGTCTGAAATTCAAATGCCTGTCATTATTTAGTGAATTCAATTCTTCACTGATTACAAAAATCCAGAAAACCACAGATTTTATGAGGAACAGAACAGAACAAAAATATGAGGCATAAATCTGGACAGCTTTCACAAGTGGTGGTGGGTAGGGAATTCAAGCTCTTGCTACCTGTATCCAAGGTTCAGGGTTTAAGCCTGAGTAACTCTAGCCACCAGGTATATTTAACTGGGGCATTTCACACACACACACACACACACACACACACACACACACACACACACACACACACACACACACACACACACACACACACACACACACCAGCTGAAACTTTATTCCCCTTGCAGCAGCTTCCCTTGTAAGAAATACAACAAAAATCCTTTGCAGCTTCTCATTCCTGGAACCTTCCCTTGTAAGCAGCAGCAATACAACAAAATCCCTTGCAGCAGCAGCTCATTCCTGGAACCTTCCCTTGTAAAAGAAATACAAATCTATTGCAGTCTGATTCCCCCCACATACATGACTGTAGATGTCCCCTTCCAGGCTATGCGGTTTATAACCGCATAGACTTCTGGGCATCAATGTACAGATCCCTTCTCTTTGTAATCCAGACTGGTTAAACAGCAGTCTGGATTCACACACATGCTCAGTTTGTTCTGGAATTGCAGCGCTAATTATTTTATTTTTTAAAACGTCTTTCAATTTTTACAGCTGGGGGGGGGGGCTGCAGTCCGATAGCATGAGCCACCCCTGTAAACAGGTGATGTTCGTATAGGTGAGAAAGATGGAAGGGTCAAACAAAAGGGAGACGAGGGCGTAAGGATGAAGAGAGAACTGATGAGGGCAAACAGATCATGTAGCACCATAGTTTGATGAACAATTTTTAGAAATGTGCTGTTTGACAGCCTGCTTGAAATATGCCTATAAGAATTTGCCTGTTTAATATAGGCAGCTTGTTCCCTAGACTTCAGCATTATTGCTTCTCCTGCAGGTGAACAGTTCTAAATGTATACTACAAAATGTTTCAGACAGGATGATGGTGTTATTATAATAATAATGGGAAAGATGTGAATAGGCCCAAGTTTTCATAAACTGACATTTGACATTTCAGTGATAAAATCACATAACAATAACTTGTCTACCAATAAAATGGAGTGTAGATGAGGGTGTAAAAGCCACCATTTTATGAAGAACCACTGTGTCAATTTTGATTGCAAAATGTCTTAAGTGGCTTAAATACAGTGTTGTCTTTTATGTATAACTTTCATTTCATAAAAAAAGAAAGTGTTCCTTACTACAATAGTAATTAAACAAAATTCTAGGACTACTTTAATTTATAAATCTGTTTTATGAAAAGGATTATCAGAGTTCATTCACAGATCTAAAGATTAAGCATTTCTTACCAAAAGTTAAAGACTTCTCTGTAAGTTTAGAATTATTCTGTACTCTTCTAGGAATCCTAGAGCTCTTCTTCAGTTCAGTTTCCATTACAGTGACAAATCTTTCTGCAATGGGCTGATTTCTATTGCTTCTTTTTAAAGAATATTCCAAGCTAGAGTTGTAGTAGAAATAGCAATTTGATATTTCAGTGAATGATTCCATATCTGTTACAGAATAGCAATATATAACAAGAGACATAAAAACAAATGTCTCCTAACAATGATGTTCCTATAACTGCTTCCTCGTTAGATTTACTTGTTTACGATAACTCGTCTGATTTAATGAATAAAGGAACACACCAATAATTAGTCAAGCTGCTGCATTTTTAAAATATTTCTTCCTACATGACAAATGTGACTTCAGCCTTATCAAAATGATATTTCAGTCAGTGAACAGTAAGAATGGAATCTGAAACATAATAATGACAGTGTGACAACACAATTTTTGCAAAAAAAAAAGAGAGAGAAAGAGCAAGAAAATTTCTCACTGCCACATACTGTAGAATACTTCATCATTTAGTATTACTGCTTCATTTAGCATCTTCCACTAGTGGTGACTGCATGCTCAAAACCCCAGTCCTTAATTAATGGCACAATAAACTTAATAAAACATCTTAGCAAGTCCACTTTTTTATGTAGCTTTGAAACAATTTATTTTACAGTTCTTAAATTCCATTTTTTAATTATTGTGTTTCATTGCATAAAGAATTCAAATCCAGATCGTAAAAAGTAAAAATCTTACAGTAGTAAGGACGTGTAATGAGCATACCATCCTAATATCAGCTTACCTCAAATGAAAAAAAACAAGTGTATATAATGTTCTGTAAACTTAAGGTTTACAAAGATCTTCAATTACCTGTGAAATAAATGCCAGGGCAGCTAAAGTCATACACAGGAAATCCTGTCATCTGTATACAAAATGCTTGCCAGTGAGAACATGCATCAGATGGTCAGTAACTTTTATTTATTTAACATTTGTTGACCAGGAAAGTCTGACTGGGACAGAGCCTATTTTCAGTGGAGGCCCACAGAAAAACTCTCCAGATGCATGTTTTTGGGATGTGGGAGGAAACTGGAGCACCCAGAGGAAACCCATGCAAATGCATGCTGACTCAGTACAGAAGGCACCCCAGCTGAGAATTGAATCAGAGAATCTCTTGCTGTGAGGCGACAACTTTAACTGCTGCATCACTTCACCACCCAGATGAGGCTAGGGCATAGCAGTTGGGACAGCCACAAGGTGTCCAGGGTGTTATCAGTAGATGCCAGTCAAGTGGTAGTACAGTAGCCGAATTCAGAAATGAATGCTGATACTGCACTTGCAGTCAGGACTGAAGAGCTTCAGCACTTTGTGCTTGGTAGATGCAGTTCCATCATTCAGAAATTCATGCTAATACTGCTTTCTCAGTCAGGGCTGAAGTTCTTTTTCTGGATCCTCAGTTTGGAACAGAAGATACCCTTCTCCTTTCCTGTGCTTCTCTGGTTAGAGTAAAATATCTTTTACTTACTCTTCATAGTGGAGAAGAAGAGTTTTTCTATCTTCAACCTTTAGTTGAGAGGGCACTAGCTCAGGGAGCTGCACATAACCCCATTAGTGATTTTCTAGTGGACTGCCCCCAAATTACTGACTATTTTTGGCTATTTTTGTTTATTATCACAAGAACTTCATCAGCCTAATGCACTTCACTTCTTTAGCTCACATTTAAGTTATACAGCAGATCATCAGAAGCATAGCTAAGGTGGAATGAAGGATTCAGTTGCCCCTGGTGTTAAGTGTTAAGGGGCATGATTGACAGATGCTATCAGTCAGTGGTGCAGTACCAGCATTCAGTTCTATGCTAGCACTGAAATACTGGTACAGAAATGAATTTTAATATTGTTATACTCTTTTGTGGTCAGGACTGAAGAAACTAAAATTTAGAGTTGAGGGGCATCACATCAAGACGTTGCACTGTGTTCAAAATGAATCCGCTATGGCACTGCATATTATGCTCCCTACTCATGTGTCACACTGTTTGCTACATTTTTTACAAACATTAAACGGCTTTTGTTTTATTTAAACATCTCTATAATCCCTTTAGAATTTTATAGGTTCATAGGTGTTTACAAGGCTAATGACCATAAGGACCTTTTTAATCTTAACCATGCATCCCAAACCTCTGGCAAGTTCTGATACCCTTGATAAGTGTATACATGGGCCTGGAAAATGAACAATTTACAGGTCACCTCTGTCCATTAGAGACATAGGTACCAAACCAGGGATGTGTCCAGTTTCCCATGCAGTTGTCCAAGTTGCACTTGAATTGTGTTAGGGAGGAACTCTGCTTCACATGGATGGGAAGCCTGTTCCCTAGAAGGGGTAGTCTCTGGGATACATACCTCTCTATGCAGCAGGTCCTATTTATATCACAGGTAAGGTTTAGGTCTTTAGAATGGGTAATTCTGGTGCTGCTGTTTTATGCATATGCAGGAGGTCCATCAGAGTGGGGTTTGACAATGGCCTGTGTGCCAGACATAGAGCTCCCCTTAAATGCCTGTAGGAGACAGAATACAGGGATAGGGCCTTGAGGTGGTCTACATAGGACATATTACTTATGCCCTGTATTCTTTTAGTGAGGAACCTCTGTGTGCATTTATATTTATATTACATTACGTTAACATTTATGTTAAAAATATAAAATGTTGAAGCTTTAAGAAAAATACTGTGTAACATCCAGAGCTCTCTTTGTTAGCACTGGAGCCAAAGGAATGTTCTCATTAATACCTGATGGTGTGTTAGAGTTTAATTTTATTATCCAAAAAATATTACATTACGTTAACATTTATGTTAAAAATATAAAATGTTGAAGCTTTAAGAAAAATACTGTGTTACATCCAGAGCTCTCTTTTTTAGCACTGGAGCCAAAGGAATGTTCTCATTAATACCTGATGGTGTGTTAGAGTTTAATTTTATTATCCAAAAAAGTTCTCTTAACTCCAACCGGAGCTCCCACCACCCACCTTGAGCATTTAATAGAACTTGTTCTAAGATCCCAAATTTAAACCTAGTGAAGTTCTGACACTGTAAGGAGTGTTTATACAGTGAATTATTCACATTACCCATTGATATTGTGTACAAATGTTTTAAGTTGTCAGTTTATGGAGCAGTGTGGATCACTTTAATTACAGAATTTTTCATTTATAAATTGTCTAATAAACTAACAAGAATGTAAATGACACCTATTATATAAGAGTTGCTTATGGGAATAATAGAAGTATCTGTTTTGGTGAGGGAGACGAAAGTGCTTAATTTTCTTTGTGTTTGGAATAAAGTGTGTTCGTAAGAATTTTGGTCCTCTTATTCCTGTGGAGGTATGGATCTTATGGTGTGGACCCAGTGAATTGCTTTGCTACATTGGTTACAGTCTGAAAGAAGTCAACCAGGTTCAGCAGGCAAGATCTGCCCTTGACAAATCCAAAATGGTGGGGTCAAGTGCTTGGAGGTTGCCTGTGTCCTTGTTTATGAGATCCATAATACTATGCCCCATGGCTTTACAGAACAGACATGTCAAGGTAATTGGGTGATAGTTTGCAGGGTCAGTAGTGGTACCACCTTTGTGCAGGGGGATGACAATGGGAGTTCTTCACTTGGCTGGAATGAAGCCTGTACTTAGGCTGTGGTTGAATAGGGTGCTCAATGGTGAAACCAGTTCTTGTTAGAGATGGTGCAGAATGCATGCTGGGATACTATCAAGTCCCATGTAAGCTGCGTTCTTTGCCTTAGATAGGGCCTGTAACACTTGATCTATGGAGATGTGAGGTGCGGGACAAGTATCTTATCTTATGTGCTGGACTTCTTACTACAGAATTTGCCTGTGGGTCTCAACTGCTGTGTGAATATTATTCATGCCTGATAAAATAATGCCTGTTAGTCTTATTCTTTTTACTGTTTTTTTATCATTTGCATTTTTCTGGTATTACATACAATTACTTTGCTTATGCCCCACAACATGACTGAAAAAATCATTTGCTCTATTTTCACTACTTAGCTTTTCAAAGCACCAGTAAATAAATAAGCAAACCTGCAAAAAATGGTTTAAGTACTCCAGAAATGTATTTCAACATTATAAGGTCACCTTTGCCTTTGTGAGTGTGCTTCTCAGGCCTTCTCTATGTTAATGAGAGACAGATGGTGTACTCTAATGAATTATGCTAATGTATGGACATAGTTCTAAATCAGTTGTTTTACAACTTAAAAAGCATCCTTAGTTAACTCATTCCATCCAGTACAGCTTTTGAGTGTCTACCTTTAACTCCCAATGGGTGTATCTTGAGCCTTTAAAAAAATGAAGTTATCACCTTACAGGTCTAGCAAATACTCATTGACAGAGGTCAGATATCAATACAGTTGTGTTTGCTATCATGTATGCTTCAAGATGAAATATTCTTATACCTTGTATGTAGCATGGTTTTGTAATTATTAATGCAAATATGAACAAGTAATATTTGTCACCTAGAAGTGCAGTTGGAGGTAACTGCAGAAATGCCTGGAGGCTCACTCGGCTGCAATGAGTTTAAAGCAGGACATATATGTACAATGTATGAGTAAATTGTATCAGTTATCAGTGCCTGACTGACAGGCAGTGCATGATGATTCTAAATTAGAAGAAAACAAATCTTTTTTGCAAATATTAACTTGGCTTCTTTCATATAGTAGAACAAAGCTCGATTTAGAAGCTGATAATAAAGTGCATTTTCTAATGTAGTAAAAAAATATATCCTGTACACCTGTACATCCAAGGAAATGGACCTGACTTAGAATATGAAAGAATGGAAAAGGAATGACCGATTGGACTGATGACTTGGAGAGACAAGGCTTATTTAGGTCCATTACAGAGGGAGAAAAGAGCAAAAATCTAGTCACGTAATAGACTGTAGAAGTTCTGAATGAGTATTTCATCTTGGCCTTAAGAGTGAAGAAACCAGGGGGATACATATGACTTGAAGCAAGGCACATATCGCAAGAAGCACAACGTTTAGCAACATACAACCGACTTGTAATAAAGCAGGTAGAAGGTGATGTGACACAGGCATTTATGTGTCAGGAAACACCTAGTAAGAAATTCTTTAATAATAACAGAATGTAATTGGTTAGAGAAAGAAGTGTGGCACACATCTAGATGGAGTAAATCTAGAACAGAAAAAGAATAACACAAAAGGTGCATGCAGCAAGGTATAAATCATGGTTAAGTGTGAAGAATACAGCAAGAATTGAGGTAAGTGTTAGAAAAGGAAACCATGACTTGAGAAGAGAGGCAGTAAAGTGAAGAGAGAAACTTCATCTAACATATAAATTATGCCAAATAGTATAAATGGAGCTTAATATGTTACAGCTGAAATAGAAATAATAGTCTACAAAATATCCCAATAATATTCTTGCAAAAAGAGCTATAATGTCATTTAAGGATATTGGTAGAGACACAACAGCAATAAAATCAAAAAAATCTGCATGATATATTTTATCCTTACCTTAAGACATGCCTCTTCAAAATATTCTGTAACTAATAAAGTAAATACAGAATAATGTATGTTTTTCTCTCAGACTATTGTTTCTGTAAAAAATCTGACACTTGAAAACCTCAGATATCCTACATTTTTCTTTCAAAGTATTGTATCTTATATAACACTAACGTAATTTTAGAACTGATATTCAGATTCTAAATTACCTAGTAAATAATAAGCAAACCTACAAATAAAAATGATTTAAGTACCTGAAAAGAGTATTTGAACATTGTAAGGTGACCTTTTTATCCTTTTTAAGTGTGTCACTGAAGCCGTCTCTTTGCTTATGAAAGACTGTGTATGTAGAATAATGAATAATGATAATAGGTTCATAGGTTGGTACCAGGCTATCAACCCTAGGGCCTATACATGCCTAGCCATAACAATTCCCTGGCTATTTCTTCCCACACTATTTACTTCCCTGGACCCCTGTTTAGCAGGGTGACTGACGTGATCCCCAGGGTGAATTTCCTTTCTCGCATCCAATCGTCAAGGTTTCTTTTGAAGAGGGCCAAAGAGATGCTCTGCTTGACATGTATGGGCAGTCTATTCCAGAGTCTGGGGAGTCTCTGGGACAATAATCTATCCCTCCAGCATGTTTTGTTTATTGTGATGACAAGGTTTAGATCCCTGGAGCGTGTGGCTCTGAGAGATTGGGATTTCTTTAAGTGTAGCATGTCCAACGGCTCTGGGTTTGACATGGCCTTGTATGTTAAGTAGAGATCGCCTCTGAGTAGATGATATGTGACAGAGTATAGCTGGAGATTTTTAAGGTGATCAGCATAGGGCATCTGATTTAGGCCTGTGATTCTTTTAGTGAGGTATTTCTGCGGCCTTTCCAGTTGTTGCAGATGTCTTAAGAGGGACATACCAAATGGGGCATTGTATTCTATAATGGGTCTAATGAGGGATGAGTACAGTGGGACAATGACCTCCTTTTTCCTGGATGAAAAGCCCTTAGTGATGAGGTATACCACACAGAAGGATTTCCTGACTGTTGTGGCAATGTGGTTATCGAAGGTGAGACCACTGTCCACCTATTGAAGGTGAGACCACTGATACAAATAATTTGTAAACCTTTTATAAATCAGTTATT
>NC_056726.1:1307084991-1307112491 GCF_019279795.1 Protopterus annectens
GAATTGTGTTTATGAAAAAGGAATTGAATTGTGTTGCAATGTTTTCATTTGATGGGGGTGTGGTAGGATTGGGGTTGGACATGCTACCAGGTTGCAGGAGTGTGTTTATAGTGACACAGAATTTTTGGGGGTTGTTTTTGTTTCTTTGCTGTGCAGTGATGTAGTAGGCTTTTTTGTCAGCTTTTATCTGGGATTTGGCTTTATTCGTAAGTTGTTTAAAAAGTAGAAGGTTGTCATTGCTTTTGTTAGTTAGCCAGTGTTCCCATGCCTTGTCCCTTTCTTTTAATAGATCTTTGGTGCTTAGCCAGGGTGTGTGATATATATATATATATATATATATATATATATATATATATATATATATATATATATATATATATATATATACATACACACACACACACACACACACACACACACACACACGTGTGTGTGCATGTGTGTATGTATATCTATATAGATATGGGTCTACTTTCGTTCATCAAATGTACACCTGTTCGAATGCTAAGTAAATGAACTCACATCAGTGAAAGGGTAGTTTAACAAAAATGCACTTTCGCAAAATCCAAATTATTGAATTTCTTTTTGCCATTCCAGGATGCTTTGGAAGTAGAGGTGAGGTTTTTTTTTGTTGTTTTTTTTGCAGGTGTAATGGGAAAGTAAGAATTAGGGCAGTTGGGGCTTTTAGATATATGTCGCGCTACAGTGAGAATAAGGAAGTGTACCATTCTCTCAATTATAGTGCAATCTTGGAGTTAGTATATATAATTAGCAGGGGTGGGCACAGCCCGCCACATGGAGGGTGTTGTTTTTAGTTTTTATTTTAGTTTTTTTAATTTCATTTATTTGGATTTTGCGAAAGTGCTTTTTCGTTAAACTGCACTTTCACTGATGTGAATTTGTTTATTTAGGATTCAAGCAGGTGTACTTTTGATGAACAAAAGTAGACCCATATATATTTATTTATTATTTTTTATTTATTTTACATTTGTTTACCAGGAAATTCCGACTCGACACAGGTCCTTTTTCAGCAGAGACCTGCGGAAAAAAGCTCCAGTAAAAATAAATAGAAATAGAAACATTAAAGAGGCTGACAAATTTGAAAGATCATTACATGAGAAAACAAATAGCAGTTACACAATGAAGAAAAATGTATTTCACCGGAGATAACATCAACCTAATATGTGGAACAAAAGTAAATTTAATTTTACTGAGTTTCAGTACAATAGAGGTCAGGTATAGGAGTAAGATAGCACCCATCCGAGGGCCACACTAAACCATCCAATTGATAGTAGCAGTGGGTGGTCTGTACAAAGGGCAGGAACTTAATCAACATGAGCTTATGACCTGCACTTACTGAGAAATCGTCATTTGTGGGGAATAATTGCAATCTCCACTCCTTTTTATGAATGGGGTTCAGTGGATTACCTGGCTCTGTCAGCCAAGGGAAGACACTCGTCGATCCATTCATTGTAGCACACATACAGCCCCAGGCAACTAAGGGCATCACAGACCTGTTATTGCTCAATCTTGTGTGGCAAAAAGCCACTTGTCCCTCTAAGAAGTTGGAGATGACTGCATGGGGCCACATAACTAGTTAGCATGGCGGAGTCTCGTTTGTTATCGGAATTAACCAGACAGATCACTCCACCAACTAAGAACTGCCATGCACCACCACCCACAGAACTGAGAAAGAGCTATTAAGCTGTCAATCTTTTCTGTGTCCAGACCGAGTGAGGTGTCCTGTGTTTTATATAATGTAATATATTTATTTATTTATTTTACATTTGTTAACCTGGAAAGTCCAACTGGGTCTAAGAACTTATTTTCAGTGGAGGTCTGGGGGAGAAAAGCTCCACATTAGAAATACATAACAGTAAGAGATTTTATAGTTATTACATATGTACAGTATAATATAATATACATTAGTAACAAGAACAAAAAGAGAAGGATTATAATCTAACAAAAAAATCTGCAAAATAGTTAAGGTACTAGAAATGATATGCTGATAATGTAATGGAACATACTACTGATAATTGTATGCTTGAGAAGGCTTTTACCTGTACTAGCCAGGAGTAGTACATGTACAAAGCCAAGAATCAGTAACAAAGTTTTTGAACAGATGTTTGAACTCAGTGCAATTAGTGGTGGTTCTAATGTGAGATGGAAGTAAATTCCAGTGCCTTGCAACACGGTGAGAGTATATGGAGTTTCCGGCAGTGTTTATGGATTTGGTTACCTGTAGTAAGCAAGTATTAGTTGATCAAAGTGAACGGTTGGTTGAATAGGTTTGAAGAATGTTTTGTAGTGCAGGGGTTTTGTCAGCCTGATACATTATCTTATGAGCCAAAATTAACTGATTGTACAAAAGAAGTTGTGGGAGTTCTAGCCAAGACATTTTTTTCAATATGTCACAGTGGTATATATGCTTGGGAGACTCAGAGGCAAATTTGGTGATTTTATTGTAACATTGCTTAAGTTTCTTTAGGTCAGTTTTTTTTAGATTAATAATGATTGGAGAAGCATATAGGAGAGTAGATAAAAGATGAGTTATGGCTAATGCTATTCTGGAGGTGCTGGTTAGATGTTTTTTGTTTCTGTACAATAAACCAAACCCATTTTTGTGAATTTTTTTAATAGTTAGTGAAACATGAATGTCAAATCTTAGGTTAATGTCAAGGGTGATATCTTACAGTGTAGTTTGTGTGTCAGGGGTAATTGTAGTGTTGTTACAAGCAGTGATAAAGACAGTGGTAGTATAGAGGGCTCTGGAGGGTTGAAAGAGCATGAGTTTGTTTTTGTTTGGCTTGAGTATAAGGTGTGATTCTGATGGGCGGCCACGTTGGTGCAGCAGTTAGAGTTGC
This sequence comes from Protopterus annectens, assembly GCF_019279795.1. Classification (NCBI taxonomy): domain Eukaryota; kingdom Metazoa; phylum Chordata; order Ceratodontiformes; family Protopteridae; genus Protopterus; species Protopterus annectens. Next base: position 1,307,087,856 of record NC_056726.1, read on the forward strand.
TGCCTCACAGCAAGAGGTTCTCTGGTTTGATCTTCGGCTGGGGTGCCTTCTGTGCGGAGTCTGCATGTCCTCCCTGTGGTCATGTGGGTTTCCTCTGGGTGCTCGTTTCTCCCCACATCCCAAAGACATGCTGTAGGTGGATTGGACACTCTAAATTGGCCCTAGGTGTGAGTGTGTGCATGCGTGTGCCTTCTGTGGAAGGTTGGGCACCAGGCTGGCAACTCGACAGCATAAAACTCCACTGCCAATCATGAGCAGACAGTGATCTGCTGTGGCGACCCCTAACCGGGAAAAAGCCGAAAGAAGAAGAATAAGAATAAGGTGTGATTCTGATAGCCAAGATTCCACCTGGGTGAAGGATTTTTGTGTGATTTGCTGGAGTTGTGGAAGTGTTGGAGCATGGCAAATAAGGGTAGTATCATCAGCATACTGGACTAAGGTTGCTAGTGGACTGCTGGTGTTTAGAGCATTAGTGAAAATGCTGAATAGAAGTGGGCCAAGAATTGAACCATGTGATACTCCAGGTGAGACTGGGAGAAGGGTAGATAGATTATGTTGCCATATTAGTACTTGTTGTCATTTATTTAACTTTGGAACCACAGAACAGCAGATGGATGTAGGTTTAGGTTAGAGAGGACATTTAACAGTCTGTGGTGTGAGACTGTATCAAAGGCCTTAGACAAGTCTAAAAAGACTGCAGAGACAAATCTGTCCTCATTGCAGAGTCTATACAGTGGGTATAAAAATGTACACAGACCTGTTAAAATGCCTGTCTTTTGTGATATAAAAAAATGAGACCAGAATAAATAATTTCAAAACTTTTCCCACCTTTAATGTGACCTATAACCTGTATAATTCAACTGAAAAACAAACAAATCTGTTAGGGGGAAAAATATAAAAAATAAAAAATGTACAATAAGATGGTTGCATAAGTGAGCACACCCTTAAACTAATACTTTGTTGATGTACCTTTTGAGTTAATTACAACATTCAGTCTTCTTGGGTATCAATTAAAGAGACTCTGATTAACCCCAAATTAAGTTCAGCTGTCCTAGTCGGATTTTCCTGATATTTACTCAGTTGCCTGCTACAGCAAAAGCCATAATTTGCAGAGAGCTTATAAAGCATCAAAGGATTCTCATTGTTAAAAGGTATCAGTCAGGAGAAGGATGCAAACAAATTTCCACAACATTGGATATACCATGGAACACAGTGAAGACAGTCATCAAAAAGTGGAGAAAATATGGGGCAATAGTGATGTTGCAAAGAACTAGACGTCCCTCCAAAACTGATGAAAAGACAAAATGGAAACTGGTCAGGGTGGCTGCCAAGAGACCTACAGCAACACTGAAGGAGCTGCAGGATTTTCTGACAAGTACTGGTTGTGTACTACATGTGACAACAATCTCCCATATTCTCCATATGTCTGGGGTATAGGGTAGGGTTGCAAAATGGAAGCTTTTCTTACACAGAAAAACATCCAGGTTCCGCTAAAATTTGCAAAACTATACATCAAGTCTCCCAAAAGCATGTGGAAAAATGTGTTATGGTCTGATGAGACCAAGGTTGAACTTTCTGGCTACAATTCCAAAAGGTATGTTTGGCATAAAACAACATGTTGAGAGCTGGTAAGGAGATTATTAGAAATAAGATAGTGAATGAGTTGAGCATGAATACATCTTTCAAGTATTTTAGATAGAGGGGATAAACTGGCAATAGGTCTGTAATAAGAAAGCTCTGTTGAGTTATCACCCTTGTGTATGGGGATATGTGTGCAATTTTCCATAGTCTTGGGGCATACTGTTCTGCAATAGAGCTGTTGATAAGAATTGATACAGGGTAGGATATGGCTTCAGTTGCAATTTTTAAATATTCAGCAATTAAGTGATCAGCTCCAACAGTGGTAGGTTTAAGTTTCTTTAACAGCTTTTCAATAGTTTTTCTAGGTATGGGTTGGAAGGAGAAAGATAAACCATTAGGGTTGGGGAATTTGAGAGGGATAGGTGATTTGGGGTAGTTGTTGTTGATATGAAGTCTGAAAATCAAACGTGTGCCATTATTTAGTAGCTTCAATCCTCATTGATTCCCCAGAAAATCAAAATGTTATGAGAAACAGACCATAAATATGAGGCAAAAATCTGGACATTCAGGGAAAATCTGGACAGTTGTGAGGTATGCGATGGTAGTGATGACAGAGCAAAGTGACAAAGTACAGTTGTATAAAATCTTACCATAACAATTGATGTCCTTCTCTTCTTTGGTGCAGTATTCGGTACAGAAGGGATGTATCGTCGTGGATAGTCCATCGCTTGGCCAATCTAAATAAGCTTAAAAAGAGATCTTGGTTGTGTTGTATGTCACATTTATGCTCCACACAGAGAACATGGGGCAAAAAAGGGACTTACAAATGCAACTACCTAGAACTGTATTGCTCCAGAAGAAAGCAGGCATCATAGGACAAAGGAGTCCATATGCATCCAGAAGGAAAAAAAATGCAGAACAAGAGGCGGTTGGAGGGAGGGAGCAAATACTGCCACAATGAAGAGTAGGACATCTACTGTTATGGTAAGATTTTACACAACTGTACTATGTCATTATATATCACTGTTACAGTATTGGTACAGAAGGGAGAGTAAAAAATCTCAACAATAGAATGGGGGGTGGAAGGCTGTGAAGAACCCTCAACAAACCCACATAAAATGGTTTCAGCAAAACCTGCTTTGGCCCTAGAAACCATATCCAACTTATAAGGCTTAGTAAAGGTATGTACTGAAGACCAAGTAGCAACTTGAAGGATGGGATTGGGTGTCCAACCCCTTCAAGAAGGCACCAGAAGAGGCAACAGCCCTAGTGGAATGAGCTCTAACAAAAGCAGATAAAGATTTGCCATGCAAAGAATAACAAAAATGAACGGCCTCGGATATCCTGGAGGAGATGGTTTGTTTAGAAACAGCCAAACCTAAAGACCTGGAATGAAAGGAAACAAAAAGCTGATCAGACTTACAGATAGTCCTAATTTTATCCAAATATCACCTGAGCTGTCTGTGCAAATCCAAGGTCTGCAGGTACTTCTCACTACCAGTAGGAGGGATCCACAAGGTCAAAATAGGTGCCACTACCTCCGATAGCAGACCTGTCACTACTGGTGTCCACCAGGGATCTGTCCTGGGACCCATATTGTTGGAAATCTACTTGTTAGAGGTCCAGAAAAAGACAAAAGGCCTGTGGCTGACCAAGTTTGTGGACAGCTGTAACTCGGTGCTGTCATTGACTCCCCAAATGATCTTAACATACTTCAAGATGGTCTCACAACAACAAATGACTGGTTAAAAACTCATGGCCTAAAGTTAAATGCAAAACAGTGTATTATCATACCATTCATCATAAATACAGCCCCTACTTATTACCACATCAGCGGCAAACCCATAAGCACACGACCTGTGCTCAGAGACCTGGGTACACAAGTCAAGAACAATGGTCATGTTTGACCATCATGTAGTGGCTGTGGTCAGATAAGGTTTTCACATGGTTTATGTCATAAGTAAAGGGATTGCATCCAGAAGAAAGGAGGTTATCACCTCTCTGTACACCTCCCTCCTTAGGCCAATAATTGAGTATGATGGCCTGTTTGGTATGTATCTCTCCAAGCGGTTGCACCAACTGGAAAGGACACAGAAATACCTCACAAACAAAATCCATGTTCTCCAACACCTGTCCTATGTGAACAGATTCAAATCAGCCTTACTCTACTCTGTATCATACAGATTGCTCAGAGGTGACCCGTATCTCACCTAGAAGACAGTCTCAGACCCTGCTCTAGTACAGATGCTCCACATCCATAAGTCTAACTCCTCACGTAGTACACAATCAAAAGTCTAATATCTAATATGTTACATTAACAAACCCTCCTGGAGAGACATATTTGTGTCCCGCAGGCTGACCTGCCTCTGGAATACACTCCCCATACATATCAGATAAAGTACTTTGCTGATCCTCTTCAAGCACAGCCTTGATGAGTGGATGGCGAACCAAACATTATTACTGGAATTTGGCAATCTTCCGGTATTGAGATGGGCCGTTTAGGGGGTGAGAGGGGGGTGAAGTTTGCACTGAATTGATCTGCCAGGATATTGTCAATATTCTTGGGATCAGTATATTTAATGCCATTCTGTTGTAGCTCAGAGTAGATCTGAGCATTGCCATTTAGATTCTTGACATAGTTATAGAATGCCTTGTGGTTGTCTTTGCAATCTTTGGCAATTTTATTTTCGTAACTAGCTTTGGAGGATTTTACGAGGGATCTCAGCTTCTTACTGAGGCTGGTAAGGGAATTTTTTTATCATGGGACTTTCCTCTTTTCTGCAACAGTTTCTTCCTTTTGTTGTAAAGTTTGCTTATGGCAGGGGACCACCAGATTGGCTTCCTTTTTTTGGAGGAGAGCATCTTGGTTCTATTTGGGATTGCACGATTCATGCATGAGTGGATGTGCTCGTACAGTGCCTTAGTGTAGGACTCAGCAGTCAAACTTTCATTTACCTTCTGCATGGGTGTCATGAAGTTTGTCACTTCTGACTTAAGTAGCATGAAGTTGGCTTTGGAGAAGCTTTTTTATGGAGGTTTCCTTACTGGGGAGTGGGGGTGGGATGTGGATGTTAAGGGTGATTATCTTATGGTCTGGCCTGACCAACGAGGGGGTGACCATATTAAATTTAAAGTTTAAAGGGTTTAAAATTAGACCCGGGTTAATGGAAGTTGAAAAAAAAGGGGTTTTTGGAAATTTATATTCCTTGGAAAGGTTTGGTGAGATTTTCCCCGTTTGGGGATTGAAAACCCAAGGTTTTGGGGGGGTTGTACTTTTTTCCCCAATTGTTTTAAAAAGGGTAGAAATTTGGGGAGACTGGAAGGAAAATTTTGGATTGCAGTTTACCTAGTATTAGTTGCCCCTGGAGAATTTTAAGGAAATAAGTTACTCATCCCGGAGGTACTAGGATATCCAAATTAAAGTAAAGTATTATTTAGGCCCGGAATCCAAAACCCCGGGGCCCCCTCTTCTCCTATACCAATAAGACCCCAAAAAACCCAAAGGGAAATACAATTTCCCCGCCCAAAAATACCCTTCTTTTGGGGCCCCCCCTTTTCCCAACCAATAAAAGTCCCAAAACACAGCTAAAGGTTAAAAATTAAAGGAGAAAACCCAATACTCATCAACCTTCTGACAACCTTGTTTGGGGGCCCCCTTTTGCCAAAGGGAAAGTGACAAACCACCTTTGAGTTTTGGGAAAAACCTGGCAAAACCCAAAACATTTGTTTTGCCCACAAAAAGGGTTTCCAAATCAAAAAACCCGCCTAAACATTCGTAACCCTTTAAGGGGAAATTTCCACTTGGAAAATGTGTATTAAAAATTTAAATTAAAGGGAAAGGCTTTGGAGGGGGTTAATGGCCGAACTTTTTAATTTTTTTTAAAAACACCTTTTCCCCTTCAGAAGACACTTTACAAGGTTTACTTTTTAAATAATAAAACCTCTTCAAAGGTAAGGTACTTTTCAGATAAAGGGGAATTTTAAAACATTGGGGACTGGAAAAATATCCCAAACAATTTATTTGTAATTTAAGATAGGTGATATTTGTTTGGGCAGAAGCCCTTATAGGGGGGGGACTTTTCCTTTTTCCCAAAGAGGGCACTTCTGAGAGGGAACACAGGGTTTTATAGGGTGTCCTTTGTTTAAAGGTTGGGGTTTTTAGGGCCTGGAACCCCTTTTTGAAGGAATTTTTCCAGGGTTTTTTTGGGACAGAAAATTTTTCCCCCCAAAGCTTTAAAAATGGGTTTTCCCTTCTTGCCCTGGGAATTTTTTTTTTAAAATATTTAGAATTTTCCACCAGGGCGGTTTCCTTTTATTTAACCCCAAATACCCGAATCTTAAAAGGGTTTTATGGGAATTTTAACCTTCCCGGGGAAGGATTTTTTAAACTTAAATTTTCGGAGAGGGAACCTTTGGGTTTTTCCTCCCCCTGGGGGTGCCCAAATTTCTTTCTTTGGGTAATCCCTGGGGCCTTGACCCAAATAATCCTAAAGGGAAAAACCCCGGGGGGAAAAATCTTGTCCCTGGATGAGTTCCCTATTTTGAATGGCATTTGGGAATTTAAATCTGGAACAAATTGGTTTGGGAAAAATTTATTTTGCATATTAGGTTTAAACTTTTTCGGTTTAAGGGACATTGTTTTTTAAGGTTTGGGGGGTTTTTAAATCCTTCCCCAAAGGGAAATTGTGGGGGTTTTTGAACAGCTTTGAGGCCATGTTTTGCAATTTTGGTTTTAAAAATGTCCTTTTGGGAAAGGGGTGAATGCTTAACTGAAATTACCCTTTTAGCATTTTTGCTGAACTTAAATTTTTTACCCAAAAAACGAAAGCCCCAAAGAACATGGGGGTATTAAATAAAAGGGCCCTGGAAATTCTTTTTCCCCTTGGGGGCAATAAATTCTATTTAAAGGGTTTTTTTTTTAAAAATTTGGGTAACCAACGTTGTCCTTTTTTTTAAAAGAGTTTTTATTATTAGTGGGAAATTTGGGGGTTTGGCCAGGTTTAAGGAGGGAAATGGATGTCTTTCCCCCCCCCCATTTTTTTTTTAAATTTTTCAAACACATTTAAAAAATTTAAAAAGGATTTTCCCCTTTTTTAAAACAATTTTTGGATAGGTTTTTTTAAGGTAATCCCGGGAAAATAATGTTTTTCCTTCCCCCCCTTAAAAAGGCCCCATTAGCTGAGGGGGGCTAATTTTCAAACATCCCCTTTATTTTTTAAAGGGATAAAGGGTGTCTTTACCCGTTTAAAACAAACCATACACCCCTTTGGGTTTTTGGGGCCCCTGCTGTTCCTGGGATTTTTGAAAAGAGGTTATTTTTTCTTTTGGGGAAGGGGGTTTGGGGGTTTTTTGGGGAAAAAGGGGCAGGGGTGGGAATCCGGGGTTTTCTGTGGGAGGGAAGAAAGGGGGTTTTTGAATTTTGAAAGGGTTTTAATTTAACGCTTTTTAATGTTTCCTTACCCCCATTTAACCCGCCTGGGGTTTCTTTAAAAAAAATTGAAAACCTTTTTTTTTTTAGTAGAGTGGCCAATTTGGACTCCCCAAATTTGGGTTTTTGGAGGTTCAAGGTTTTTAGTTTGTTTGGGGAAGAGTGGTTTAATTGGGGCTTTTTTGCTGGGACTTTTTTTTTTGTTAAGGTTTTTTAACCCCTATTTCCCCAGAAACCTTCTTTTAGGATTTTAACCCCCTTTTAATTTTTAATTTAAAATAGTTTTTAAAAATTTTTAATTGGGTTGGGGGGGGGGGGGGGGGGGGGGGGGGGGGGGGGGGGGGGGGGGGTGGGGGGGGGGGGGGGGGGGGGGGGGGGGGGGGGGGGGGTGGGGGAGGGGGGGGGGGGGGGGGGGGGGGGGGGGGGGGGGGGGGGGGGGGGGGGGGGGGGGGGGGGGGGGGGGGCGGGGGGGGGGGGGGCGGGGGGGGGGGGGGGGGGGGGGGGGGGGGGGGGGGGGGGGGGGGGGGGGGGGGGGTTTTTTTTTTTTTTTTTTTTTTTTTTTTTTTTTTTTTTTTTTTTTTTTTTTTTTTTTTTTTTTTTTTTTTTTTTTTTTTTTTTTTTTTTTTTTTTTTTTTTTTTTTTTTTTTTTTTTTTTTTTTTTTTTTTTTTTTTTTTTTTTTTTTTTTTTTTTTTTTTTTTTTTTTTTTTTTTTTTTTTTTTTTTTTTTTTTTTTTTTTTTTTTTTTTTTTTTTTTTTTTTTTTTTTTTTTTTTTTTTTTTTTTTTTTTTTTTTTTTTTTTTTTTTTTTTTTTTTTTTTTTTTTTTTTTTTTTTTTTTTTTTTTTTTTTTTTTTTTTTTTTTTTAAAAAAAACCCCCAAAAGGGGGGCCCCCTTTTTTTCTGTTGGCCTTTTGGACTTCCAGGAAAAGGGAAAAGGGGGTTTTTTTTTTTTGATTTTAAAAAAAAAACCCAAAAAAGGGGGGGCAAAAAGGGGGAAAACCCCCCCCCCCCCCCCCCCCCCCCCCCCCCCCCCCCCCCCCCCCCCCCCCCCCCCACCCCCCCCCCTCCCCCCCCCCCCCCCCCCCCCCAGGGGAAAGGAAAAAACCCTGTGGGACCCCCCTTTTTTTTTTTTCCAAACCCCCCTTTTTTTTTCCTGAAAGGGCCTCCAAGGTTAGGCTGATGGGTCTATAATTTCTCAGATCAGTGGACACTCCACCTTTGTGTAAAGGGATGACAGTGGCTGTCCTTCACTCAGCTGGAACAAAGCCAGTAGTCAGGCTTTGGTTGAATAGGGCACCTAATGCTGCTGCAAGTTCCTGCCTGAGATTTTATTATGTCCCATGGAGGCTGTATATATTGCCTTTGAGAGAGCAGTGATGGCCTGATCCCTAGATATAAGGGGAAGGGGGCAGGTACTGGGAATGTCCTGATTTTCTGATGGGAGGGACAGAGGGGTGACATTTTTGCTGAATCTGTCAACCAGCAGCTTTGCTATATCTACGGCATTTGTATATGTGGTGTCCTTGACCACCAATTCTACACAGATCTGGGTGCTACCTTTGAGAATATGGACATATGTGAAGAAGGCCTTATGATTATTTTTAGTAGATGTGGCCAATTTGGACTCAAAGTTTGCTTTGGAGGATTTCACTAGTGCTCTTATATGTTTGTTTAGGCTAAGGAGAGGTGCTTCTAATTGGGCATCTGCTCCTTCTTGGTCCTGGACAGCACATTTTTATTTTTATTTATTTATTTTTTTATTTATTTATTTAACATTTGTTGACCAGGAAAGTCCGACTAGGTTCCACAGATCCTGTTTTCAGCGGAGGCCCGGGGAGAAATGCTCCAGACGCATGTCTTTAGAATGTGGGAGGAAACCGGAGTACCCGGAGGAAACCCACACGAGCAGGAGAACATGCAAACTCCACACAGAAGGCACCCCGGCCGAGAATCGAACCAGAGAACCTCTTGCTGTGAGGTGACAGCATTAACCGCTGCACCACTGCGCCGCCGCAAATTTTTCTTTTGTTATAGAGTTTATTTATTGCATATGTCCACCAGACAGGTTTACTCTTCTTTGCGGAGGATGATTTAATCCTGTCAGGTATTCCTGATTCCATGCATCTATATAAGTGTTCGTAGAGTAATTTGGTATAGTTTTGGATACTGGTGCCAGTTCCTGGAGAGGGGGAGGAGGCTGTGAAGCTGTTTATACCATTCCTCAGGAGGCTGTAATCAGCTTTAGAAAAGTGATTTTCTCTGACCCTAGCTAGAGGGGGGTCATCGGAGATGCTGACTTCAAACATGACCGGTCTATTGTCTGATCTTACAAGGGTGGTTAATACTGCAGGGATGCTACAGTGGTTACTCATGTTGATTAATACCAAGTCCTGGATATTATCACCTCTTGTGGGGGTATCGACAATGCATTTGTATTGACAAAATTGAGGAATCTGTGGCCATTTGTGTTCTTGTATGAGAAGTACTTCCAGTCTATGTTTGGGTAGTTAAAGTCACCCAGGATCAGGGTATAGGTTTGAATCTGGATAGATCTAAAAGTTCTAGATAGGCAGTTTGGACATTTTGGGTCAGATTTCAGGGCCTTTAGCTAGCTATGATTTGTATAGGGGTCTTGTCAATGGTTAACTGCACCTGGAATGTTTCCTGTGCATCATACAGTTTGACCAGTCTGGAGGTGTGTATGTCTTTAATATATATTGAAACTCCACCTCCTCTGGCTTTACTACCCACAGCCTGGGGTCTGAATGTATGATAGGATGAGTAACCAAGTATGGCTGGGGTAATCTCCACAGCTTTGAATCAGGTTTCTGTGACTGCGAAGATGTCAGCATTTTCTTTGGTTAAGACTGTTTGCAATGAGTGCAGTTTCACATTTAGACTCCTAACATTTAGCTGCATGACCTTTAATTCGGATTTTGTTGCAATTGTTATGTTGGTAGTTTTAACCTCATCTCTTTCCTGCCAGTAATTCCACCTGTGCAGTTTAAATAAGGCCATATTCCTACCCTTTGCAATCATTGGGCCATTTTCAAAAATGCTGAGCAAAGCTGAGCTATGTGCATACCTGCTAAGCTGAGTTGAGCAGTGCTTACAGTGGCAAATGCTGACCAGTGCTTAGCAGTGTGCAAATCCGCTTAGCTGAGCTGAATACTACTTAGCGTGGGACTTCTTAGCAATGCTCAAGACAACTAAGCAGAGCTGACCACTGCTAAGAATTGCTCAGATAGGTCCTGTTTGAGCATTGCTTAGCTTGGCTTAGCAGTGCTTAGCAAAACTGAGCTAAGGACAAATAAATGTTTCCTTTAAAAAAGAAGTCAGACTTGAATATTAATTACTCATTACTGATACATTATTATTAAGTGTATATATTTTATTTAAGCAATAACTGACGTCAGTGTGGTATATTAAGATTTACTCATGGTTGTTGTGATTTAACCATAAGGGTGAAGCCCGAGTGATTAAATAAAGGCAACCGTGAGTAAATCTTAGTATTCTACAACCACGGGGTTGGTATTGCTATTATACATTGACATTATTTAAGAAAACAATATTTACTTTTCTTAAAAATTAATGTCTTTGTATACCAGCACCGTGCTGTCCTTCCACATTTTTATAGCATCCGGGGGCTTTTTATGATCTACTGCTCATGTGCATGGGACTTGTGTTCCCACGCAAACCCAGTACATCAGTGCTTTGCAAAGGAAGCAATGCAGAAAAGAAGGTCTCCGTTGCTCCAATTTTATTTTCTAATGTTTCATTTTTTATATACAAAAATAAAATGTCGGACAGTTTTGGAGTAAGTGAGTGAGAGAATGGAGGAAATACAAGGAAAATTAGGTACGTGTCTTTAGTTTTGAATAACATACCTGATTTTATAGGTACATAGGTGTGTACTAGGCTAATGACCCTGGAGCCTTTACAAGCCTAGCCCATAGGATTACCCTGGCATCGTGCCACCCAACCTTAGTTCCCAGTGCCTCTGTCAAGTTAAATGACTGGAGTGATCCCCGGGGTGAATTTTCTATTTCCCATCCACTTATCAAGATTTCTCTTGAAGAGGGCCAGTGAGGTGCTCTGTTTGACATGTATGAGAAGTCTATTCCATAGCACTGGGGTCTCTGGGTTATGAAACTGTCCCTCCAGCTTGTTCTGTTGATTGTGGTAATGAGGTTCAGTTCTCTGGAGCATGTCGTGCGGCGGGATTGGGATTTCTTTAGATGTAGCATTTCTAAAAGAGCTGGGTCAGACATGGCTTTGTAAGTCAAGCAGAGATTGCCTCTAAGTAGGCGATATGAGACAGGGAATAGTTGGAGTTTTTTGAGTTTGGCCATATAGGACAAATGTTTAAGGCCTAGGATCTGCTTTGTGAGGTACGTTTGTGGCCTCACCAGCTGTTGCAGGTGTCTAGTGAGGTACATGCCAAATGGGGCATTGTACTTGATGACTGGCCTAATGAGGGAAGAGTAGAAGGAGACAATAAACTCTTTCTTCCTGGATGCAAAAGCCTTAGTAATGAGATGTGTGCCATATAGAAAGACTTTCTGACCACAGTAGGAATGTGATGGTCAAAAGAGAGGTTGCTGTCAACCGGTGTTCCCAGATCTCTTATAACGCCTTCTGTGTTCAGTGGACTACCATCGATGTGGTAATTCACGAGAACTGGGTTTTTCCCAAAGCAGATGGTGACACATTTTTTGGCATTGAGCTTAAGGCCATGGTTCTGACACCAGTTATTCGTCTCAGTGAGACCTTTCTGTAGGATGTCAGCATCATTTGGGTAGTTAATAATAGCTCCCAACTTGCAATTGTCTGCGAAATGTGTCAGCCAGAGTCCCTTCGTGTTGGCCTGGACTTCAGAGAAGTAGATATCAAACAGGACAGGACCCAGGACTGAACCCTGTGGGACTCCACTCCTGACTGGTCAGCAGTCTGACTTGGAGTCAGCTACTTTCACACTGTGGGTTCTAACTGTGAGCCAGTTTGCAACCCACCTAGTGATATAGGGGATGATGCCTAGCTTAGTGAGTTTTTCTACGATTCCTGATTGGGGAATGGTATCAAAGGCCTTGGCCAGATCAAGGTAGGCTGTATGAACCACCTTGCCTTCATCCACAGCTCTGGTGACTGACTCAAAGAAGTTGACCAGGTTGAGCAGGCATGATCTACCCTTCACAAAACCAAACTGTGGGATCCAGAGTTTGGAGATTCCCTATATCCTTGTTTATTAGGCCCATGATGATGTGTTCCATAGCTTTGCATATCAGACTCATCAGGCTAATGGGGCGATAGCTTCAAGAGTCTGTAGTCACTCCTCCTTTGTGGAGAAGGATGACTGTAGCAGTGCACCATTTGGTAGGGACAAAGCCTGAGGTTGGGCTGACATTGAACAGGGCTCACAGGTGAGGTGCCAGTTCACTCTGCAGTTCATGTAGAACACAGCCAGGGATATTGTTAGGTCCTATAGAAGCTGTATTCTTGGCCTTGGACAGTGCTGTTTTAACCTGTGCAGCAGTAATACTGGGTGGCTGGAAATCTACTGGTCTTGTGATTGGTCATTTGGTGGGGGAGAGAGGGGTAATGTTGGCACTGAATCTGTCGGCCAGTATACTGGCAATATCTATTGGCTCGGTATAGGAGGTACCATTGTGCAGTAGCTCAGGGCAAATCTGGGTATTGCCATGGAGATTCTTTACATAACTATAGAAGGCTTTGTGGTTGTCTTTACTATCTGCTACAATTCTGTTTTCATAGCTAGCTTTAGAGGATTTGATGAGTAATCTCAACTTTTTGAGGTTGATAGGGGAGTTTTTCCAGTCTTTGGTCTTCACCTTATTCTGCATCAGTTTCCTCCTTCTGTTGTAGAGCTTTTTATTGCAGGGAACCACCAGACTGGCTTCCTTTTTTTGAAGGAGAGTGTCTTGGTTGTGTTGGGTATGGCGAAATCCATGCATTTGTGTACATGTTCGTACAGTGCATTGGTGTATGATTCGGCGTTCATGCAACTATTCTCCATTATTTTCTGTGTCCTGTCTCTCTGCTATGTGCAGAGTCTGGATTACGTTTCTTTTTTTTTTTTGGGTTAAAATAAAAATATATAAAATTACAGTATATAGCAATGGAATAGAGTCGGGGCAACCTGGCCTTTTTCTATTGGTATATGTTAGGATTTACAACAGGCACGCTGATTGGGCTGAGCAATCAGCATGCTTGTTTTGAAATATCAATAACCAGTCATTGAATAATTTACATGACCTCCCCCTATGTGCTTTTATTACATTACCTTGGGGTGTGACTGTACTGTATGGGACACGTGTTTAAATGGGGGTTTTCACCTTATATCTCTATCTCTGGGAATTTGGACCAGCTACACTACCCTGGTTAGCAAATATTAATTACTACATCATTAAACAAAATAAAAAAAATTACAACTGCTTTCCCATGTAAAAGCTAAATGTCTGATCTTGGTATTCAAACTGTGCAGTTACTATACAACAATATATGCCATGAGTCTAACCACTAACCTAGCAGAGCTTTCCAATTTTCACATATACATTTCTATATAGCTTCTTCTATAGCTGAAATGCAGACAGTTCTGTTAGCTAATGGAGCTGTCCAAATTTCAGTAATGTATTTCTGAAATTTGGACAGCTCCATTAGCTTAGTGGTTAGACTCACGGGCGTTTCATTACAGATTTACACAGAATGTCCAGATTTTGGCCTCATATTACTGTTTGTTTTCCATAAAAGTGTGTTTTTTCTGGAAAATTAGTGACAAATCATTGATGATTTCAATTAGAAAATAATCACAGACATTGGTGTTTCAGACTTTATATACATCATTGATGATTTTGGTTAGAAAATAATCACAGACATTGGTGTTTCAGACTTTATATACTTTGGAAAATTCATGCTAATGCAAAAGCTGTTATTCTATCAATATTCAAAGTTTGTTAGGGAATGTTTAATAATTGTCCCTATTTTTGGGCCTTTGTCTATGTTGTACACCTCATCACTAAGGGCTTTTCATCCAGAAAAAAGGAGGTCATTGTCCCACTGTACTCATCCCTCATTAGACCCATTATAGAATACAGTGCCCCGTTTGGTATGTACCTCTCAAGACATCTGCAACAACTGGAAATGCCGCAAAAATACCTCACTAAAAGAATCACAGGCCTAAAGCAGATGCCCTATGCTGACCATCTAAAAAAAACTCCAGCTATACTCTATCGCATATCGTCTACTCAGAGGTGATCTCTGCTTAACATACAAGGCCATGTCAAACCCAGAGCTGTTGGACATGCTACACTTAAAGAAATCCCAATCCCTCAGAGCCACACACTCCAGGGATCTAAGCCTTGTCATCACAATGAACAAAACATGCTGGAGGGATAGGTTCCTGACTCAGAGACTCCTCAGACTGTGGAATAGACTGCCCATACATGTCAAGCAGAGCGCCTCTTTGGCCCTCTTCAAAGGGAACTTTGATGACTAGATGGGAGATAGGAAATTCACCCCGGGGATCACGTCAGTCGTCCTGCTAGAAAGGGGTCCAGGGAAGTAAATATTGTGGGTAGAAATAGCCAGGGAATTGTTATGGCTAGGCTTGTATAGGCCCTAGGGCCGATAGCATAGTACCAACCTATGAACCTAAGTGTTCTCATCATGGACCACTCTAACAACTGTACCTAACTAGGCTAATGAGGACTAATATCACTAATAACCTGAATGTGTACAACTGTAGAGCATATGTGCAGAAATCCTTATCAGGAAGTCACAGTTAAACACTCACATTCCTGGACCTTTAACCTCAAACAAGACTGGACTAACCTAAAAGTATGTACAAGCAAATAGTCGGCTAAATCCATCCCATCAAGAAAATGACCAACCCTGATTTATTCAGTTAAAACAAGCAGACTTGAAATAAAAATAAGTAAAAAATGGTGGATGATCCCATCCAAGATTAAGTAACTACCCACACACCCACATCAAAGTTAAAATATGAAACTTTTGAAATAAATAAAATGTTACAACCCATTACTGTGTGGTAAAAAATGCAGCAGAAGTACACAAAATACAGAATGTGTACCCATTTATGTCTTACCACAAAATACAGAATGTGTACCCATTTACTTCTTACCAGAGAATACAGAATGTGTACCCATTTACTTCTTACCACAGAATATAGAATGTGTACCCATTTACTTCTTACCACAGAATACAGAATGTGTACCCATTTACTTCTTACCACAAAATACAGAATGTGTACCCATTTACTTCTTACCACAGAATACAGAATGTGTACCCATTTACTTCTTACCAGAGAATACAGAATGTGTACCCATTTACTTCTTACCAGAGAATACAGAATGTGTACCCATTTACTTCTTGCCACAGAATACAGAATGTGTACCCATTTACTTCTTGCCACAGAATACAGAATGTGTACCCATTTACTTCTTGCCACAGAATACAGAATGTGTACCCATTTACTTCTTACCACAGAATACAGAATGTGTACCCATTTACATCTTACCACAGAATACAGAATGTGTACCCATTTACTTCTTACCACAGAATACAGAATGTGTACCCATTTACTTCTTACCACAGAATACAGAATGTGTACCCATTTACTTCTTACCACAGAATACAGAATGTGTACCCATTTACTTCTTACCATGCACCCACAGAATATGAGCTGAAATCAGTGACTTATCACAGCCCTACAATCTCTGCTAAACAAAAAGTTGCACTTACTTGTAGTACCCAGCACCTATCTGGTATATATATGGTTCACACAGTCTTTTGGTAGAAGTCTTCCTTTACAAAGATGCAATTTCAAAATAATTCCTTCAAAAATTAGCAATGTAGCGAGTATGCATGTAACAAGGCATGGGTCAACAGGACTATTTCTCCTTTTACAAGAGAAAAGATTGCAAGAAACTCTCCTCCAGTTTTTCACTCTGACTGTGTGTTCTGAAATGAGCCAAAAATCCTGCAGGAATTTCAAAGCATGTTGTACCGCCTACTGAGCCACACCCCACCTGTAGTGGCTTCTGTGCCACTTTTCATAAATTGAAATTGCAATGAAGTATTGATAAAAATAGAATCTGTCAAACCTGGGGAATGAATCACTGTCTCCACCACCTCATTAATGTGAATGGGGACATTTTCACCTCATCTCTGTCTCAATGAGATGAATGGGGAAGTTTTTACCTGCTTTCACACCTACTGTGGTATTATCTTTGCCACAGAAGTTTTGTTTCAACAGAAGATTCAAGTGATTAATGAACTCCAACACTTAGCTAACAATGAGACCACGTTTATAGTAAATATCTTAAAAAGTCAAATACTTTCCGACGGATTCACTATCCTTCCGTGCATGACTAAGTTAGACATGCACGGAATCGGCCGTTTAGGAGCATGACAGCATTATGCCATGCATGTTAATGAAGGTGCGCTGCCTGAGAGTGCAGGGGGCATGTCTGAGAGCAGAGCTCTCAGAATATATATGCCCCTACAATGAAGGACTGTAGAAAGGTAGTAAACAATGAGCGAGACCGCTCATAGATGTATGCATACCCCCAGCAACATCCCCCCACATGTACAAGAGCAATAGTGAAAATAAATAAATAAATAAATAAATACATTTTGTTTTTATTGAAACGGATGAAGTTTAACCATAGGTGCACGGGTTTGCCCATCACTTAGCTACGGTTAATGCAGCTTAAATAGCAGAAAGAGGATAAAAAGCAAGATATATACAAATGAAGCAGTACAGCAATAGTGTAGTGGGCAGAGCATTCGCCTTACAAGCAGTCATTCCTGGTTTGAATCCCACTGCAGTATATTCCATTTTAAATCACTGTATGATCAATATTTTAGTTGCATAACCTAAGAAATAACATATATTTGTGAACTGGAGTACTGCATTTAATGCAGATGTGAGGTGTCAGTGTCATAATGTTGCAAAATCCACAGATAATCACATGTGCCCCATACAGTATCACAGATACAAATGGAAGGTAAACTGTGTAATGAATGATAACTCCATACATCTTGCAAATTCCCCACCTCCCCAAGAACCATCAGACCAGTACTGTCTAAAACCTAGCAGTAGTAAGCATATTTAAGCAGTAGTAACGGAGTTTAAGCCCATCTGCACGCGGGTAAGCAAAGCGCACACAGGTTAAGCAATATTGAAGCTAATTCTCTGTAAGCATATGTAACCGGAGGTTAGCGTTGCTTACCTTCGTGCAAACCCACTTACAATTGCTTAAAAGTGCCTTAATCACTCTGTATGCATCAGCTGCTGTTCTGGGCAGAAAAAAAAATAACCAGGCTTTGCAGGTCGTGAACCCAGCACCCTCAACACTACAGTCACAGTAGTTAACCACTAAGCCATCACAGCAGTACATAGGATTGAGGTTTCAACAAACAAATCCTCACCATAGGAAAATCAAACTGAACATGTGAAAAGAATCTATGTACAGTGTGATGTTGTATAACCTGCTACATAACATAGATATATGAACTGGAGTACTGCAGTAAGGCCAGATGTAAGGTGTTATTGTAATAAAGTGCTGAAGTCCACAGGACCCCCATACAGTGTACGTACGCATGAATCACGGATACCAGACACATATATAACATGTAATGAATAATAAATCAATGCCAAAAGGAAAATATAATACAAATTAAATATTAAGCAACGGTAAGCATTGCACAGCTCAGCTTAGTTGGTGTAAGCAATGTGTAGGCTAGCTAACTCAGTCTGCCCATTGGTATACCCCTTTAAGCAATGCCAACCTTAGGTAAGCAGGTGTGCCCATAGCTTAGCCTTTTCAAAACCGTCCAATCACAGAAAAGTGCAGGAAATCATTCATATTTAAACCCCACAGGCGTGAATACTTCCCATAACTGGTTGCAGCTCCTTACTGTAGGCAGAATGGCTGGAGTTGGGGAAGGCACTCGATTTTGAGTGCAGCGCTGGGGCATCCAGGAGTCCAAATTCATGGTATGGCTCCTGGTAGAACACCTTGTGCAGAGACTACAGTAGGGCCAGTACCAGGGCTCCCAGTATAAAGCAGAGGCCTGGGACAGTCTTGACAGTGACCTCACCAGTGCCGCTGGTATCCCCCATACTGGTGAGCAGGTCAGGCATCACCATGCTGACCTGAAGCGGTGGAGGGGCGATTTCTTGGAGCAGTGGATCCAAGAATCAAGGCAGATGGCCAATGCCCCAACACTAAGTACTCATTCTACTACGTACATAATAATTGCCTAGCTTGTGTATACTATGGATAGGTAATGGCTAAATATCACTGTATTTCTCTGACAGCTGCAGATGAGCGGGCTGCAAACCAACAAGCCCATGCTGCTAGGTTGCAAAGGTTGCATCGCGAGGCAGGTTAGTAATAATCTTGCATGTACTGTCATAACAATAAATATAACAGTTCTAGAAAGTGTTGTACCAGTATAAAAATGTATTGTGTATGGGATGTACCAAATAAACTAGACAATATGGCAGGAAGACTGTCATATAGGTAGTATGTAAATAAAGGTATAATATCCTGTGAATAAAGGTATAATCCCCGGAGTGCTTGTGTTTATTCTGCTTTCATATGTTGTTGTAGTGTTGCATTCTATAAATAGTACTATTGTATTATGCAGTGTTACCCACATTGTGATACGCAGATAAAATGTGTAGGAAGTTCAGTATAACAATGTTGGAAGTCCCAAGAGGTCAGTCATATTATACAACTGAGGGAGACTTAGAAAACTTTGGAATGCTTCACATCAATTCCCTGACAGCACAGTGTACTGTGAAGTTAACTGTAATATTTTTACCACACACAGCAGGGGTTTGAATCCCAGGAGTGGTAATAACTTGTATGTATAATCATACCCCACAACTGTACAGAGTTTGTGAGAATGTTCAGATAGAAAGCTGTATGCATAATTAGACCCAACAATTGTACAAAATTTGCTAGAATGTTCAGATAGTACACTGTAAGCATAATCATAACCATCAACTGTACAGACTGTGGCAGAATGTTCATGTAGTAGGCTGTATGCATATTCATACCCCTCAACCGTTTCGATCTGTCCAGCATGTCCAGATAAATTGCCCAAATCTGCTGCCTTATACCCTGTTCCCCTGACAAATCAGTGTGATGATCCAAGAAATGTAGGCAGCTTGTATGATATCAGTTCTCAAAATATGTTACATTAACACCTGCATATTGTCAAGCCTTGACCGGAGTGTGTGCAATAACAGATTGAGAGGTATGTGTATAACATCAACATGGAGTCTGGGAGTATGTGTAGAAATTGTCAGGTAGTGTTAACAAATATTTTTCTCCACAGCTATAACAGGTAAGAGGTGTAGACTGTAGGTACAACACAGTTCACTCATATACTTGTCTACAAGCATGCAATCTGGGAGTATGTATAGAAATTGTCAGATTTTCTCAACAGCGATAACAAGTAAGAGGTGTAGACTAGACGTAAGACACAGTTCATGTATATACTACTCTACAAACATACCATAGGTTCATAGGTGGGTACTAGGCTATCGACCCTGGGGCCTATACAAGCCCAGCCAAAAAGGTACCCTGGCTTTTGCCACCCAAGAAAATTATTTTCCTGTGCTACTGTCGAGCAGAGCCACAGAGGTGATCCCCGGGGTGAATTTCCTATTTCCCATCCAATCATCAAGATTTTTCTTGAAGAGTGCTAATAAGGAGCTTTGTTTGATATAGATAGGTAGTTTATTCCAGAGTATGGGAAGTTTCTGGGACAGGAATCTATCCCTCCGGCATGTTCTGTTTATTGTGGTGACAAGGTTTAGGTCCCTAGATCAGAGGGATTGGGATTTCTTTAAGTGGAGCATGTCCAACAGCTCTGGGTTTGACATACCTTTGTATGTTAGGCAGAGATCACCTCTGAGTAGGCGATATGCGATGGAGTAAAGCTGGAGTTTTTTGAGACAGTCTGTGTAGGGCATCTGTTTGAGCCCTGTAATCCTCTTTGTGAGGTATTTCTGCGGCCTTTCCAGTTGTTGTAGATGTCTTGTGAGGTACATGCCAAAAGGGGCGTTGTACTCTACAATGGGTCTAATGAGTGATGAGTAGAGGGGAACAATTACCTATTTTTTCTGGATGAGAAACATTTTGTGATGAAGTGTGCCACGTAGAAGGATTTCCTGACTACTGTGGCGATGTGATTATCAAAGGAGAGACTACTGTCCACCTGTGTCCCAAGGTCTCTTATCACACTTTCTGTGTTAAGTATACTGCTGCCTATGTTGTAGTTCATGGGTACAGAGTTTTTACCAAAGGGGATGACAATGCACTTTTTGGCATTGAGCTTGAGGCCATGGCTTTGACATCAGGCATCTGTCTCAGTGAGGCCCTTTTGTAGGATGTCCACATCTTTAGGAGTTTTGATTATGGCTCCTAGTTTGCAGTCACCTGCAAACTTCATTAGCCAAAGTCCTTCTGTGTTAGCCTGTACTTCAGAGAAGTAGATACCAAACAGGAGAGAACCCAGGACTGAACCCTGTGGTACTCCACTTGTCACTGGTCTGAAGTCGGATTTGGAGTCTGCTACTTTCACAGTGTGGGTTCTGTCAGTGAGCCAGTTGGCAGCCCATCTAGTGACATAGGGATTTATACCTAGTTTAGTGAGTTTATCTATAATTCTAGAGTGGGGGATGGTGTCGAAAGCCTTGGCAAGATCTACATAGGCTGTGTGAACCAACTTACCCTTGTCTACGGTGTTGGTGACTGCTTCAAAGAATTCTATCAGGTTTAGAAGACAAGATCTGCCTTTTACAAACCCAAACTGGGTGGGGTCCAGAGTTTGGAGATTACCAATGTCTTTGTTTATAAGTTCCATGATGATACGTTCCATGGCCTTGCAGACCAGGCTCGTCAGGCTAATGGGGTGGTAGTTCCCAGGGACCGTGGTGGCTCCCCCCTTGTGGAGTGGGATAACCATTGCTGTGCACCATTCAGCAGGCACAAAGCCTTAGGTGAGGCTATGATTGAACATGATACTTAGGTGGGGTGCCAGTTTGTTCTGTAGTTCATGTAGAACACAGCCTGGGATGTTGTCTGGTCCCATGGATGCTGTGTTCTTGGCTTTGGAGAGTGTGTTTTTTACCTGTGCAGCCGTGATTACAGGAACTTTGCATTCTTCCGGTATACAGATGGGCTCTTTAGGGGGTGAGAGGTGGGTAAAGTTAGCACTGAACCTATCTGCCAGGATGTTGGCAATATAAGTTGGGTCTGTATATTTAGTGCCATTGTGCTGTAACTCAGAGTAGATATGAGTGTTGCCATTGAGATTCTTGACATAGCTATAGAGTGCTTTGTGGTTGTCTTTAGAATCAGTTGTGATTTTGTTTTCATAACTAGCTTTGGAGGATTTTATCAGGGATCGCAGCTTCTTACTGAGGCTGATCAGGGAGCTCCTCCACTCGTGGGATTTTTCTCTCTTTTGCAACAGTTTCTTCCTTCTGTTGTACAGTTTGTTTATGGCAGGGGACCACCAGATTAGCTTCCTTTTTTTTGGAGGATACCGTCTTGGTTCTGTTTGGGATAGCACTATCCATGCACTCATTTAAGTGCTTATAAAGTGCAATTGTGTAGGATTCAGTAGTCGTAAGAGTATTGTCCATCTGCATGGGTGTCAAGAAGTTCGCCACTTCTGTCTTAAGAAGCATGAAGTTGGCTTTGGAGACATTTTTTACCATGGCTTCCTTAATGGGGAGTGGGGGCAAGATGTGGATATCTAGGGTAATTAGCTTATGGTCGGATCGGACCAATGAGGTGTTGACTTCAGGTGTGGAACACCGGTCACTCATGTTGGTAATGACTAGATCTAGGATATAGTTGCTCCTGGTGGGGGGTGTCGATAAGTTGATCCAGAGCATTGGAGTTTATGAATTCCAGAAAGCGTTGAGCGAAGGAGTTGGTACATGAGTAGTTTTCCCAGTTAATGGTGGGGTAGTTGAAATTGCCCATTATTAGGGTGTTTGGTTGAACCCTAATATTTTCCAGTACATCAAGAAAAGAGGAGTGGGAATCCTGGGGCATGGTAGGTGATCTGTAGCAAGCTACAATTTGGATTGCAGTTTTGCCCAGAGTTAGTTTCACTTGGATAACCTTGGCTGTATTATGCTGAGCAACTAGCCTGGAGGTGTGGATATCCTTAATGAATATGGACACACCTCCACCTTTGGTGTTCCGGTCCAAGTTACATGGCCAAAAAGTGTGGTATGAGTTATAGCCTGGTAGTGCACGGGTGCTCTCTGGAGCCTTAAACCAGGTCTCAGTCACTGCACAGATATCGATGTTCTCCATTTTAAGGAGTGCCTCGAGTGAGTGCATTTTGAGATTTAGACTTCTAGCATTGAGTAGCATCACCCTTAATTTTTGCTTGCCTGTTCCTGTTACAGTGGTGAATTTGTCATTTGAACCTTGCCTAAAAAGGCACTATGGGGTGGCAAGAACCTTAGCCAGTATCCAGAATCTTAGGGGTGACAGGTGCAGCCCATCTCTAGCAAAGCATCATGGTCTGTCGACCATGTCATCCCAGGCAGACAGATACTGGATCCCTTTAGAATGGCACCAGAAGCTTAGCCAATTGTTGAACTCAATCATTTTGTCCTTGTACTGAGGCATTATTCTGGGTGATGGCAGAATGCTACTCAGGGCTAGGATCATACCTGCCTTGGCTACAAGATCGGAGAGCTCTTCCATGTCTCTTTTCATGTAGTCCAGGGAGGTACATCTCAGGTCGTTCACACCAACATGGACAATGACAGAGTCATATTTGTACTTGTTGTGGAGTGACCTGAGTGCATGGGTTATGTGGCGGATCCTGGCACCCAACAGGCAGCTGACAGTAACCTTCTCCTTGTTTAGCCTGGTGAGTGGGACATCAATGTGCCTGACTATAGAGTCACCTATGACTAGTGTGTTGGGTGCGCTGTTTTGCCTTATTCACTGTGGTTGAGTGGCACACTGAGTCTGCAGGCTATGTGTCATTTGGGTTGTATTGGGGGATGGAGGTTGCTTGCATTTCTGCTTTGGAGGTCTCTGTTGCTTGAGCAGATTATTATTGAGAGCCTCCGCAAATGTTTTTGTGTTTCTATGTGTGGATTTTGGTGGTGTAGATTTAGTGGGACGGTGTGATGAGTGTGGTGTGGTGCAAGTGTTTACCTTCTCCTCTTGACTGTCAAGTTCAGTCTTGATTGGAGAGAGCTTTACCTCCAGTTTGGCTAGATAAGTGCATCTCTCTCAGGTTGTAGTGCTGGGTGTTAGGAGGAGAGGGTTATCTGTGTACATGAGGCAATTTCTACATTGCCCCAAGATGCCCAGATTTATCAGATAGACAGGAGAGAACACTGGGAGTTGACCCATAGACAATGCCTGAATAAAAAAAATATTTTCCTCTAGATAAGTGAGGAAAGTGAGTACAAGAGCTGTTTTTCTCTAAGCAAGTGAAGAAAGTAAGTACCAAAACTGTTTTCCTCTAGGTAATGAGGAAGGTTGAGTGCTGTAGTAATTAGTAGGTTATTTAGTGCTTACAAGTTCGGAACAAGTGCTGATCACGAATAAGCAAATTCAAGTGCTAAAACTAAGACTCTATATCTGGACTAAACTAGTTACAGGAAAGGGGGGAAACAAGTGCAAATGTGGGCTTTTAAATCAGAAAGTTGAGAGAGATGGAAAAACTGCCCATACGGCCAATAACTACAGTTTCTGGGCCAGAACCACTCCTTATGTGGTAGATAGGTTACCTAGTGCTTACCACTCCCACTGATAAGCTAGAAGGCTTCCCTTCAATACAGAAAGCTTGAGGGGGGGGGGCTCAGAAGCATACATACCATCCTAGATACAGAAAATCTGAATCTGGACTACACTAGTTACAGGAAAGGTATTTTATATATATATATATATATATATATATATATATATATATATATATATATATATATATATATATATATACAGAAAAGTAGCTAAAACAGCAGTCAAAACAATTCAGATGCAGTGCAAGCTAGCACACTCGAGTATGTAGCAATGTTAGACCAAACAGTTTAAAAAATGCAATTAAATTAAAAATAACTAAAAACAAGTGCAGAAGGAGTCTATTAGGTAGAATGAGGTAAAGAGATGGGACTGGGGGGAGTATCCCAGATCAAATCTACAGTGGGAGCGGGCAACTGCAAAAGCCTCCAAATTTAAACAACAACACAGGAATAGGGAGGCTGGGTATGGGAAAACCAACACCTTCAGCAGAGATCTGAAAAACTATACAGTGAAGCAAAAATAACAGTGCACAACTCATGATATAAAATTAGTCAAACAGCAATTACCAGTACACAACTCTGAAGTGCCAAAAAATATACTCAGCTCTGTATATCTCCAGATAGTTTGAAGAGCACTCTGTCAGGACACAGGAAGGCTCCAGCAATGATTGTACAAAGTAAGGCCATTGGGTAGTGTAATAATACATGTAAGGGACAGATCACTGCAGTGACTAAGAAAGTTGTGAAAACTACAGGGATATATTAGTTGTTAATTGACCTCTCT
>NC_056726.1:1307117491-1307377491 GCF_019279795.1 Protopterus annectens
ATCAGATGTGCCAATCCTGACCTCTCGTGGCAGGACCTGCTAATGGACAGCAGGTTGACCCTGCACCTACATTGAGAGCATGATACAGGTATTCCCTGGTGTCAGTGGCATCTGTCCATGCAGGGCATGTGTGTAAGGCATGGTATGTCCTTTGTGGATCACATTTGATGGCACCACAGATGTTGCAGGCATGCAGTGGGGAACATAGTGAAGGTGCACTGTCTGCAATTATGTGCCTATTGTACTGATGGACAGGGTGCCATGCCCTCTGTAGCCCACTGCAATCACACCATGCTTACTATCTGTGAACAATATGTAGGGTACTACCAACATAGCAGTAGTTGTCTAGGCAAGTGTGTTTCTGTATGAGACATGGGTTCAGAGTGTACTCTGGGTAATACTAGGGTTGCTTACTTTGTTCACCAGGCCTTGTATCACATGTAGGGGTATGGATTGGCACCCCAGCCTCTCAGCTGATTGACATCTGTTATCCTTGTACGGTGGACATTGTGACATTTAATATGGCCACCATATAGGAAAATTACAAAACCCACTCATCAATGAGTCCTTTTGTTACACACTCACAGCCACCTCCACACAGACTATGAATGACAAACACACACACACACACACACACACACACACACACACACACACACACACACAGTTGCCATGTCTGGGAATAGAACTCCTACCTAACTAGTTTATCACACTACAGCATTACGCAGTTATAGCATGCACTACAGAGATTACTGGGCTATTTCTTCCCCAAAGGTGTATTTCACAGTTGATGACATCAGCAGACTTGGCAAAGTAGGCCAATGGAGGTTGTAGTGCCTGTGAATGGTCTCAAAAGCATTGCTCCCTACACTGATAAAGGAACACACACAAACATCCACACTTGCCATGTCTGGGAATAGAACTCCTACCTAGCTAGTTTATCACACTACAGCATTATGCAGTTATAGCACACACTACGGAGATTACTGGGCTATGCCTTCCCCAAAGGTGTATTTCACAGTTGATGACATCACCAGACTTGGCAAAGTAGGCCAATGGGGGTTGTAGTGCCTGTGAATGGTCTCAAAAGCATTGCTCCCTACACTGATAAAGGAACACACACAGACACACACAAACATCCACACTTGCCATGTCTGGGAATAGAACTCCTACCTAACTAGTTTATCACACTACAGCATTACGCAGTTATAGCATGCGCTATGGAGATTACTAGGCTATTCCTTCCCCAAAGGTGTATTTCACAGTTGATGACATCAGCAGACTTGGAAAAGTAGGCCAATGGAGGTAGTAGTGCCTGTGAATGGTCTCAAAAGCATTGCTCCCTACACTGATAAAGGAACACACACACACATCCACACTTGCCATGTCTGGGAATAGAACTCCTACCTAACTAGTTTATCACACTACAGCATTACGCAGTTATAGGATGCACCACAGAGATCACTGTGCTACTCCTTTCCCAAAGGTGTATTCCAAAGTGAATGACATCACCAGCCTTGTCATAGTAGGGCTATAGGGGGCCAGTGTGTGTGCATGGGCCATAAACCATTCATCTACAGGTAGACACACCACACTCAGGCACATGCAGGTTTATATTCCACAGGTATGTGTATACAACTTCTAGATGACTACTGGCTTGTACAGTCATGTTGCACAGCTAGCACTAGCACCAGACAGTCTGTAATGCTGAGGGATACCTGTGGTTAATTTCTACAGTGAGTGACATTTACACATCATGTGGTTGTAGCCATTTGGCTGTGTGCTGGGTGGGACAGGCCTCATGATGGATGGCTCTTTGTCACTGTCACTGTCTTCCACACATCTATGTATGTGTACTTTTGGCATATTATAGTGTGTTGTCCTTGGATATATCTGTGTATTCCTATCCAATGTGTGTGCAAAGCATGTCTGGTGCATACTGAGGAATGTATGCACTAACATCTGCACCTGTCAGATATGTATGATCCACTGTTGTTGGCAGACATGGGCTTCATTTGTTTGTGTGTGAGCATGCCCAGTATGCCCTTCTGTATTGAATGTGTGGATCCATTCTAGGTAGTTTGTACTCCAGTGCAGACCTTTGTATTCTACACCTACAGGTAGCAAACTGTTTCTGCAGGATATCTGTTGATCATTTGGCAATATGGGGTCAAACTGTGCAAGGGATAGTGTGTACCATGGGTGATTGTGTCTGTGCTGCTTCTGCTACATGGTACTGGTGTTAGCAGAGATATTAAGACATGTGCACTGTTATACACTGTGATGTTTTATGTCCTCAAGTTCTGTCAGGTGGACAAATTTGCTCACAGTGATATATTGGGGATCACAGGGTGAATGCAGCTGTGTCCAGTATTGTGTTCAAATGCCTACATATTCATGTCAGGTTATGCCATTCTGGGGGGCTGCAGACACTTGCTGCTGGGTCTGTGTATCCAGTTCAGCACCTTGGTACAGTGCTGGCAGAGGATCCCATACTTGTACATCCATCGACATGACAGTATGGCCTTATCTTGCTGTGGCAATACCTCACAGCTGTACAGATTCACACAGGTTACCCAGTGGCATGGGTCATAAGTTAGGACATTGCCCCTATTGTGGTGTATGGGCAGGTTTGTAGCCACCCAATATTGTGTTTGCAGCCAGGGATAGTATGTGCACAAGTCTGTGTTTGTTGGACCTTGCACATTCCATGCTGCCCATGCTCCCACCCCCCACCTGTATTATTCTATCCTCATCCATACATTATGCATACATTCGCGGATATTGACCTATAGTTATCACCTCATCACAGCTGTGTTTTGGAGTTGCTCCATAGTTCATGCAGTGAGACATGGTGGACATGTTACTGTGGTTTGTCCACATGGCCTTGCATCTGGCTTGTGTGGGGTGTGTTATGTTGTTATGTGGGTGTCCACTACATAACATACATTGGCAGGACAGGTGAGATGCAGGCCTTGGCAGATGCCTGTTGGCCATTTTTTGGTGATGCAAGCCAGCTGTAGCAGGCTGTTGCATTCTGTCAGTCCTACATTCCCAGACTGCCATACAGTATATTCCCCTGGGGTGACAGGGTAGGTGTGCTAGGTGTTCATGCCAATACTTTGTATCAGTATTGATCAGGTGGTGTGCATGCTAGCAGGGTGCTACTTACAGCTAGGGACACAGTGGCATGGGACACCTGCACTGCATGCTGCATTCTTTCACTATTGCCATACACTGGTGGGGGTCATATTGTACCCCTTCCCAACAGCAGGGATATGACCAGAAAGGTGTCTGTGGGTGATGTTTGTGTGAGCTGGATGCATGTGTGCTATGGACACTACTTGCATCTGACTCAGAGATATGCATGGGGCATTCCAGTTATGCTGGCTTGTGGAGGGATATCAGCTGTTTCCCAATACATCAGTCCTATTACCTTTGTGATCTGCAAGTGTTCGGCCAGACAACATCAGCATTCCCTACTACAAGCCCAGATAATGTGATGCATACCTGTATGTGCAGTTCCAAGGGTGTGTCCATTTCACAGTTACACACTACATACTGTAGGTCTGGGGTACTTTTCCCTGTGTACTGCTTGTATATCTAGGCCATCAATTATGCCATGTCCATCTTTAAGATGGTGACACAAATTACCAACATACATTTACAATGGCTTATTGCTAGCATGCGTTATGCTGGGGGGAATTGTCTTTGGCACTGTGGTTGTGAGGACTTGGCCCTGTCATCGTCAGTAGTGGGCAATGGCCACCAGGTCACACCTCAACATGCTTACATACTGACCACTCTCACACAATATGTAACACACATGAAACTAACACACACATCTGCATATTGTACATATGCTACAATCTATCCTGCTACCTTGGCCAGCTCAGGTCATCTATGCTCCACTGGTATTATACCTACACATACATGTTACTACATGTCTACATCAGAATGGGGGGCTCACCTGACTGTTACTACATTTCTACATAGGATTGGGGGAGCACACCTGACTGTTACTACATTTCTGCATAGGATTGGGGGGGCACACCTGACTGTTTCTACATTTCGACACAGGATTGAGGGGGCACACCTGACACTTGTACACATTTGCTATGACTGTACTAGTATGTCAGGTACTCCATTTCATTCTGTATCCTAACCTATCATGCTGACTAGGGGCATATCAGTGTACTACAGCTCTTAGGTCTGCTTGACCTACATATCAGTTTCTGACTTCCTACCCTTCTGAACTGACATCCCACTGCCTGACCTGTTGTAGTCTGTCTGTGTAGGTCTGGGGGGATGTTCTCCATAGCCATCAATCAGAGGCCTTAGCACAGCCTTTGTTTATGTGTGTCTACACCTGTCCTGCTGGCTGAGAATGTTGTTGGGTATGTGAGCCTCCCTGACTGGCATGTGTGTGTCATGTGGACACCCATGTGGACCGGCACATTTCCTACAGTGGGTTTTGTCACCTTGTGTAGTACAGGCTACTATGGTGACACCAGTATTAGTTACAGATCTCATGCTGCCACTAGAGGTGTCTACTATCTGCTGGCATCCCAATCAGCCACCCAATTCCCTTGCATGCTGACATCCATACCATAGATACAGGTAACTACACATACTACTCCATTCAGCAATTGGTAGGAAGAGTGACTTACCTTGTGGGTGTGCCAGTATTGAGGATGGTGCTGGAGGGCTGCCTATGTCAGATGCACATAGTATACTCCCTATACATGGTTAAGCACAGGTAGTGTCATGTTTGGCATCCCTTTTACTGTATGTGCGAGCCAGAGAGAGGTGCCATTCCCTGGGTCCCTACTGTGTCAGTGTATGTGCTATGCATTGCCTCTTTGCCAAGGCCAAGGCATACTGGGCATGCCTCCTTCTGCCTACTGGGGCCGGCTCAGGTTGTTCCTCCTCTGAGTCACTCTGTGCCCGTGCAGGCCTAGGCAATGGTGGGGGGCTGTGTGGCCCTGCCCCATGTTGTTCCTGCTGCAGCTGTTTCCACAGGATCATATTGTGTAGCATGGCACATACGATAACAATTTGGGTACATGTAGCTGGTGAGTACTGCAAGGCTCCACTGGATGTGTCCAGGCACCAGAACTGTGACTTGAGCATCCCAAACACACGCTCTATTATGATTCTGGTCCATGCATGTGCCTCATTATGGAGTTCTTGTTTGGGTGTGTGTGCATTTCTGATAGGTGTCATCAGACACGGCTCCAGTGTGTAACCAGCATCCCCCACTAGCTGACCGTATGGGATGTCCCCACTGGCATATTTCTGGTACAGCTGCATCAGATGCCAGATGTGGGAGTCATGATAGCTTCCAGGGCAGCCAGCACACACATTCAGTATAATGCCCTTGGCATTGTACATGACCTGACAGTTGATGGAGGGGAAGCCCTTGTGGTTAATGTAGACCCTACCCTGCTCACCGAGTGGTGCTTTGATGCATATGTGCGTGCAGTCTATGGCACCCACTACCTCAGGGTATTCTGCTATTTGGTGGAAGAGATGCATATTGCTGGCCAATGCCTCAGAGGTGTTGGGGAAATATACGTGCTCACTGGTATGTGCTGACATGGCATCCAGGAACTGGTGGAGTACCCTGGATGCTGATGCCTGTGAGATGCCCATGATATCCCCAGTTGGCCTTTGGAAGGTACCTGTGGCTAGTATTCGTAGGCCTACACATACCTTGGTATCCACTGGGATGGGTTCCCCTCTGTTAGTTCTGTGTGTGAGGCGTGGCTGGCACAGCTCCACAATTTGCTGTAGGAGGTCCCTGTCCACCCTATAGTGCTCCACTATCTCCAGCTCATGTAGCCCCTGGTAGGTTACCCTGGGTCTGTACATGCTTCTCCGTCTCCTCACTGTGGGTTGGTTGACAGCATTCTCATCCTCACCACCCCCAGCCTCTTCCACATGTTGATGTATGATAGCTTCTGCAAGCCCCTATCATTTTGTTGCTTTTGTTTGTTAAAATTTCCCCACTTGTATACATTGTAGGCATAGAGTTTCTGGGAAAAAACAGAGGGAAAGGTGTTTGCATGGTTTATAGTAGTATTCTGGGCTGGGCTAGGCTACTGCCTGTGTAATTGGCTGATTCTGATACATTTCACCTGCCAGCTATGCTAGTTCTCCTTGGTTACCTTCCTACTGCTGTTTTCCCTTCCCATTGCCTTCCTGTTTAAGCACAGTGGCACGCCACGCAAACACAGTGCTCAAATGTGCACAGAGCTGCTATTTCTGTTTTTTTTTTTACACCTGGTGCACACCCGCTTAAGCAACATAACCACCTTTTAGAAGAATTTGGCTCGTCTTGCAATGTGTACACCATGGTTTTCTTGGTATAAGATGATACAACCTTAGACACACCCCCTGCCTTAGCTGTGCTTAGCTGAGGGCAAACCTGGGCCAGAGGGCTCCAGTAAGCTTACAACTTACATGACACACCCCCCTTATGAAGTCATCTAGCTCTTAATCTTAAACTGTGGTTTATTGCTCCTACACGGTTGGGTGCAAGCCAGACCTGTAGGGAAATATGTGATTCAGCATCATACTCCTCATTTGCATAGGATTGCCTGCTAATGTATAGTTACGTGTCACACACTGAGCCTTCCCCCGTAGCAACCATTATTCACTGGCCATGTTGTCTTATGCCTGCCATTGAGTAGAATGGCAAAATACTGATTTTGGGCCTGATTGCTTATTTCAGTTTTTTTTTTCGGCTTAATCCCATTTGCGTGCCACTGCCCTACGCTTAAACAGCCAAGATCGGCTAAAAAAAATAAAAGTTAATTTTTTTTTTTCAAAACACTTTTGCATGCCAATGGCCATATATTTGGCCATTGGCATGCTTTACACAGCATATACACACTTTACATTTCTGCAGACTACACTAATCCTGCACTGACAGCTTCCAGCTTCCTGGATCACAGATTCACCTCATTTGCATGTTTTTCACCTGCAAATGAGGTAATTTGCATCCTCCCTGAGCTCTGTCCATGCAGGATTAGTTTAAGAGCTCACATGCATGTCCCGGGAGCTCATTCCTGGATCACGCGGAGGCCATATTGCCAAAATTAGCTCTTAAACTAATCCTGCATGGCTTCGGCAGCTTGATGAATCCGGGGGTTTGACTTTACTTACCACATAGTGTAACATTTCATAAAAATCCTTATAGTAATTATACAATGTTAGTCAAAGTGTAGGTAATGACATAATTCATAAAAATTGTGAACTGTGTGTGAAGACTGAGATGAAAGCTGACAAAGTTTAAAGCCCTGTATATGGGCAATGGTGACACAGACTGACTATTTCAGAATACTTTGCAAATGATCATATTTTACCAGGATCCATGCGGATGACTGTATAGTCACTGTCCCTCACTAGCACATGGCAAGTGATACAAAACATCATTCTTCTACAGTAACTGAGGCATTCTGAACTCGATTGTGTGACTACTGTAGCTGTGACTTGAGTAGTTGCGTAAAAGCATGCATGCAAAACAATTGGACACTACTGCTCTGCATTCCAGAGTCGCCTAAATAGGAAGGTTTGTACCATGAAATAAATAGTCTGTCAGCAGTAATTAAGCAGTGTCAGCTAACTACTGTACAACATATTATCACCTAAAAAATGGAATCTTTAAATGCCCACAGTGTAGCCTATTACAAAATGGTATGCAACTGAGGGGAAGATGCAGGTTCTGTATCTTGCCAGGGGACAGAAAGTGGCTGCTGGATAAGGTTATTCTCCACAACTCAAAAGCTGATAAATAGAAATGTTGAAGAAAATGGTTTACTAAGTTAATGTCTGGCTGCTTGGAAGAATGACAGTCATAGTTGGGTCACAT
The DNA here is from genome assembly GCF_019279795.1 of Protopterus annectens. Lineage (NCBI taxonomy): Eukaryota > Metazoa > Chordata > Ceratodontiformes > Protopteridae > Protopterus > Protopterus annectens. The sequence goes on from NC_056726.1 coordinate 1,307,125,368, forward strand.
GTCCAAGTATGGCTTGTTGGCTTACAGGTAGGATTCTCACTTTGGGTGCGAGAGGTGCCAGGTTCATATCCCAGACAAGCCCAGTTTTTTACCCAGCCTTGATTGATCTGTTGCACATGCGCAAAACAAACAGCACTAGAAACACTACACTAGATCCAGGGATCTGAACTTCTCTTGTGACATAAAAAGAACTTACTGGATAGACAGGTATGTGTCCCAAAGGATCCACACACTATGGAATAGGCTCCACAACCATGTTCCAACAAAACCTTGACAATTTGATGGGGAAATTGTAAACAGTCTGGCCTCTGTCACTTATGGATAGAGGCTCTCAATAATAAAAGTATTAACCTACCACACCCCCTACAAATACACACACAAACCCATACCCTCCTACATATACACACACAAATACATATACACATACACACATACATATGAATACACACAAACATATACATACAAGGATTCACTTTATAATCTCAAAATACTGAAATATCGAATTTCAGTATCTAGAGACTATGTTTGTTTGTCTTTTGGCTTTTCCCAGTTAGGGGTCGCCACAGCGGAACTCCGGTCCGCTAATGATTGGCAGTAGATTTTCACAAATGCCGAGGTGCCAGCTCAACGTCCAACCTTCAATGAAGGCACACCCTTATGCATGTCTTTCGAACGCCACACCACCCAACCGTGGGGAGGACATGCAGACTCCAAATACTGAAACCCCAAAAGCGCGAAATTCAAAATCCTGACTTTTAAACACACCCTACACCACACAACACACATACACCTTCCTCCCCACACTACAACAAACAAAATACACACAAACACAACACAAATACACAAATCTACCCTATATATAAGCAAGCCCCCCTGCGCCCCACACACCCCCACTACTTATATATACTAACTCCAAGGTTGCACTAAAAAGACAAAGACACGAAACCCACCACTACACAAACTACATTCCCCTCACAAACACACATCACATACGTACAAACACCACCATTCTCAACACTTACACACTCACACTCTTACCTACATACCCTAACCTACACCTACAACTTCCCAACACACTAACATACACTAACATGCCTACCCAAAACCCTTGAAATATAAACACTTACCTGAATCTCCAGCTATCTATTAATATAATGCACCATCATAACCGCTGATTCGACATTTCCGGATTTGGTTATGTGGTCTTTCAAGGAACTGGGCTTTCGCTATTTTAGTCTCAAAACACTGAAATTCGATATTTCAGTATTTCAAGATTATAAAGTGAACCCACATACACACACACACACGCACACACACATACATACAGACACATACACATATAAATGCACACACATACATACAAATATAAATATAAATATATATATATATATATATATACACACACACACACACACACACACACACACACACATATATATATATATATATTTATATATATATATATATATATATATACACACACACACACACACACACACACACATATATATATATATATATATATATATATATATATATATATAATGTATATATAATATGTGTGTGCATATTTATCTATATATACTCACATAAAATACATGTACACATACAGCTAGACACACCCAAACATTCTTAGATACACATAGATACACTTATATGCAAACTCATGTCTCAGGTCATTTGCATCCACATGGACTATGACTGAGCCATACTGCTACTTGTGGTCCAGTGATCTGAGTGCATGTGTAATGTGGTGGATCCAGGACACTGATAAGCAACTGACAGTGACTTTTTCTCCATACTCAGCCTGGTGAAAGGGACATCAGTGTGTCTCACAATGGAGTCTACAATGACCAGAATGGTGGCTGTATGTGTTGATGTGAGTGTTGCTTTGAAAGAGTGCATTTGGAGCTGCTCAGGGTATTTGTTATGTGTACTTTGTCTAGAATGTCTTTGGGGTTTAGGAAGGTTACTTTTAAGTGCCTCAGCATATGTGGTCTATGTGTCTGCTTTGAATTGTGTGTGATGGGTGCAGTATGTGCACTACTGACAACCTCATTCACATTAGGAGTGCTTTTATGTGAGAGCTTTGCCTCCAGTGACATTGTGTAAATACATCTGTCACATACCATATCAGTTTGTTTGAGACTTAACTGGTTGTCACTAAACATGAGGCAGTTTCTACATTGCCTCAGGATGCCCATATCCATCAAGCTAGTAATGCAGATAGTGGGAACGTTCATATCCATGGCAATAGACCATTTTTTACTGATTAGACAGTTGGAGTGAGAATATAAAGTAATGTCAGGAGTAACCAGTTTGCAACTAGGGGGACAGTGCTTGTCACCGCAAACTAGTTTTCCTGTGTGCAACTAGGTATTGGTGAAATTGCAATGGTGCTTTTACATGAAAAATGTTGACTCAATGTGTCTGTGGCTACACAGGGTACCACCAAACACTTAAGTGGAAACTAATAAGTAGACTTTGAAGATTTATGAAATATTATTCTCCAACCTTTCATCATAAACCTACAAATACTTCCTCCATACTTGACTGGATTTTGGTCTCCTACCCCAACCTCTATCACCACCCAGAATCCCTACCAGACTCTCTTAGTGACCACTCTCCTGTATGCATCCATAGATTCTCCCCCCACCTCTCTAGACCACATAAATTTAAAGAATGCCGAAAGCTTACTAACTTCAGCCCTGACACATTCAATACCTCTCTCTCTGCTATTGACTAGTCCTTCTGCTCATCCTTGATGAAGATGTTCTACAATTCAACTCCATCTTCCTAAACACACTAGACTCTGTTGCCCCTCCCAAAACAGTCAGGGTCAAATCTCAATGCTGCCTATGGGTTACTAACTCAACTCGGTCCCTTATACAACACAGAGATTCTGCCTGGAAACTATGGACGAAGACCAAATCTCCCACTCACTACCAAAACTACAGAGAGCTCCACATTTTGACCAAAAAACACACAAACATCAATAAAAATAAATTTTACATCACATCCCAATCTACTGAACCCAGAAACCTCAAGAAATTCTGGACCAGTATCAACCAAATCCTCCAACCAGGGAATCCATTAATCCCCAACCCCTGCCCCAATAACACAGCCCAAGAAACCGCATCCATTTTAATTCATACTTCATTGATACCATCAGTAAACGTATGCAGACCTCCAACCAAAACAATCATCCAATCCCCTTCTTACCTCTACTACAAAAATGCCCATTCTCACTATACTTGGTTCCTGCCAGCATTATAAAGAAACTTCTCCTCAAACCCAAACCCTGTTCCCCATCTGCAGATAACCTCCCACCTCAATTCCTAAAGGCTGCTGCTGACTTTATAGCATATCCCGTCTCCATCCTAATAAACCACTCTATCAGTGAATCCACTGTCCCAACTCTCTGGAAAAAAATTCATACAAAACCCATTAACAAAGGTGGGATAGCTGTAGACCTCTCTAACTATTGACCAATTGCCATAATTTGCCCCCTCTCTAAAATTCTTGAACACTATGTTCACAAACAAATTATGGTCTATCTCACTAAAGAAAACCTCATCACTCCCACCCAACACGGCTTCCACCCACACCACAGCACCACCACAGCACTCTTTTCCTTCACCAACTCCATCTCCTTAGCCAGAGACAACAATAAGCTAGTTTCCTGCATCTTCTTAGACCTCTCCAAAGCCTATGACACTTTCTCCCACCCCATCCTACTCTCCAACCTCTCTATACTCAACCTCTCATCATCAACTATCTCTTGGTTCAACAGCTACATCACAGGCAGACAGCAATCCATCAAGTGGCTTTCTGCTCTCTCTCCTCTTAACTCTCCATCAAATTGGGTGTCCCTCAAGACTCAATCCTAGGTCTTCTTCTTTTTAACATCTTTACTAATCAACTCTACAATTACTGTCCTCAGTCATCCCTCATACAATAGGCAGATGACACCACAATCATCACCATTGCTGACAACCCATCAGACCTGCTTACCATGACACAAAAATCTTTAACCTCACTGAAACTTGCCTCACTAACCATCAACTCATACTAAACCCTAAAAAGACAAAACTTCTTCTCTTTCTCCCCAAATCTCTCTACCACCTGAAATCCTCATTCACCATCTCCTCCCTTAACAACAGAACTATCTCAGCTGATACCCACACTAAGCTCCTTGGAGTAATCATTGACGATCAGCTTAAACTTGACTACCATGTACTTCACTGTACCAAAAAAAAACAACACCCAAAACTTGGCTTACTGGGGTCTATATTAAAATCATGAATGTTTACTTACCCAAATACCTAAACATCAACACATTCCATGAACCGCAAATACACAGAATGCCCTAAACTGCGAAATTCAAAAACTCGAAATGTCATAGTTGTCCCATCCCACCGCTACATACTACCTACACAAACAAACTAAATAAACCACATACATAAACTACACAAAACCCTACTTCTAACCCCAAACTAAACCCTACTTCTAACCCTACACTAAATCTTGCATATACCACCATGTATGCACTTAACTTAACCCGCACCCTAACCCTAAGGTCCATAACTATCGCACACTTACCTTAAAAAGCTATACCCAAACAAACTAAATAATCCACACACATACACTTAACAAAACCCTACTTGTAACCCTACACTAAATCTAACATACATTACCATCTATGCACTTACCTTAACCCGCACCCTAAGCCTAAGGTCCGTAACTATCGCACACTTACCTTACGGAGCTATACCGCAGAAGGGCCAACCATGAAGATTCGACATTTCTGATTTCTCTCTTCTGGATGATCGATGTTTTCTCGGTTCGATGAAGACGTGTTGATGTTTACGTATTTGCGTAAGTAAACGTTCATGATTTTAATATAGACCTGGCTTACTGTATAGAAATAAAAGGTTCCTCACACCTGTGTCCAGAAACTTACACTTGCCCAAGCTTACCTTCGCCCTAACCTTCTCTATGGCTCAACAAGTGTTAACCAACTTACATACCTCACTACTTTGCAAACTCAAAACCACCTACAACAAAGTTGCACGATTGGCTGCTAATTTACCATCTAAATCTCACCACTGCCATGCTCTCGGGACTCTTTTAACTGGCTTGAATTTCTTAACCAACTCCTACTCACTCAACTCCATGTCATCCATTCTGTCCTGAACAACCCCACCTCCTGCCCTAGCATCTCCTCACTAATTTCCCAGTATACCCCCTTGGTTCCTCAGAAGCTCAGACCAACATCTCTTACAAATACACAAACCTAAAAAAACTTTTGTACAGATACTCTATAGCTATTCCCCTGCTCTATCTTGGAACAAACTACCCATGCCCCTTAGAAACATTACCCATAACCCTGAATTCAAGAAAGCTATTAAAAACTTCTTACACACCTCCAGGATATGTCATTGTTATCACCCCACTTGATTCCTATCCTCTCTTCTCCATTTCTTACCTCACTCCTCCCTGTCCCTCCTTTTCCATCCTTCCTCTAATTACCTCTTTACTACCAACCTTCTATTATCACATGGCAATCACCTACTTTTCTCCTGCTAACTTCAATAGCTTGTCCAGGTAACCAACTACCACCATCCTATTGGCTATAAAGCCACTATATTAATATCTACACTAAACTTAGCTCATAAAACAATATGCAATGAATATTATTTTTGTGCACTGATGACAGTCCTAATGTGAACTCACTAACCTTGCAATTACCTGTTTATACTATTTCTGCAGTGAAATATGTGATGTTGTACTCTTAATCGCTACTTGATTTGTCATATTGTACAATATACTTTTCTTAATTTAATTGTGGTGCTTTTCTCCCTGGGCCCCCGGTGAAAAAGGGTACTTGCTCAGTCAGACTAGCCTGGTCAACAAATATCAAATAAATAAATAAATTAAATACATGAAGCAGTACTTACTGAAAATAAATAATTAGCTTATAAGAATGATGACACAAAGTCACTTACATAAATGGCTACTGCCTGACTACTACTAGTGTTGGCCTCACCACAGCTTCACTCTGGTGGGATACAATACTCCTTTGCTGCTTCTATCACCAGAAGCAAAACAGTAGCACCAATCCCAATATGAGAAGCAGGCCACAGCCTGTTTGGTGATCCATAGTCTTGTCCCAGATGATGTAAGGGTCTGTAGGCTTGTTGTAGCCTTTTCTTGGTAGATATTTTGAATAGCAACCAGACCAATCAGGAAGGTCAAGCACAGACACTCACTTCCCAACCTGAAACACTCAGGAATCTATGCACTCTGCTGCTTCTTTCATCAGGAGCAAAATAAGCACAAATTCTAAGCTGGCACATGTGAAGCAGTTATTAGGTTTTCCAGTGATCAGCAGCCCCCTGAAAATAATGTCCCCATCTTCCCTCCTCTCACCAGGAGCAAAACATAGGAACTAATCCTAAGATGACTATTGACAGGCAGAATGTAGGCTCTCCAATAATCTGTGGTCTTGCAGTAGATGTTGCAGATTTTAAAGGTAAGATGGAATAATGTGTTAATATCCTAACAGCTGCAGTATGCACTAAGCAGTTAGCTATGATAGAGGGATAACTTATAACGTTAGCTATTTAAGTGGAGAGCCACTAATTTTAAAAGAACAAGACAGATTGGAAGAAGGTGGGCACTTTTTATTCTGGTTCTTTGATATACAGTGGGATGGCCAATAAATTTAAATATTTGAAGGGGAATGATTTCACAAAAATTATAATTTTGTGCTTACTCACAATAGCCAATGAAAGAGAAGAAGGAAGGAGATATGTGGTGAAATTAACTATAGGAGCAGGCTACTAGAAAGACAGTTGATTTTAAAAACACAACAGCACCAAGGAGGTAGGGTGGGAGAAAACGTAATTTCTGTGTGACTTCACAAGAGACATGGTTGTGGTCTCTTTACTAGTTTAATATGCAGTTAAAAGCAGAATACAAGTAAAAAACAGTGTAAAGAAAATAAATCACATGACACAAATTAGAAGAAGGCAATAAAGCAATACAAAATGGAAGAAAGCAAAAACAATCTAACCTTTCCCTCACAGCAAGTTGTGGCAGAGTCTGGGTGAGCTTTTCCAGAGAGTGGAAACTATTTATGCCTACAGCACAACATATTACATAACAGTATGTCACCTGGTGGAAGTTCCATGTTGCAGCTCTTGCTTGGTCAGAGCCAGGGGCTGGTGAATGGCAGCATGCTCTCCAGGCTGCAAGCTGACAGTATATGGGAATGGAAAGAAGATGGTTAACTTAGTACCTTGCTCACTCCAACATTGATGGCCATGGATTTGTCCTTTGACTCCACTGTTTGTAAGTCCCTCACATAGTGCAGTGGATTTTGCTGGCTTAGGGTCTACTACATATTGTGGGTCAGCCAGTATTTGGGTGAGAGTTCCTGCTGTCCCACATAGCTGTCTGTTGTCTGCTGCTATCCCGGTAAACCACATCATTCCCAGGCATACATGCAGCAATACCATACATATGCTACCACAGTCTACTACCCCATTCATTTATTGCTAATAAGAGTGACTTATCTTGTGCCAGCAGCAGTTGAGAGGACAGTGCTTCAGGGCTGACTCTGTTGGATGCAGGCAGTACATGGCCTGTACGTGGTATGGTCTAGGTAGTGTGATGTGGCTGGCATCCATTTTACTGTGTGTATGTGAGTCAGAGTGAGGTGTCAGTCCCTGGGCCCCTAGGATGTCAGTGCATGTGCTATGCATTGCCATCTTGCCAAGGCCAGGGCATACTGGGCATGCCTACAACTGACTACTGAGACAGGCTGAGGGGGTTCCTCCTCCAAGTCCCCCTGTGCCTGTGGGGACCTTGGCAATGGTGGGGGGCTGTGTTCACCTTCCCTGTGCTGTTCCTGCCTCACCTATTTCCACAGGATCATATTGTGTAGCATGGCAGATACTATGAACATGTGTGCAAATGTGGCTGGAGAGTACTGCAGGCCTCCACCAGACATGTTAAGGCAGCAGAACTGTGACTGGAGCAGCCCAAACACATGCTCTATGATGTTCCTAGTTTGTCCGTGTGCCTCATTATGGTGTTCTTCAGTGGGTGTGTGGGCATTTCTGATGGGTGTCATCATTCACGGTTCCAGTGCATAACCAGCATTTGCCACTAGATGGCCGTACGGGATGTCCCCCTGGCAAATGCCTGGTACAGCTGTGAGGCGTGCCATATGTGGTAGTCATGATAACTGCCAGCGGTGCCAGAAACACACTGATGACAATGCCCTGGGCATTGCACATGACTTGGCAGTTGATGGAGTGATAGCCCTTGTGGTTGATGTAGACTCTACCCTCCTAACCTGTTTAGCAGGTTGTCCATTATTGCACCACTACATCTGCTGTGTTCCTCAGATGGCTTATGTGTTGCAGTGTTGTTATAAGGCTACATGTTGTCCATAGCAGTCAAACTCTTACAGACTGACTTCTGGACAGTCCCATATATAACAGTCAGAGACACACCCAGACATGGGGACAGGATGTTACTATTGCTGTTCCAAGCATAGACAGTTGGTAGAATGTTTTTGTATTAGCTTGCATTTTCTTATGGGTATGACATCTGCTTCTCAACTGTCTGCCATTGATGTTTCACATCAATCTTTATTGTTTTGCACATAGTTTGTCAGGCAAATGCAATGTTATGTAGAGCAGAACACATATGTGAAGCATATGTGTGTACATTCTGTGACACCCTGTCATTCCAGGGCTATGGATGGTGCCCACTGACTTGTTGTCAGTACTGACACAGTCACATGGCAGCCATTTATAACCTGGGACTACACTGACATGTCACAACCTGCTGTTCTACTAGGCGCTGTGTAGGTTACTCCGAGCTGTGTACTGTCCATATGTGTGGGCCCCTGTCCCTCCATTGTCCAGCTTTCCTGCAGTTACAAAAGTTGACTTCTGGATAGTGTATACAACTAGCATAGGTGTAGCTGACATGCAAAATAGTTGGCACAGCCATTCTCAGACCACAGAGCCTGTCAACCACAGTACTGTACTTAGACCACTAAGCCACAACAGCCAACAGTAAGAGTTGGCTACTTCCTGAAAGTATTAACCATGCACAGACATAGCACATTGACCCCTGCATATAGTGGACATAGAACAAGTTAGCAAGTTGATTGGGACAGCCATGGGAATGTGTGGTCTGCTACTATTACCATACAAACATAAATGTTACTGCATTTCTATGGGAACTTGGGTGTGTTGGTAGGGGGGCATACCTCTCAATTGTACAAATTTCCGCAGACTGTCCAGATGTTTGCTTCATATTTTGGGTCCATTTAGCATAGTATTGTGTTTGTCTTGGAAAATACTGACATATCATTAAAGATTAAAGTTAGAAAGTAATGACAGACATTTGAGTATCAGACTTCTTGCCCTTCAGAGACTTAATGCAACAGCAAGACCTGTTCTAATATCACTGTCTAAGTTTGTCAGAACAATATTTCATCACTGTCCCTATTTCTGGGGCTTTGCCACACATTTCTTTATGGTTTTGAACAGATGACTTGCTGTGAGAGGATGAGAGGTGTGTATGGGACTCCAACATTGAGATCCATGCATGTGACCTATGACCTGCAGTTTCTTAGTCCCCCAGATATACTGCCTTGGGTTTTGGCACCTTGGGGACTACTGCATATTCTGGGGCAGACAGTATTTGGCGGACATTTCCTGTTGTCCCACATAGCTGTCAGTTGTCTGCTGCTATCCCGGTAGCCCACCCCATTCTCTTGCATACATGCAGCCATACCATAGATATGCTACTACAGTCTACTACTCCATTCATTTGTTAAGAAGAGTGACTTACCTTGTGTCTGCAGCAGTTGTGAGGACAGTGCTTCAGGGCTGAATCTGTTGGATGCACGCAGTACACAGCCTATACATGGTAAGGTACAGGTAGTGTGATGTGTGTGGCATCCTTTTTACTGTGTGTGCAAGTCAGAGTGTTGTGTCAGTCCCTAGGTCCCCAGGGTGTCAGTGTAAGTGCTATGCATTGCCAATTGCCAAGGCCAGGGCATACTGGGCATGTCTATGTCTCCCTACAGGGACAGGCTGAGGGGGTTCCATTTCCAAGTCTCCCTGTGCCTGTGGGGACCTTGGCAATGGTTTGGGGCTGTGTCCCCCTTCCCTGTGATGTTCCTGCCACAGTTGTTTCTGCAGGATCATATTGTGTAGCATGGCAGATACTTAGAACATGTGTGCACATGTGGCTGAAGAGTACTGCAAGGCTCCACCAGATATGTCAAGGCAGCGGAACTGTGACTTGAGCAGCCCAAACACATGCTGTATGATGTTCCTAGTTTGTGCGCGTGCCTCATTATGGTGTTCTTCAGTGGGTGTGTGTGCATTTCTGATGGGTGTTATCATCCACAGTTTCAGTGTGTAGCCATCATCCCCCACTAGATGGCCATATGTGATGTCTCCTCCTGGCAAATGCCTGGTAGAGTTGTGAGGCATGCCAGATATGGGAGTTGTGATAACTGCCATGGCTGCCAGCACACTCATTGATGATAATGCTCTGGGCATTGCACATAACCTGGCAGTTGATGGAATGATAGCCATTGTGGCTGACGTAGACTCTACTCTCCTCACTGGGTGGTGCTTTGATGTCTATGGCACCCAGTATCTCTGGGTAGTGTGCTAAACGGTGGAAGAGACGCATATTAGTCATCCTGTCCTCAGGGGTGTTGGGGAAATAAATGTGCTCAATGGCATGTGTTAGCATGACATCCAGGAACTGGTGGAGTACCCTGGATGCAGATGCCTGTCAGATCTCGATGATGTCCCCAGTAGGTCTTTGGAAAGTACCTGTAGCTAGTATACGTAAGGCTACACATACCTTTATTTCCACTGGGATGGGTTCCCCTCTATTGGGTGAGGGTCTGAAGTGAGAGCGGAAGAGCTCAGTGAGTTGCTGTAGTATGTCCCTGTTGACCCTGTAGCACTCTACTATCTCCAGCTCATGTAGACCCTGAAAGGTTACTCTGAGCCTGAACTCTCTTCTCTTCCTCAGTCTGGGCTGGTTGTCGGTATCATCCTCATCACTGCCCTCAGCCTGTAGCAGATAGAGATGCAGCAAAGCAGCAGCAGCCCCTATTATTTTTGTCAGTTAAAATTCCTAAGTGTGTACACCAATGGTGCAGAGTATGTGGGGAAATCAGATTGAAGGGTGTCTGCATACTTTATACTGGTGTGCTACAGATGCAGCCTGTGTGATTGGCTGATTATGATATATTCCATCTGCCAGCAATATTATTGAGGGGTTTGAATAGCCCACTGTGAGTGTGATTGCCTTTTGTCTGCTATTTCCTTTTATTTTTTTCCTTCTTCAATTTCCTCAGTTTTAAGCCCCGTGTGCTCTGCGCAAACCCATGGAGCCAGTGTAAACATTGCTGAGCAGAAAGGGCTCTCCCCTGTACACGAACATGCTCAGCATTTCTCTAACCAGCCTCATACACCCCCCCCCCCGCTTAGCTGTGCTTAGCTGAGCTCCAATGTGCTTATACAAACCATGACACACCCCCTTTTCATGTCAGCTGCCTCTTCAGTCTATGCCACCACATTGTAGCCCCTACACGGTTAGGTACCTGCAGACATGTTGGCCCATTTTGCTATTCAGTAAACTTAGCTCATTTACATACATCTAACTGCGTATACCCTAGTTACAGCACAACACAAGAGACTATGTCCTTAGCAACCACTATAACTTGGCATTGTATGAATCTGCATGCTGGCCAATATAATGATAAAATTAATTTTACCTTTAATACTCCCTTTTTATTATTTTAATTTTACTTTTTGCAAGATTGCATGTTTGTGCGCTGCTGTGCTCCACTTAAACATGGCATATGTGCTAAAAAAGACTTGATTTCTCAATTTTTGCATCACTTTTTCATGCCAATGGCTATAGTTTTGGCCATTGGCATGCCTAATGCACCTAATACATGCTTTACTTTTAGTTGTCACAACCCTGTTTTTTTTTTTTGCAGTCTGATACACGGTTACTAACTGCATACATTTTTACTGTAGACACAGTTCCTACACTTATGCGTGTCTACTTCCTGGATAGGTAAATCACCTAATTTGCATGTTTTTCACAAGCAAATGAGATGATTTACATGCCACAGTTGCATCCATGTCAGCATAGTGCTGGGAGGCACGTGCATGCCCCCAGCCTTGTTTCCTGAATCGCTCCACTTTCTAACTCCGTGTTCGGTCCATAACACTATGGCTACAAGGAGAATAGCTCCATGTAGGCTTTACTGAATTGCTCCCTATCACTTTTTCATTACAGTTTATTTCTTGGCACTCAACATTTAGAAAACAAATTACATCTTATTTTTCCTATGTCTGTTGTAGCCTGACATTTTTCAAAAAGTAAACTTGACTAAGAAACTACCTAGACTCAAATGGCATTTCATTATTGGAGTGGGGGGGCATTTTTAAGTATGATGAGTGCCCACTAGTTTCTTGACATTTTTATTATTAGATTATGCTTCATATGTGGTGTAAACATCTGAAAAAGAAATGTCAGAATTCTACAAAACAGAATGAGGTGTGCATTGTCACTTTTTTATGTTTCCAACTGTGGCATGAGAAGCCCCAGAAACTAAAGACTATATTAAACTATACAATACAAGCTGCTCTTCACTTTTTCCCCTTAGAACTGCTCTATCTCTCAATTTAAACACCATATTCTCATTCTAAGGCCCTTCACTGGTCCAATTAAGTAATCCTACAAGTTAGCACTATTAAACCAGAAGCACTACTTACTCTTATACTCTCTACGATTACCCTATCCTCTATTGGTCTGTCTTAAATTCAGTTTCCCTATTACTCTAGCATGTCCAAAGGTCAGTCAATGGTTTCCTCTCCAGTCCAGCTGGTGAATCTGGGAATTTTGAGGCAATGTTACAACTGTCTCATGTACACGGACAACCCTCTCCTCCTCCAAACAGGTTCAAATATATGTGAGAGATGCAACTATTTAGCCAAACTGGAGGCTGAGCTCTCTCATCTCAAAACTGGTGTAACCAGTCAGGAGGAGAAGGTAACCTCACACAACACAATTCCAGTATCACATAGTCCCACCACATCAGTGAACCAAACACATAAATACACAAAAACATACTCGGAGGTTCTAAATAAAAATCTACCTAAGCAACAGAGATCTCCAAAGCAGACATCCAAGCAAACGCTACCTCAAAACAAAACACACACAACACATAACCCACAAAGTCAGTGTGCCAAGCAGCCACAGCCCTTAAGGCTGAATAACACATCTGATATTCTTGTTATAGGTGACTCTATTGTCAGACACACTGATGTCCCGCTCACCAGGCTGAATACAGAGAAGGTCACGGTGAGCTGCCTGTCGGGTGCTAGGATCCGACACATAACGCAAACACTCAGGTCACTCCAAAGCAAATACAAATATGACTCAGTCATTGTACATGCTGGTGTGAATGACCTGAGACGTACCTCCCTGGACTACATGAAAAGAGACATAGAGGAGCTCTCTGATCATGTAGCCCAGGCTGGTATGACCCTGACCTTGAGCAGCATCTTACCCTCACCTAGAATGATGCCACAGTACAAAGACAAAATGATCAATTTTAACAATTGGCTAAAATGTTGGTGTCATTCAAAGGGGATCCAGTGTCTGTCAGCCTGGGATGACATGCTCGACAAGCCACGTTGCTTCGCTAGGGATGGCTTGCACCTGTCACCAGTGGGCTTTCGGATATTGGCAAAGGCTCTTGCCACCCCCATAGTGCCTTTTTTAGGCAAGCCTCAAAAGTCAAACCCACCCCCATAAACAGCACAAGGAACAAGAAACTAAGGGTAATGCTGCTAAACGCCAGAAGTCTTAACCTCAAGATGCACGCACTCGAAGCTCTCCTCAGTATGGAGAACATCGATATCTGTGCAGTGACAGAAACCTGGTTCAAGGCTCCAGAGAGCACCCCAGCACTACCAGGCTATACCTCATATCATGCTTTTCGGCCCCAAAACCCAGACCGAACCACAAAAGGAGGGGGAGTTTCCATATTTATCAAGGATATCCACACCTCCAGGTTAGTGGCATTGCACAAAGTATCGGAGACCATCCATGTGCAACTAACAGTGGGCAAGACTGCTTTTCAGTTTATAGCATCCTACAGACCACCCTCTCAAAGTCAGGAATCCCACTCGGCTTTCCTGAAAACATTGGAGAACATGAAGATCTCTCCGAACACCATTATATTGGGCGACTTCAACTACCCAAACATTGACTGGGAGCACTACTCAAGCCCCAGCACCTTAGCCCAAAGATTCCTAGAAATTATAAACTCAAATGCTATGGAACAACTAGTCACCACTCCCACAAGAGGGACAACATACTAGACCTGATCATTACCAACATGGGGACTCTATGCTCCACACCAGAAGTATATCCCTCATTGATAAGATCAGACCATAAATTAATTTCACTGGATGTCCACATCCCGACCCCACCCCAGCCCAGAAAACCACAGTGAAAAACTTCTCAAAGTGAACTTCTCACTTCTCAAAACCGAAGTGGAATCCTTCAAGGCCCCAGGGCCAGTGGAAACTACGGCCCAAACTGCAGAATCCTATATAAATGCATTCTACGGACATCTCCAGGAATGCATGGATCATGCTATCCCAAACAAAACCAAGACCCAACCATCCAAAGGTAGGCGTCCAGTCTGGTGGACCCTGCCATAAATAAACTGTACAACAGAAGGAGGAAGCTACTACATGATAGAGCAAAATCCCTAATAGGGAAGGCATCTCTGATCAGTACTAGCAAAAAATTACGATCCCTCATAAAATCCTCCAAGGCCAGCTTTGAGAGAAAAATTGCACAGGACACCAAAGACAATCATAAGGCTTTTTCAGTTATGTTAGAAACCTGGGATGCAACTCCCAGACTTGTTCTGAGTTGATTCTAAACGACAAAAATACACTGAACCCACAGACATCACCAATATCCTGGCAGACAGGTTCAGTCCAAACTTCTCCACCCCTCCCCAAAAAGCAAGTATCTATCCCGGCAGAGGGCTGCCTCCCAAACATCTCAGATGCTCAGGTGAAGGCTGCCCTCTCCAAAGCAAAAAACACTGCTTCCATGGGACCAGATGGCATCCCAGGTTGCGTCCTACATGAACTCCAAGAGGAACTAATCCCTCAAATAAAACAGCTATACAATCTCAGCCTCACTACAGGATATGTGCCCACAGAATGGCGTACAGCAACAGTGGTCCCACTCCACAAAGGTGAAGCCTCTACGGACCCTGGAAACTATCGCCCCATAAGCCTGTCTAGCTTAGTCTGCAAGGCTATGGAGAGGATCATCATGGAGCTCATAAACAAAGACATTGGGGACCTACAGACACTAGATCCTACCCAGTTCGGCTTTGTCAAGGGCAGATCCTGCCTTTTGAACCTGGTTGACTTCTTTGAAACAGTCACCAAAGCCATAGATGAAGGGAAGGTAGTCCACACAGCCTATCTGGACCTTGCAAAGGCATTTGACACAATACCCCACTCGGGCATCATAGATAAGCTATCCAGCTTAAATATAAACCCCTATGTCACAAGATGGGTCGCAAACTGGCTCAAAGACAGAACCCACAGAGTGAGAGTTGCTGGAGCCATGTCAGACTCGAAACCGGTCACAAGTCGCGTCCCACAGGGTTCTGTCCTGGGACCACTCTTGTTCGGTATATACTTTTCTGAGGGACAGGCAAACGTGGGAGGACTATGGCTCACCAAGTTTGCAGATGACTGCAAACTGGGCGCCATAATCAACTCTCCAGCTGACACAAACATCCTTCAAAAAGGTCTCACAGAGACAGATAACTGGTGCCAGCGCCATGGTTTAAAGCTAAATGCCAAAAAATGTATAGTCATACCCTTTGGCAAAAACAATGTGCCCACAAATTACCACATAGGCGGAAACCCATTAAGTACAGAGAAAGTTATTAGGGACCTGGG
The DNA here is from genome assembly GCF_019279795.1 of Protopterus annectens. NCBI lineage: Eukaryota > Metazoa > Chordata > Ceratodontiformes > Protopteridae > Protopterus > Protopterus annectens. The sequence continues at coordinate 1,307,141,444 of NC_056726.1, forward strand.
GACCCAAGTTGATAGCAATCTCTCCTTTGAAAACCACATTGCCAAAGTGGTTAGCAAGACCTTCTACATAGCCCACCTCATCACGAAGGGTTTCACATCTAGATCAAGAGAGGTAATCGTGCCCCTTTATTCATCCCTCATCAGGCCCATCATAGAATACAATGCCCCTTTTGGGATGTACCTTCCCCGACACCTGCAGCAATTAGAAAGACCCCAAAAGTATCTCACCAAGAGGATCAAGGGTGTCAAACAGATGCCATATGCTGCTCGGTTAAAAAAACTCCAGCTCTACTCAGTTGCATACCGCCTACTTCGAGTCGATCTATGCCTGACATACAAAGCTATGTCAAATCCAGAATTAATGGACATGCTCCACCTCAGTAAATCTAAATCCCTTAGAGCCACATGCTCGAGGGACTTGATCCTCAGCACAGAAATAAATAGAACTTGCTGGAGGGACAGGTTCATAACCCAGAGGCTCCCTTCGCTCTGGAATAGAATTCCAGTTCATGTGAGGCAGAGCACCTCACTGAATCTCTTCAAGAAGAATCTCGATAGATGGATGGGGGATCGTAGGTTTGTCCCAGGGATTACTCCCGTGTCACTATTAGACAGAGGCACAGTAAACTAAACCTTAAAAAGGGCACAGTATACTCAAATCAAGGGGTGGCGTAAGCCATACAGAATCGGGCTAGGCTTATAATTGCCCCAGGGCAGATAGCCTAGTATGAACCTATGAACCTATGAACTATTAGTTGCAGTTATAATAATTTAGTTATCTTTTAGACTAATTTTACTTTTCCATTTCTGACATTTTCATGTTCTAATAAGGCACTGCTGACATTGTTAATAATGGAAATAAATGTCTAATGCTTCAGAAGGCACTTAATTTGTAAGATAATAGAGAAGAACTAATATGCCTATCACAGCATTCAGTTATCAGTTTAACAGACAAGGAACAGGATGTCTGTTGACTTACTCTTCACTAAGAAAAATGAATCATCTAAGACCATTCCTGGACCAGCACCAAGTTCAGTTTATACAAAGCTGTCTATCCACTAAATAGACTTTCAAAATCTTTAGATGACAAACCACTACAGAAATGTTAATAGTGACTATACATAAAATACATATGAAAACAGGAAAGAGTCAAATATCCTGCATGCTTTTTAATTCAACATTGCATGTGTAAAATCACAAATCTTGCAGAGGTATCACCAAAGACTTTTTGGTCACAAACATAAAAGACAGAGGATGGGATTCATAGTTGTTTGGTGCATTGAACAGAGCAAATGAGAAGGTAGCAGCAATCCACAGAGTATGGTTATTCAAAGGTACAACATGGTCTTATAAGGAACAAAACAGCATGGTTTGCAGCACATGCTGGTAACTGTATGATGACATGCAAATAAGCCGTATGAAATATGCAGATGGATTCACCCAAAATGATGGACTAATTCAGACATATATTAAGCAGGTACAATGACAGGGGGTGCATACCCATTTTACACATTGAGAAATCATGGTGTACATGAAAGCAGTGATGTCAGATTGGCAGCAGCTACAGCTCACTTATTTCCTGCCATCAGAGCCAGCTTCTACAAAATTGCTGAACACAACCGACCACTATGAAGAAGGAGATACAAGCAATACCCGACGTGATGCCAGCTCATAAGTTAACAGATGGTGCATATTTCCACATAGACAGGGAGGCTGTTAAGGACTTTGTCAAAATGTGTCACCCACAAGTGTAATCAAGACAGATGCATGTTACATACATTACTACGTATACTAAGGAATGTATGTCACATACCAACTGGGAAAATGTTAGGGAAATTGTAGGTGCCAATTTCAAGAATCCTGAACCAGTTCCTCAACACTGTTCTAATTAATTTAGAAGAGTATAAATGGTTCACCAGAACTACAGAGGAGAGGACCTGTACCACATGGGCATTTTGCTAAATCACCCACTTCCATGACCTCCTGAAAACCATAGACTTAGTCACACAGACAAATCTTTCAGTAAAAGTTGCAAGAAAGACCCACTCAAGTTAGAATCTTCTCTGTATAATACCTTAATCCTCATGTACTGGAGGCCTATGGGATATATGCAAATTACTTCTTAAGGACATAACAGTGTTTCAGTCAGATGACATTTTATGCTTTAAATATTTCTAGGTACATTCAGGCAAATAAAGCCAGGCCCCCCAGACACACTGTCATCAAGGCCATACCTAGCCCAGAGGGAGTGACAGTCTGACAAGAAGGGATTGGTCTGGAATTTCCAGGACATTATCCTTCCATGTGGCACCTGGGCAGCTTCCTTGATTTATACAGCTAGCACACGCTCTGTCTCTATAGAAGGTTCTTGTGTAGGAATTTTCCCACAGGGTTATCTGGTTGGTAGCTGTACATATGCATGCTCAATACATATGTTTATACACACAGGTATAATTCAAGCAGAGAGCAGGTTGTGTATAATATGTTGTTATGTGTTGTATGCAGTGCCAGATATGCCCTCTTTCTGTGGAGTGGCTGGCTATGTTGTGGTTCATGTAGGCATGAGTTCAAATACATTCAGGTGTAGTTCTCTTTACAGTCTGTTTGTGCAGAGGTATGAAGCAGTCAGCTACATTTTATGTGCTACGGGGTTTGATTCAGTCCTTATTTGTCTACTGTGTCACCTTGAGCAAGTCATTAAAACAGATAGTGTTGGGAGCAGTTGGGAATTTGGACTAGGCTCTTCAATGGTTCCCTGGACTGCAAGCTTAGTAACACCTATGAACCTATAATGCATAACACCCTGACCATGCTGGAAAAGGCCTTTAATGCAGTACTTGCAGAAATACACAATATAGTGGATCATGTGCTCAGCATACTGAAGAGATAAATCTATTAGCTAGATACATGAGGTTAGGCACTGCGGTACACATTCCACACCTCTTGGGAAAGAATGTTGATGTGTGCGTCATATTGCATAAGAATGCATTGCACAAACAGATGGAGTAGTCAGTAAGCATCTTGGTAGGACTGTCCATACCAACTGTATCAGTAGCAGAAGAGGTAGTGGAGAGTCATTGGGAGGAACACTCAGCAGCAGTATCTCAGCCAAAGCAGAGGAGGGTGCTACACATTGCAGAACTGGCAAAGAGGTAGCATCTAGCCTACAACTACAGACAACACAGAACAAAAGGAAGCATGTTTTATATACTCAACATTTTCAGGGCAGTGCATGGACTGACAGTGTTGTGCATCAGACATCACCATATCAACATATGTTAGCAATTGGACATGGCAGACTTGCACTGATGGACAACACAGTGACAACTGCCTGCAACTCTGTGATATGAGGTAGGATCATTTGACTAACTATAATAACTATGCACTCTGGGGAAATGTGGGACATCAGAGAGTACATGGGGCTCAGTGGCCATGATGATAACACTGAAAGAACATGAGCATTCACCCTGAAGGGGCATACCATACATTCATACTGATAACTGCCATTGTCTGAAAATCAGTGCTCACCCATAACTGACATGGCAGGCCATATGCTCACAGGTGACAGGAAAGGAATAGATCGACATAAATACATGCATGCAGCCTGATAAAGAATCTCAGGTGATGAGCCAGAGGCATAGCTCTCAACTGCACATATTTTTGGTTTTTCATAAAACTGAGGTTTTCTGTCAAATCACTGGTAAATCGTTGAACATTAAAGTCAGCAAATAATGACAGACATTTCAGTTTCAGATTTCATACCCTTCAGAAAATTCATGCTTTAGCAACTTTATGTGTTTACAAGAGCAATATTTAAAATGTTCCCTATTTTTTTGGCCTTTTCCCCTCCATTATTTATGGTTTTGTCCAGATTTCCTGCCCTAATATGTTAAGAGGTATGGCCAGAGGATCATCGTTGCCTCAGCAACAGCTTGTGAAGGCTGAAATGGGATAGTTTGTGACTATCTTCTCATGGCTGCAGAAAGCAAGGCATATGGATGTAGTCTGGACAGCAGTTCCAATAAGTCTCATGGACACATCTTTGGAGACAAACCTTGCCATCGGTGACCTCAGCATCATCATCTGCTTGCGGTCTCTATACTCCATGTCATAGCTTACTTGTTACATCAGCATCAGTATTAACTCTCTTTTCCCTAATTTCTACATGGAGTTATGGTGTTACATCTATAGTGACCATAATATAGAGCCAATGCTCACTCTACCAGTTTGATGGATCTGCCTTGGTTGCTTGTTACAGGTCATCCCAAAACTCAGAGAGCACACTAACCATCTCCACAGTGCTATGTATAGTAGCTAATTGTGCCAGGATCACTAATCTGCACATCTGCAGGTTAATGTCAATTATGACAGATATATCAAGGATGATCCTCGAGACACAGTGGCACCTACCCTGCCATCTATCCCCTTTGTGGGATACTGCATCTGACTGAAAGTATGCATTTCAGATGCTCTTTGTGCTGGGACATAAGTGGAATCCATGAGGGACTTTCATTTAGAAGCTGTTTGTCAAGTCTGGGTGAGTCTGTACCGCTTGATTGGCCCCTGTAATGGTGGGTGTGGGTGACCTCCAACACTGAATATTGTGGACAGTATCGCTATGTCACTGGACCCTACCACTTACATGTTGCCATCATTTTTTGCCACAGGTTCCCTACTGACATCATCCCTTTGTTGACCTTTTGTTGTCAACCCTTAAATACTGGAATCCTGCAATAGGAGGAACACACATAACACCATTTTCCATTTTCACATAACTCCATACAAAGCCCTATGGCTTACATAACAGATGTTTAGCTAGCAATTTTGGTGCCTTGTGCCATCCTGAAATCTGGCACCACCCCAACTCTAAGTTTAAGAACAAAAAAATTAATATTTTTTTCTTCTAAACTGTAGCAACTGCTTGCTATATTTCTATCGAGCAGTTGCTATAGTTTATGCCTTCAGATCACAAAAAAAAGAAAAACTTTCTTTTTAAAATATATTAAACTGTGTGCTATAAACGTCTTTCATTTTACACTAAATCAAACTGCTTGCCACAGTGTAGTAAGAAACTGCTACATATGGAATAGTAAATGCTTCAGTTCTGCCCATAAATGCAATAATAGCACATGAATGCAGGTAATGTACCGAACTGCTCCCTATTACCTTGTGGCCAGAGTGGATTCCCCCTTGGCCCCACACATGCTGTGCTGCTAATGCATAGTACTACACATTAAAACATAGCTGTAGCATACTTCAACAGACACACCTTGTCATAAAGCTTGTTACATTTTCGTACCAGTTGTGTCTGGAAATACAGGTGAGCATTAGTCCATTCTTCTCTTCGAATGCAATCCAGTGTGCTATACTGTATTACAATGGACATTACTTACCTGGTCCTTCTTAGACTGCCACATTAGTTGTCGGTGCTAGCTCAGCTCCCACATCCAAACCACCCTCAGCCTGTGATGGACTAGTCACCATGTGCAGCAAGTGAGACCAAAATTCTTCAGCATTAGTGAAATACTCCAGTGTTGATGGTCTAACATCTGTGATGGACCTGCCTGTTGCAATGCCATGTCCCTTTTCCTTTACATAAAATATTATATCAGTACCTGTTTGCCCAATTTGTTGTAAATTCCTGTTATGGTCCCACCAAAATTCGCATCATGCACTATTGCTTGCCATATCTGTTCCTGATACTGCTGGTCTGTGGCACAATTGGCCAAGAGATGCATTCCATGTTTGTGAATGGCCTACAGTACCACATTATTCTCGCACATGGTGAACTTTTCTAAGATATGTTTCCCTAGGGTAGCCATGTCAGTACATGTACACCTTTGGGGAAAAAACATATTCTGTGACTGTGTCAGGTAAGCTGAGAGATATCTTATGTATGGACACTGTCCCCTTATGCATCACTTTATCATCTGCAGTAAGTGCTCTACACAGCCTCCCTACAGGTCACATAAAATAGCCATGCATAAACAGAGTCCTGAAACCTCATACCCCTGCAGCAATGTCCTTCAGAAGGTTTCCATTCTACATGGTTGTCTACCACTTCCGTGGGTAGATGGTGAGGTTCCATGTCAATGACCTGCTTTGCAGTGACATGTACATCACAACACTCTCCTCGTTATGATTGGTATTCACCACAGGATTTGTTGTTCTTGTTGAGGAACTTTACCAGGAATGACTTCTTCCTTAACTCTTTAGAGCTGAATGTTTACCAGTCTTTACTGAAATCTGACTTTTTCACTAGTGTGTGGTAGTGAGCTGTGCTGTGTGAAATGTTGACAATGCTATTATGGTTATGTTACTGCAGTTTCTTAGCATCTCTGTTTTGAAATCACTGCAACAGTATATTGGCCACACAAACACACTGATGGTAGTCATACACATCTCCGTGAGCATGAGGCATCTGACCATTATGTTTGTACATACAGTATGTGCATGCACATATTGCTATGGAGCAATACTATATCTTTCAGCTCTATGGTGCAGTACTAGGGACACACAGTAGTGTCATTCAGCAGCAACACAAGATCCATAAATATACATCCATGAGCAGTGGGTTATCATTTTTTCTCATTGTGTTGACCTGAATGAGAGGCCATGGCTACTTCAGGCACTGTGGAATACAGGACTATAGAGTGGTGGGCCAGAGAGAGGTAGAGAAAGATTTTCATATTTTTCTTGAATAAACATTTTGAGGAGCATCTGCAGGGGTGATATGAAGGCGCCTTGTAGAAGGTAAGTATATGGCATGAGCCTGCCAGCATAGTAAGTGATTCCACTGGCATCACCTATACAAGTGAACAAACTCTTCATTGGTACAGTGATCTGAGGTAGTGCTACCCTAACCTGCCTTGTAGAGGAAATCAGAAGTTAGAAAAAAAAAACAGATATGCTGTGTACACCTTTATTTTTGTTGCTGCTGTCTTCTGCTATCTTACCGTTTTTTCTTGTATACTTAAGAATGCATATATAAAAAAGCAGATGGGGAGAATGGACGGATGCTATAGAAAGCTGCCATGACTCTTCCAACTGTAGGGTGTGTATGACAACTGTGCAAGTCCACTGTAAAACTGTGACTGCATTTGTAGCATATGTAGGTAATCATTTGTTCCTGTTGTGTTGTACTTCCGCAGGTCCAGTTGTGGAAGTGGAGAGGGTAGGCCATGCTTATCTTAGTCTGTGCCACCCGGTGTCTGGGGTATTAGGTCATCAGTGGTCACTAGGCTGCCCCTGTAAGCAGAATGACAGTGGTTCTGTGATAACCTGGTGGCCACCCCTCTGGGTAAGGGGTAGCTACTCTTTTGAAAGTGGTTTGTGCACTCATTGTCTTCATTGTGGCATCCATCATGCCAGTCATATGCCCTTCTGTGCCACTGCTCCAAACATAAAGCATCTTAGGACTGCTTCTCCTTTAAGTACTACATGTCTCTTTAGTTAAATTAGTCATTTGCTGTTCTGATTACCTGCACTGTTCAATGCCTATGTGTCTGATTAGATTTGTAGCATAGATAACGCCTCAAAAACTAGCACAGCAATTATGCTTGTCTATGAATCCCAGCAATAAAACAACAGACATAATAGCATGGGCAGTTTAATTGGATTCACAATATTCAAAATAAGTTACTGATTTTTTAAAATATTTTTGTATGTTGGTAAAGTAATAACGTAAGCTGGGTGACTGAATATAACACATCTGATATAGTAATTTTTGTTTAAAAACCACTACTACTGCACCGTCCTGTACTGTAACTACTTATCAACAATGATAGATTGCATTACAACAAAACATACTTCTTTCTTATACCACAGCAAAAACACACACAGTAAGAAATTGCAAAACATCATAGCTCTATACTATGTTGCGCAGATGATGGCTCATTTTGTAGCTTTAAATATTACTGTTGCGCTTAAATGCAGCATGGTCTATTAAACAACATGGTATCTACTGTTTAAATATTCGTTGTGTTATGCTTTTAAACCAGTAAACAGCTGAAGCACAATAAATGATCTCATGGGGTTACTGGAAATCCTATTGACTAGTAGCATATAAAATGTATAAAATAAAACTGCTCTATAGTTTGTGAGATGGAATAAGCTTAATTAAGTGCATAATGCAGGCATAAGAAGAAAGAAAGATGCTTTGTCATCTATAATTAATTCAGTGCCACTCAAAATCCTACACTCTTCCGTATTTACTAAGAGCACCATTAAATGATGGTTGTTGTGGTCTCCATTTCAAGTACACATATTGTTTAGTCTAGCCAGAAGTTAATTCCCTCTCTTTAATATGCAGTGGAGTAATTTTGATTTCTTTGCAACTCGGAAGCAAAGCAGTATAGGTATAGTTTGATGTAAAAGTTATCTACTGTGTTAGAACAGATATCAGCAAAATTCATTTTCAGTCAAATGACTTTGCTGCTGACAGCAAGCAGTGATGTGCTTTTATATAGATAGTAGATGAACAATCATTACAGGAAGCAAAGGAAAAATCAACATTCTCATGTGGGATGATTTCACTAATAACCTCATAAAATACAAATGTATGCTACAACATAGCTTTACTTTTTGTTCTTCATTAATTCCAGTGAAGAATACAACTAAAAAAAAATGAATTTGCATATTTTAGGCCAGAATTCTATGTTCAGCAGGCATTCATCAGTGGGCATTTATCAAACTGTCTGACCGTGCAGCTTCATTTTTAGAAAAAGAACTAGGTGGAGATGTTTATTCATTCCCACAATGTTATCAATACTCTTTTTCGGGAAAGTTCATTCAGTAAATTACATTTGATATTACTAGTAGATTTATTATTCAACAGTGACATTAATTAACTTACTACACAGTTTTGCATGCTTGTATGAAAAAAAAATGAAAAAAGGTGTTACCACAACTGCAATATCGCATTACCGGCAGTAGACTGTACAAGCACAATGACGAACATTTTAGATTATTGCAGTTTTACCTGAAAAGGGATTAGCATATGTAAATGAGAGTAAGTTAGTAAATAACAAGTTTGGATGTCCCATGTATCTGCAAGCCTTAATTGAAAATTATGAACACAAAGATAAAGCTTAGCTCTTATAGGGACTTAAACAAGACTGGAATCTCATGACATAAGGAACATGCGTTGTTACTTTGGCTGGTTTTAATTAGGTCAGAATTTTTGATACTGCGATTGCCCCTTTAATTTTGAAATGTCAGTCTGACTCACATGGTATAGGAACGTAAATCCAAAGGCAGTTGACAATGGGAGTTAAAACAAGACTGGAATTGAAGAGGCACAGGATATTTAAAAGAAAAGTGATACGGTGGGTGGGAATGTGAGCAACATGGCTAAAGTGGGCATTGCTTTGGTTAGCTGTAATGTGCACCTGAATTTTAAACACTGGGATTGTCCCTTTAAGGCTAACCTCCTGCTATTAAGTGAAACCCTGGCAAAATTTTAAGCCCCCATAAACCCTGAGAACACTGCTGCCTATGCAGAACTGTTCACAGAAACCCTGTACAAGCATGCTAATAGCTGCATAGAGACAGCTGTACCCAGCAGGAAGTACAGAACTAACTCAAAAAACAAGCCACCTTGGTGGAATCACAAAATCAATAGGCTGTATAACAGGAGGAAAAAAATCATGGCAAAAATTAGGAGGTGCAGCACCCAGCAGGGTAAAAGCACTCTCATCAAACTAAAAAAAACAACTCAGAGGACAAATAAAGTCTACCAAAGCCAAATTTGAGGTAAGTTTGGCCTCCCAGGCCAAGGCCAACTACAAAGCATTATTTAGCTATGTTCAAAACCTCAAAGGCAATACACAATTGTGTGCAGAGCTCATTGTAAATGGAGCCACCTATACTGAGCCAGAAGATATACCAGTCCTCCTGGCTGATAAATTCAGCTCCAACTTTACCCCCTCACACTCTCAACCTTCCCTCAGGAAATATCATCAAATATAACTCCCTCTACCATCACTAGGGAGTGGGTTCCGCACCCACAGACTCAAAAAACATGTTTAAAACATCATGGCATGATGTTTCCTACATTTTAACAGCACTCTGGGATTATTTACAGGATTTTAAATATTTTTATATGTAATTCCAGACTCTGACCACCTGGAGGCTGGCATATTGACGTGGTTTGGACAAATCAGGTTGCCATCCAGTATCCCAGAAATCATTATTTGGCTCAAAAATGTTACATCATGCAGGCCTCCGTCTGCCTAAAGTTCCTGTCATTTCATAGGTGTTGCATGCGTACAAAGTACTGAATAAAATAGAACAGTGTAAGTAACATTCCCTGCTGCTGGATGACGTCTTAAAACAGAAACAGTGCAAATGCCACAGAACACACTCAAAGTGCTGTTTACTGCTGCCTTTTTTTCTAATTTAGTTTAAATGGCACTAATTTGTGAGACAATGAATTCCAGTCCATTTACTTCTCCCCTCCCCCATAACACTTAGCTTCCCTAGCTGTCAAAAGTCCTGAGGGTAATTTGACCTGGTAATTCCATTGATTGGCAGATCTCAGCAGGGTGCTTGACTCATGTAATTTAATCTTTGCTCTAGCATTTCCTTTGTTAGAGGGGACATTTTTTTGCTGCACTATAACCATGGCCTTACTTGACTGCAATCACATCCAGTAAGGTCTTGCACCAAGGAGCTAAAGAATAAAACATTTACACTATTAACCAGTTTAGATCTTTATTAATTTAAGTGTTAAGGTATCACTTCATGCTTCCACCTTGTTAAAAATTGAGATTTACATGTGCAAAGTGTGTTGGTATGCAGTGTTTGCCTTCATATGTTTTTACTCCACTGGTTGGTTTGCAAAAAAAACCTTTGGCAGTGTCCCTGGATTTGTCTTTGTACATACAAACCACAATATGCAGCTACTCCTGTTCATTTGAGTATGTGAATTCATTTTCAGACTTAAGGTGTGGAAGCTGTACTGAATAATTCTAAGTGCTTGTTCAGGTTTCATATGGTGCTTGCTTAGAGCTACTCTCATATTAAGCCACTATGAATATGTTGCACTGCCACCTCTGATACCAGGGTAATGTTTTAATCTTTCTATTCCCGTGCTGCACACTAGCAGTATCTGGTGCAAATACAACAGAGAAGTATGCAAGCAATACACCACCTAAGCATCATTTGCCATGCAGAATGTACAAGTATGCATACCAAATTTCTGTGTTTCCAAACATCGGTGTTACTACACTACTATGAATAAAATGAACAGCACTCAGGCTGGGGGAAGGACAAGGGAGCCATTACATCACATAATCGGTGGGTCTTATTATTTTAGTTAGAATCAGATGACGGCTGTGGTGATGTCACTTTGGGGGAGGGAACTGATTAAAAAAAAAAAAGTACCTGCACTGCCTGGCCTCGATGATGTCAGTAATTGGGTGACTCCAGCAAGCTTTATTCAAATGTGAGAGAATCATTTTGTAAGTGAAACCATCACAGTATGAGAAGGTAGGCTTCTGTTACAGAAGTAAGGGGAATTATAAAAATTGTAAATGCTTTAATGTTGTTGCTTTACAGAGGACAATGTACATAGTGAGGAAAAGGGCCGTGAAGTTGAGGAATACATTAGAGAAACCTGTTGTACTCCTTTAATGCTCTCTCTAAGACCAAGAACACTGCATCAATCAGCCCAGACAATATCCCCGGATGCCTTTTAAATAGCATGAAACATAACCTATCAGGGCCTCTGGAATTATATTTAACTGTGGCCTCCAAACAGGCTTCATGCCTCATGAATGAAGAAAGGCAACAGTCAACCCTCTGCACAAATGTGGGCCATCTACAGACCCTGGAAACTACAGACCCATAAGTCTCACTAGTCTTATATGTAAAGCCATGGAAAGAATTATAATGAAGATGATTAATAAACATATAGTAAACCTCAAGACACAAGACCCAACCCAGTTTGGTTTTGTCAAGGGCAGATCATGCCGACTCAACCTGGTGGACTTCTTTGAGAAGGTCACCAAAGCAATGGATGAAGGCAAAATCGTTCACACTGCATACCTTGATGTGGCCAATGCATTTGTCACAATACCCCACCCAGGCATTGTTGAAAAACTCAAGAGGTTAGGTACAAACCCATATATCACCTGGTGGATAGCCAACTGGCTCACAGACAGGACCCAGAAAATTAGAATTGGGGAGTCCATCTCTACAAAGAAGCCAGTCACAAGTGGAGTTCCTCAGGGATCAGTCCTTGGACTGCTCCTTTTCGGCATTTACTTCTCAGAAGTCAAGGCCAATGTCAGTGGTCTCTGGCTGACTAAATTTGCAGATGACTGCAAATTAGGAGTGGTCAATGAATTTCGCACTGACACAAATGTTCTCCAGGAGGGGCTGATACAGACAAATAACAGGTGTTAGAACCATGGACTAAAACTAAATGCCAAGAAATGGATAATAGTATCCTTTGGGAAGTCATCCATCCCTGGTAACTATCATATTGACAACACACCCTTTAGAGTTGACCCAGTAGTGAGGGATTTAGGGACACACATAGATAGTAATCTAGCATTTGTCCATCATGTGTCCACAGTGGTGAGGAAATCATTCTGTGTTGCACAACTTATAAACAAAGGTATGGCATCTAAGTCCAAGGAAGCCACTGTTCCATTGTATTCAGCATTCATCAGACCTATCACTGAGTACAATACTACTCCCTTTGGTATGTACCTAACCAGGCATATCCAACAATTGGAACATCCACAGAGGTTTCACACTAAAAGAATACAGGGTGCAAGTAAAATATCCTATGCAGACCACCTCAAGGCCCTATCCCTGTATTCCGTCTCCTACAGGCTTTTGAGGGGAGATATATGCCTGGCATACAGGGCATTGTCAGACCCCACTCTGATGGACCTCCCGCATATCCACAAAACAAACATCACCAGAATTACCCGTTCTAAAGACTTAAACCTTGCCTGTGATAGATATAAATAGGACCTTCTGGAGAGATAGGTATATATCCCAGAGACTACCCCATCTATGGAACAGGCTCCCCATCCATGTGAAGCAGAGTTCTTCCCTAACCCAATTCAAGTGCAACTTGCACAATTGGATAGGAAACCAGAAATTCATCCCTGATGTGGCATCTATGTCTCAAATGGACACAGGTAACCTCTATGCTTACAATTATCAAGGGTATCAAAACTTGTCAGAGATATGGGATGCATGGCTATGCTTAAAACGGCCCTTGTGGTCGTTAGCCTAGTAAACACTTATGAACCTGTGAACTTACTGTCAGGTTTTTCGGGATGACTTTTTCTAAGCATCTCATAAACTGTAATCATTATCACAAATCTGAGAAAGTCTAAATATTACAGGAACTGGATGGGTTGCAAGCATCACTGACTTAGGGCAGAGTTGAAGGACCTGGAGGGGTGAGAATGCAGTGGCCTGATGTGAAATAACTCTCAGTAGAGACAGACGGAGTACTCAAGAAGAATGAGATGATGAAATTGGGGAGGGACAGGGTGACAAGTAAGGAGAGAGTCAGATTTTGGATGAAGGTCTTCAGGAAGAACCACATATAATATTATACTCCTAAAGTAACAGAAAGTATTTTAAGAACCAAGACAACATGGGAATGGAGAAATGAGATTTTATCTTGTTTAATTTCTCTAAGTCTTTTGGGTTTCTAATACCATGATGGGAATGGATCCCATTTCCAATTCAAAGTATGATTAAAGTTTGTGAAATTAGTATTGTTTCAATCTTTGATGTTAGCCAAAAGTGCTCTTTGTAGCACCTGCCCCAGACTGTACCAATAGGGATGACTGTGTGTAGAGGTATCAAAAGTATGCAAGAGGAGGGCTGGAATTTACTGGAGATAATTAGTAAAGCATCCAAGGTTTTGGGTGCAAGTAAATAGAGAGGGGAAAAGGTAACTGAGTGGGAAGAGGCCAAGCAGAGTTTGGATTGCAGGTTAGAGACTGCCTTTCCGAACAGGAATTTATAACAATATAAGTAACAAAAAAGAAAGAGAGAGAAACAGAGACAGAGAGAGACAGAGAGAAAGGGAAAGGGGATTGCTAAATGAAAGACCAGGTCTGGTATGACAGAAGTTTTAGTTGAGTTAAGAACTGTCAGAAAAATATGTATTAATGTATGTGCTTAATGCTAATTAGAAACTAAATGAGTTAACACGTTTTTCATTCTATTTTATATGCACTATTTTATATACAGCTTAGTTTTATATGAGACTAAAAGATGCTTTTGAAACTGCAGTGTGCTTTCTGAAACTTGCAAGATGCCCTCTGACCTAGTAACTGCTAGCACAGCAAAATTCATGTTTATGCCTTTTGGAAATGTACTTGAGAAGCAGGTGATTATCTGCTAGGTCAGGAAGCAATGAATGAACAATGCCATATTCTATAATGTAATGATTTTGAACAATTAGCTCTGTTCGAAGTTTGAGAACATGCACAGCTGCAGAAGGAAGAGATAAAACAGACAAAGGACTGTTGGAGAAATTAACTGCAATCTATACTTGCTTTGTGCTCAAATTAGCCATAGTACCTTGAATGGTAACATTGCATATATCTAACCGGTGGTAGCCAAGGCCACGTTGTTTTTCTTATGAAGTTTCTCACAAAAAATGATAGTACAAGCAGAAATTTACAAAAACAATCACTACAAAATGATGATGTTAAAACTTGTGATTTACTACGTCAGCTTGGTAGGCAATGTCTTATTAGAAAATGTATAAAAATGCTTGCATTTCCTGATTCTAGTCAGACAAACTCTGTATTAGCACGTTTTTGTCTCCTTGCTGCAAGATTAAAGTGCCTTAACCTGAACCTACCGTGTATTGATAATTTTTAAAGTATATTTTTCCTTTGACAAGAACCGAAGATACTGTTAAAAAGGGATAATTAGTACAGCATATACAATACTGTGTAATAAATAAAAGAATCAATCAGAGGAGATCAGAAAAGACTGGGAAGAGAAAATGGAAAGGTAATATATAAAGGAATAACGGGACAATATCTGCATGGCTCCTGAGCCATGCAGTGAAGTGCACAACATTTAGGATTTTTGCTTGGAAGTGTTTGCATATGTATTTTTATACCTTAAGCAGACTTCAGAAAATATTTCATCAGACAGATAGCAAGGCTGAAGGTTTGATGGGAAAATGATAGTTAACTGGGAACATGTCTGTTGGAAATGTATTGAGTTGGCAGATTTTAAAAATTCCCTTGAGTACTTTGTCAGAAATGGTAGGCAAGGAAATGGTTGTAACTAAGGAAATTATTTGTTTGCGCTAGCATTTAGGATCTAAATTGCCCAGACATAGTAGGGCCTAAGTTTAATGTTATGGCTGCCAAAAAGTTAATTACTAGAAAATGGAATTTAAAATCTAAACCAGCTGTAACTGAGGTACTGAACCTTGTAAAGGAGGTACAGGAACTGGAGGTGAGATCTTTAGAAAAGGGAAGGAGCAAAATCACATACAAATAAAAGAATTTTGTGGTAACAATACATATACAATAATGTTCAGGAGAAGGTGTGAAGTTTTAGGGAAGGCAGGGATTGAGCTAATTATGCAGTGTTGGAGTGAATGAAAATTGTTAAAAGAAAACGGATATGTACACTGCATGAAAAAAGAAAGGAAATATTATGGTTTGTTTTCTTTACTGTTACTATAGATGTATCAATGACACTTAAAAAGTCATATTTAATAAAGATGCTTAAAAGAGAAAAAAAAGTAGACTGGATAACCAATGTTGTTTCTGACCAAACGTGAGAAAGTGGAATTACACCTGATAAAGATTATTGGATTCTGGACATAAGCAGACATAGAAGTACTGAGGTAAATGAAAATGAGGCCACTGGGTCAGTGACAAGTGAATACATTTATGTTCTAAACCTGAGAACTGGGAAGAAGCAACAAACAATTTTTATGTTTCATAGTGGTAAGAGATGAAAACAGATGTCTTACTGGAAACTTTCTAAAGACGGAAAATCTTGATAAAGACAAACTATTTATGGGGTGATGCATTCCAGGATGCATCTTAAATAGCATGACACATGATTTAGCCACCCCCCTAAAAACATTGTTGCACCTCAGCCTCAGCCATAGTTTTGTACCAAGCAAATGAAGACTGGCAACAGTTATTCACCCCTGCATAGGGGGGGGGGCATTCCACACACCTAGGAAATTATAGGCCTATAAGTTTGAACTGCCTCATATGCAAAGCCATGGAAAGAATTATCAACATGGAATTAATCAATAAGGACATATGGAAACTTCAAACACTGGACCCATCTCAGCTTGGTTTCATCAAAGGCAGGTCCTGCTTACTCAAGCTGGTGGATTGTTTTTGAAAAGTCACCAAAGCAATGGATGAAGGTTAAATGGTACACATCTAACTAACTCAACCAGGTCAATGCCTTTGACACAGTCCTCCACTTGAGCACTGTAGAAGAAGCTTAATAAACTAGAAATAACCCCCTATCTCAGCCACTGGATGGCCAACTGGCTCACATTTAAAATGCAGGAAATCAAAATAGGGGAAGATACCTCCACAAAAAGACCAGTCACCAGTGGAGTCCCCTAGGGTTTGGTGCTGGGACTTCTCTGTTTGGCACCTACCTGTCAGAAGTAAAAGCCAATAGCAAAGGGCTCTGGCTAATTAAGTTTGCTGATGACTGCAGGCTAGGGTCAGTTATCATATCCCCCAAAAAGTCAGCCATCCTGGAGGACGGCTTGCCCAAAGCAAATAACTGGTGCCAAACTCATGTTCTAACGCTAATGTCAAAAATGCATTATAATTACCTTTGGAAAGTCAACTACCCCATGGAACTACCACATTGACATTGATTTGGGAACTTATGTTGACAATGACATAGCTTTCCACCAACATATTTATTTATTTTATTTTACATTTGTTTACCGGGAGAGTCCGACAGGGCAGGTTTGCCCATTTTCGATGGAGGCCTGAGGAGGAAAGCTCCCATATGTCCACTGTGGTAAGAAAGCCCTTCTGTATTGCTCAGCACATAAATAAAGGGATTACTTTAAAGTCCAGGGATGTCATTGTCCCCCTTTACTTGGCCTCGTTAAGCCAATCATTGAGTGCAATGCCCCTTTTGGCATGTATCTGTCCAGGCACATGCAACAACTGGAATGCCCTCAAAGATACCTTACAAAAAGGATATGAGGTTTAACTATGTCTTACATGGACCACTTCAAAGCCCTATTTCTATACTCTGTCTCTTAGGGAGTGTGAAGACGTGATGTGTGTCTAGTATACAAGGCATTCTCCAACTCAAAACTGATGGACTTTCATCATATCAGCAAGCCAAATGATATAAGAAATACTTTATTCAGGGACCTAAACCTCTTCTGCAACATTAATAGAATGGTTTGGAAAGACAGATATACCTCACAGAGGATACCACTGTGTTATGACAGACTTCCCATCCATGTAAAACAGAGCTTATCCCTGTTCATATTGAAGTGCAACTTTGGATAAGTGGATGGGAAATAAGAAATTTATGAAACAACTGCTCCCAGTTGTTCTAATGAGCAGAACAACTCCTAAAAGCTTTATCCCATACATGGGTCACCTCTTAATATCTATGGTATGATCTGTTGATTACCACTAGAGTAATATATAAATATAAATTTTGAAATAAGACAGATTAATTTTAGCATGAAATGGGATAACTGACTATGTTTAAAATGGACAGTTAGCCTAGTACTAACCTATGAATATGTAAGACAGCAGATGCCAGGTTAAATGGGCAACCAGATTGCTCCTTGTGCGTAAAATATGGACTGGTGAAAGGGAAAACAACTCCTTGTAATCAGTTCCCTAAACATCATGACCTCTCTGCAGAGAAAGTAGGAGCTTATTTCCCCTCCTTTTTATGTAATAAATAACTGAAATGTTGACTAAATCAAGATCTTCATTCCTGAGGCAAATATGTTAAACTCAGTATGGTCAGTCTGAGAGAACCCAGAAGGAGTGAGTTACCATGAACTGTGTGAGATCTGACATAAACTCCTCTCCAACGATCTTGACTGAAGACACCATTATGATCATGAATGTTGGAGAAGATAACTGAAAAGAGCATCCTTTAAGAAGCTGCTCTCGAACTTACCACCAATGGACTGCCCTGTTGCAATCTGAAACAAAAATAACCTAATCATTTATCACTGATTTGTGATGAAAGGAAAAAAAACTGGGCACATTTTTTGTAGACTTTGTTTTGTCCACACGGTTATTTTATCTGGGGCTGAACACTCTTGTGAGGACTCAACAAAAAAAGTCTCCATTAGTAAAACCTTGCAAACTTTCAAGGAAGCCACAACAATGCCATCTTGCCCTTGGTGAAAGTTGTAGATGGTAATCAAATGAATTTTAATTGAAGAATAACTCAAACCAGTATTAAATTATTTGACAGTTATGTACTACAGGAACAGATGCAAAATGGGAATTTAATCCCTTATAGGTAGCCAACTAAGAACTATATCCATTTGTCCCTAAAGGTCATGCTGAATTTTTGGGAAGAGCATATACTGTCCATTCTAACTTAGAAAAGAAACAGAAGAAGAAGAAGAAAAAAAAAACAGCAAGCTGTAGGGATAAATGTCTAGGTAGGTCTGCCTGATGGGTGGGGCAGCAAATTCTTATCAAACCTTAAGAACAGAGGCTGTTTTTGAAAGCAGTGTTTTACTGAAGGGACGTGACACAACACAGAGGTCTGCAGACTTAGAACTGATGCCAGTGCTGACTAGACATGCTAGTTAGAGTTCCAGTGATAGACACTGTGAAGGCTGACAGCCTAGCTAGATAGAATTGTGTAGATAATTCTAAGTAATTGTAAATATTAATATAATCCACAGGCTTGTTTTTACAAATGTAAGAAAACTGTGTTATATGCTGAACTTCAAAAATGCAACCAGAGTGCACCCTGCTGGAAGAAAGCTGTTAAGTAAAGAATTACAACTGTGTTTGATCTCAAGCTCAGAGACAGGATGTCTGGGCTAGCAAATTCTTTCTGTTGTTATTAAGACAGAGATAATTGCTAGATTTTACATGTAAAAGTGTATTGTATTGCTGTGGCTTCCTGGCCAGGTGCAGCTTACAAAGAAATGTAAATTTTGAGTTTCTATTAGCCTGGGAACTAAAGGAGAAGTGATAAAAATGATGTAATGTGAAATTATTCAGCAGTACTGGGTATTATCAATTTAAGACTTTCTCAGAGAGAAAGATTGAGCATTTTGTATCTTGATCTAGATCTGACAACAACTCACCACTTGCTTGCTCTGTATATAAGTAGTATTTAAAAGAGTGATTTCTATTAGAGTTAGATAGAAATATAGCCAGAATAGTCTAGCTGTTTTCTATATTTATATCAGACTATCCTACAATATTGTTTTAAAGTTCCTGTGATTTCTAAACTCTTGATTAGCATTATGTTGAATTGATGAGATTTGTCGTGTGCTTTTAGTATTTATTATTAAATATTTTTAAACCTTTCAACTGTGGCTGTTTTGTGTAGAGATAATTTAAGCTCTTAGAGAGTACTTGCATGTATTTGGTGATACTGTCCAAGCCACTCTAATAGTCTTGCTGTTCGGCACACTTACTGTTTGGACAACAGTAACATTACACAGTGAAATTGGTCACCCTCTGGGAAGGGCCTTATAGTAGCTGATATTAGTGGTTGGTGGAGGTCAGTACTACCTTATAGTCTAGGCAGAAAGGGGGTATAGCTGGAGAACGTGTGCTAGCCTTCCCCAGGAGTGTCTGTTTGTATATAAATCAAATCTTAAAGTGTGTGTGTGTGTGTGTGTGTG
Organism: Protopterus annectens; assembly: GCF_019279795.1. Classification (NCBI taxonomy): domain Eukaryota; kingdom Metazoa; phylum Chordata; order Ceratodontiformes; family Protopteridae; genus Protopterus; species Protopterus annectens. Next base: position 1,307,161,299 of record NC_056726.1, read on the forward strand.
TGTCAGCTACTTGGGCAGGGACACGAAGCACTGGTTGGACAGAGAGGGTGCTGGAGGTTTTAGCTTGGCCACTAGGCTGAAAACTGGATCCTATAGCTGTGCCAGTGGGGAGTTTTATTGGGGATCTGGAGAGAAAGGGAGAAACCAGCCCCAGACTGACTGTGATCTCTGTGTGGTCTTAAGGGAAATTGTAATTTACTGTGTGTGTACTTGTTATCTCCCCAATGTGCACGTTCCTCACTGGTGTTAGTGGTGAGGACTGAGGCTCCTTGATTACTGGGCCGGTGCATGGGCAACACAGACACTACAAACACTGATGTCAAAACTCAAGCCTCCAGGCAAAAGAGTGGAAACAGGACCTAGCATCAGGCTTGACAGAGGAGTCAAAACAGACTTCACTACTGAAGCCATCAATGTTGTCAGTGGTGACTTCGATACAAAGCCTGTTGCAGATGTTACTGTAGCCATTGCAGATGTTACTGCAGCCAAAATGGGAATAATATAGCAACAGCAGGAGCAGACATGGCAGTGCCAGTCTTTTTAGAGCAGAAAGAAAATCCTGGCTACTAGCCAGCAAGGATTTGATGTTCTGGTCTAGGGAACGAGGGTAGCAAGAGACTCTCTCTCTCTAACCAAGAGCCTGAAAGAGGAAGACAGATCAGAATTTATTTGTCTGTCCAAGTTTATTGCCTTCACACATTTCTCATAAGCTGAATAACACAGTTCTGTGGGCATAATGGCATTGAGGTCTTAAGAATTACTTGAACCTCTTTATCTGGTGCTGCTAGGAGGAGAAAGCGCCGGAATAACAAGTAGAGTTTATTCACAATATGAACAGGTACATTTTTACTATGAACTCCATTATTGTAAAGGCCACCTTTGGCAATAGAAAAATATGCAAGATCTCTTGGGTAGTTTGCTCTTTCATCTTCAAATACTCTACAATGGTATCTGTGACATACTGATGACCACCCAAAACACTATCCACAGGAATAAATCTTAAGAAATACAATAAGCATAGTATCTCTCATGGAAAAATGCATACCAAGAAGTTCTAAAGCAAAAGAAGAGGAATGACTCAAAAGGTAACCAACAGAAAAAATACAAACCATGTAATGCACCAAGCACTAACAAATGAATAAATTGCTTATAGAGATTTTTCTACATAAGCAATGCTAATGATAAGAAAAAAAGGAAAATAAAGGCTTAGAATAGCCTTACAGAAAGCACACTAGCCAAAATAACAAAAGGGATGAGGTGGGCCTAGATCCAAAGCAAATAAGCCAAATTTTGAAGGAAAATTCAACAATTTTAAGAAAAAAATATTAATCTAAGCAATGCATAGAAAGAATCACTCGTATTAAAAACAACATGTTGCTCATCACTTTTTAATGAAAATGAGAAGTAGCAGCTTGTGACCATCTGGAGGTCATCTGCTTACTTTATGTGGCAGCAAACATCTGGACACAGAGAGCAGAGTGTGCTTTGGTGAAAAGTAGAGGTACCAAGCAGCCAGGGGAAAGTTTGGAATGATAAGTAGTCTTAACGTCTGTGGAATGTCATATGAGTTACGCCGCAGGATGGACCCACTACCATTTATATAGAACAGTCTCACCATCTCAGCTGGTCTAGACACAGAGAGCAGAGTGTGCTTTGGTGAAAAGTAGAGGTACCAAGCAGCCAGGGGAAAGTTTGGAATGATAAGTAGTCTTAATGTCTGTGGAATGTCATATGAGTTACGCCACAGGATGGACCCACTACCATTTATATAGAACAGTCTCACTGTCTCAGCTGGTCTAGTGAAGGTCCTTCATTCATGGATTTCAGGTTGGATATATTTCTCCATAAATAAGAACTCAACATTTTTAAGCAAAGTCTCACTTTGTGTGGCTTCTTTACACTTGGCCAGTGCATGTCATGATATAATTATCTAGCACTTTAAGCTTACTCCTTCCTGGAGCCCATCAGTTTGCACCTTAGTTTCTAACAAACACCCACCTATAGATCAAAAATATAACTTATATGTCACATCAGAGTACTAAAGCAAGTGATAAAAGAACGATAAACGTACCCATATTACAAGTAAATCCAACAGTAACAACTGACAGAAGGAACACTTTTCAACAGGATTACAGCAAGACAACATTCTTTCACCTTTATTGAATTATCACTTGTGACATAGGCAAATTTACATTCGTATAAAATTAATCAAACTATATTAACATAACAAACATTATACTTCAGATATATTAAGGAATATTACATAAATTATTCAATTCCTGCCTTTTTTAACAAGAAACATCTTTATTAAACCATCACTTACAACATAAGCAATCATACATTTATATAAATGAAAACAAACCGCACTGACACAATCCTAGTTGCAAACATTTTACATCATAATCCATACTGATCTTGACTCAAAAAGGAGGAACCTTTAGTATATTAGATAGAACACAGTAAAAATGAATCTGTTATCTCCAACTGTTCTAGGCTGGGATGAATCCCAATAAATACCACCAGGGTGGGAACTCCTGGAGGAATGCCCAAAGCCACAGCTCAGACAGACAAGTCTTAGAGGAATGAGCTTCCAAATGTGGCCCAATTCATTAAGCAGTGGTCAAAACAATAATGCCCTTTGAAGATTGGCATTGAAGACCAATTGCTGCAGCATACATCTGCAACATAGGTATTCCTCTTTTGCGGTGACTTTGACTGCAGCACTTGCCAGAGTGCATTTAAATGAATGGCATCAAAACATAATGCAGTTGGAAATCCATGTAGAAAGTGTATAGTTGGCAAAACAGAAGCCCTTCATTCCATGAAGCAAAATACTAGTCCATCTTCTTAAACTCCCACACCCAGTTCAAGTAGCAATTGAACTGCTTTATTTATCTCCAAGATGTGAAAAACCCAGTGGACTGGAAAAACAGAAGTGTTTACATGGGGAAGCACTACCAGTTTTAAAGAAAAAGCATTGCTTTAGATTGACAGATATAACAACACAGGATGGTAAGTATGAAGCTGTGCAAGAAATGGCCATATTAGAGAGGACAAGATCAAGAATACTGAGGGTCCAGGAAGAATGGTTAACTATTTGTAGAAAGAGTGTATATAATGACATTGAAGCATTGGGCATGTCAAACAATAACAGTGTGGGTCAGACAGTTAACTGATGAAGAGCTGAAGTTCCCTAGTAAAAAGGTGCTGGTTTTAATGAGGATTTCATCTAATGCATTGACAGCTATTGTGCTCTGAGGGGAGAACCAATAGAGTTCTACATCTAACTATGAAGTGTTAGTTTTGTTTATGGTGATTTGGAAATCTAGGAGTTCAAATGTGGTGGCCCAAGAAATCTGTCATGAGGTGATGATATTTGTGACAAATACTGACACCCTCATAACTGCCCATAGGTCTGTAGACATGACAGCCACTACACCAGAAATGCAGTAAGTGCTTTGCTTGTACTTGAACTATGCCTCTGTAACTATACGTATAAAATGTATTTAATTAGTAGGAGATGCTCAAGTTTAAGCATATATTTTTAAGAGTAATGCCATTGAGTAGAACCACATTAATGTGTTCTAAATTAGAATTTACTAGACTGGAATGTCCATCAGATGGACTCTGCCTAAAAAGGCACTAGTGGGAGTTCCTCCAAGATGGCTGCACACTGATCAATAATTTGATTTCAGCTCTTCCAATGTGAAAAAAGAAAGTGAGAGATAAGCACTAGACACTCTGCAAGTTTTAATAAATTCAGTTACTGGCTGCTAAACACATTAACCGCATTCCAGAAAAGAAGAAACTTAGAGAGCCTGAAAGAAAATCAATTAGAAAAGGTGAAGAGAAAAGACTGACTGGGAAGAATCCTGAAGCTGTTCAGAAAAAAGCAGTTCAAGCTCTAGCTTTGCTGCAAGACATGTCTTGCAGTAATCTAGAAGAAATGATAAATCAAATGTGCTTAAAGCTGATCAAAATAAATGAAACAATGGAGAAATATGTCAACTCAAAAATCAAAAGGTTGGAAAAATGGAAGAGGCTTTATATAGCTATTCAGATGAACTGATAACATTGTAAAAATCAGATGTCGAAAGGAAGAAAACGCTGGCTGAGTATGAGACCGCTTAAGAACTGTTCCCAAAAATGGTAGCATTACAGGACAGAGCACTCAGGGAAAACCTGATTTTTTTTTTTTTTTGCTGTGAAACTGGAAGGAATAAAATGTATTACTTTTGTGAAAGCAAAAAATAAGCAACTAGACTGGTATTCCACAGCAGGGTTTTTTTACTTGAAAGAGCATATCATGTGTATGCTCCAAACCTGGCCATGAAAAAGCAGCCAAGACCTGTATTAGTAAAGATGCAATCATACCAGCAGAACAAATTGATCCTGACAAAACTGTGGCAAAAGGAGAAACTATTAAAATTGGAGACAGCACAATGTTTGTGTAAAATGATTATTCACTGAACACCAGGCAAAAGAAGATCAAATTTAGCCCAACAATCAGGGAATGTTTTGAAGCAGAACAGGATAAGGAGGAAATACAAAAGTTTGTCCAACAAAAAGTAAGCAGTCAAACTGAAGGGGACACTGCTTCTCATTCTTCTGAAAATAAAGCTTATCTAGAGACTTTGCCACTGAAATCTTTTCCAAAGTTCCAAAGGAAAATACTTGAGAGAGAGAGAGAAAAGCACAGGAGCTGACTACAAGAATTGGTAGTACATTGGACTTGAAGCAGAGTCGGGGTTTGGGAGACCGATATTGAAATTAGTCAATAAATGTGAGACTATAAAGCATCTCTCACATTTGTGAAATATAGCTTTACAAGAAAAAGTGTAAAGCTTTTGTTGACTTTGTTAAACATGTGAGGGACTGAAATGCATATGACTCACTTCATGTCATAAATGTTTGTAAGGACATTGAAGGGAAGGAGGAAAAAAAGAATAGAAAAATAACTAAGTAAACCATTTTTCTTAACAGTATTTCTATGGGGGATTTCATGATACAAATTGCATGATATAAAGTATTTTCAGTTATTGTTATATTTAATAAAGATATTAAAGTAAACAATTGTCTTTTTTTCTTTTAAAGTTTAAGTAATTTAGGTATTACAATGTAAAAAGAGAAGAAAGACTGGACAAAAGCATGTTTAAGTTAATATGCTGTAATCTAGAGTTGTTGAGTTGGATATGGGGTGTAAAAGTGCACAGATTGTAATATATGTAGAGTTGACATGTTCTGTCTTACTTTTGCATATGTAAACACCCGGGTTAAGACATTTGGCTAAATGTAATAAGATTTTGTGTGTAAGGAACATACCTCTCAACATGGAAACATTAAAAATCTGGACAAAGGCCCATGAAAAAATAGGTACAAATTGCATGCTAATTAACATAAAATGTGCATATATAATTAAGTAACCCCACCTATTCCAATGACTTGTGGGATACCAACTTTCAAACGCAAACCTAACAACAGACAACCAAATATGGCCCTAGAGTCCCCCTGCAGCCATTCCAATGTCCCATTACTTGGCTATATTGCACCATTTACCATAAGCACTGTAATGTGCATACTGCTTTACTTCTACAAATATTATTTGGATTTCATTTAAAACTTTTATTTTACATTTTATAGCACAAACACTAATAGACATCTGCTAAACAAATCAATACAATCTCACAATGAAAATAGGCTTAACATTAAAAAACTTCTCTGCTCTTGAAACTCACATTCATTGAAACCCACATTCAAAGAAAATGCCTCTGGCCAGTGGTGGATAAAGATTACCTTTGGGCTGTTTTCAAATCATAGGCCCCTTTCACACGAAACATACATGTGTTGTTTGATACACCTTCCTGACTGTATTAAATTATATTCCTTGTGTAATACAACACACTTGTTAGAGCGATTTTTAAATGTATTGTGTTGAACATTTTTCCAGTAAGCAATAAAACAAAATGCATAAACCAGTAATGACAAAACTGCCCAATTCAGAACATTTCCATCTTAAAATTCTACTCAAACTTCTACACTCTACCAGTATCAGTAAATATGCACAATCTCTGCAGAAGTAAAAGTCATCTAAATAATTCCACATTAAAGAGATCTGTAGGGTTGGGAGGGTGGCCTAATGGTTAAGGTGTTTGCCTTACAAATGCAAGGTGCAGGGTCTGAGTCTCACAAGGGATAATTGGCTAGGCTTAAAATAGCTCACAAGGGCAGTTAGCCTAGTACTAATCTATGAACCTATGAACCTATAAGCTAATGAAGAGGCTACTGCTAGCAAACAACTTTATATTTCATTGTTTCATCTACAAGTAAAGTGCCTTCTGCCCTTGAAGAATAAATTGCCTATGTTACATTATTTTTATTTTATTTATTTATTTTACATTTGTTGACCGGGCTAGTCTAGCTGGATATATGTCCATTTTCAGTAGAGGCCCGGGGAGAAAAGCTCCAAACAGGAAACTGACAAAGTTTAACTAAGCAATTTTACAGAATTAAAACTAGGCAATACTAAATAAATTGAACTAAGCATTTCTATACAGAAAACAAAAAAATGATGCGCTAGTAACATTTCAATAGAGAATGGATGGCAAACTGATAATAGCTTCATAGTTATATAGGTATCTCTGCCAGAGGAGGACATTCTCAGGACTGCAGCATCCCCCCCTTTAAAAGTACAACACAGTACAGTATCAGAAAACAGCAATCCATCTACATACTGTGGAAGTAGAACCCACAGCCTTCTGCAGCAAAAGCAAGTATACTACCTGCTGTGCTACTAACAATGCAAGTAGACTTTGCATAAGCAGCACTAAACGTTACTTAGCTTGAAGAACTGTGCAGTACAAGAAACCAGGAAAAAGCCAAAACGTATTGGGTGGGGGGACAAAGGCCCAAAACTGGGCACACATTTTAAACATTGCTTGTATAATCTAAGAAAGTTGATAGAATAAAATGTTGTGTTATCATGTTTCCTGAAAGATATGAAGATTGAAACTTAAATGGCTATCATTATTTAATGAATTCAGTTCTCACTGATTTGCCAGAAAACCACAAATTTTATTTTTATTTAACATTTGTTTACCAGGAAAGTCCAACTTGGAATAAAGCCAATTTTCAGTAGATGCTAAAGGTACATGTCTTTGTATAATGGGAGGAAAACAGAGCACCCAGAGGAAACCCACACAAAGACAGTGAGGACGTACAGACGCCACACAGAAGGCACTTCAGCTGAGAATCAAATCAGAGAACCTCTTGCTATGAGGCAACAACACTACCACTGCACCACTACACCATCTGAATTTTAAGAGGAACAGACCAAAGGTATGAGCCAAATATTCCAGACATTCTGTGAAAACTTGTACAATTGAGAGCTACAACTCCTTCAGTCAGAAGTGGTGGTATGGGTAGAGAACTCCGGTTCTTGCTCCTTGTACCTAAGGTACAGGGTTTGAGCCTGAGTAACCCTAACCACCAGTTATACCTAACTGGGGCATTTCACACACACACACACACACACACACACACACACACACACATATATACATATGTAGTAATTTTCTTGTACAGACCTTAATTGAAACACTCCCCCCACTTCAACATTTGTCAAATATCAGTTAACACTTGCAAATTACTTCAGTGCTTTACATACTAAATAGTGCCGGATCTGGTTAATTTATATGCTTCGGTCATGGCATCACTTCAAGGCTTGCTCACGGCAGAAAAGAATTGTTCACATTGAGCAGTAATTGAAATGCAGGCTGTTCATGGAGGTCAGCCCAAAAGCCATAGAAAAAAAGCCAGAAAATGTGAAAATTAAGGGGTGCCACTTGGGAATCATGGCACCCCATTATTTGGCCCTCAAAACCAGTAAACACTGAGAAATTCAGTATGGTTGAGAGGTATGGTAAGGAAGTAAATAAGAGGACACTGAATGTAATGAAGTTTTTCTTTGGCACATAAATGTCAAATGTAAGCTGAGAGGTTGGCAGAGCTGCTTGTACACTTGGTACTTATGTTTCTTTGGCGACAAACTGACTATATGGGGAAAGCAATAAAAGCCAGAACACTTTTTAAGGTTAATGTTTTCTGAAAGCATATAAACTGTTTTCTCTTCTGGGAGAGGAATAGAGGTAAGACAAGAACAGACAGCAGTTAATTTAAGTCAGAACACAACCTGTAACATGCATCTTAGCATGAATAATCTTAATGTTAAGTTATGCTTGTGTGTGTAGCTGTCAGTTTGGGACAACTGTTCCTATCAGGAGAGTTAAACTTCATTATTTGAAGAAATACATATTTTTGCATTTTTTTAAGTTAGTAGGTTATTTTCTTATTTTGTTCACAGGTTTTCATTAAAACAAAAAGGCTTGTAAAATGTGACATATGTTCAGATGAAGATGACAAGAAACAACTGTATAAGAATTTAACCTACCAAAGATTAGTGGGTGCATGTAACTCAAAATTTCAAAACAGACATTTAAAAAAGATGTAATATATAATAGGTGGAAATAACTTTATTATCATAATGGTTACACTAAACATATTCTGGAACATGAATGGCCTCACAGATATAGACAAAAAGGTATTGAGTTATATTAAGAAAAGCAGAGTGTAAATAGCAATGCTACAGGAGACACATTTGGAAGGAAAGGAGCATGAATTTGTTAAAGAAAGGAATTCAGGATGAATATTCAGCAGAATATCAGGTACAAAGGAAAAGGGGAGCACATATACTAATTGCCAGAAGAGGTCCAATAGTAACAGAAGAGAGGGAAAATACACTAAAGGTAGATTTCTGGGAGTAAGGGACTACTAGCAAGGAAGGAGGATTATACTGGCATGCATTTATATTCCACTTAAAGCAAGCCACTATTATGAAAGTAAATAATATTTTGGGTGAAATACTCAGTTTTCAGCAGGAAATATTACTTATAGGTGGGGAATGGAACTTGATTTGCAACAGTGAGGATATATCTGGGGGACCTAGATGGGAAAATATTACAAAAGAGGGTAGATTTCTGAAGAAATTTATGATAATATTTGGTATGGAAGATGTGAATTCAGTAGTAGGAACTCAGAGAAACTTTTCATATTATTCCCCAAGGTACAACAATTGGATTAGACTACACAGAAATTATATTTCAAAGAAACATGTCCATTTAATTGAAAGTTTAAACACAAATTCAATGACTATTAAAGATCATGCACCAATAACAGCTAAGATAAACATGCATGGCCTTCTTTTTCTTTCGGCTGTTCTCGTTAGAGGTCACCACAGCAGATCATCTGTTTCCATTTCTTTCTGTCCTCTGCATCTTGCTCTGTCACACCAACCACCTGCATGTTCTCTCTCACCACATCCATAAACCTTATCTTAGGCCTTCCTCTTTTCTACTTACCTGGCAGCTCCATTCTTAGCATCCTTTTCCCAATATACCCAGCATCCCTCCTCAGCACATTTCCAAACCAACACAATCTTGCCTCTCTGGCTTTGTCTTTAAACTGTCCAACCTGGGCTGATCCTCTAATATATGTATTCCTAATCCTGTCCACCCTCTTCACACCCAGTGCAAATCTTAACATCTTTAACTCTGCCACGTCCAGCTCTGACTACTGCCTTTTTGTCAGTGCCACTGTCTCCAAACCATATAGCATAGCTGGTCTCATTACCCTCTTGTAGACCTTCCCTTTCACTCTTAATGGTACTCGTCTGTCACAAATCATTCCTGACACTTTTCTCCACTCCCTGACACAGTAATAAGGTTTATTAGGAGGATATTTGAGAAACTAGAGGTGAAAATTAAAGTGTGTGTTTCTGTGTGTGTGGTGGTGCGGGGGTTCCTCTCTGATAAGTTCTTTTTGAACAGAGGAAGCAGGCACGGATACCCTCTTTCCCTTTTGCTATTTGCATTATATTTAGGAACAATGGCAAAGAAAATAAGGGACCTGGAAATTCAAAGATATAATTGTCATGGTAATCAAAAAAGTAGGCTTTATTTGCAGATGATCATTTTTACATGATAAACCCAGAAAAGGATATTTCAGTGTTGCGTAACATTCTGAGACAGCTTCAAGTCCTTCTAGTATACAAAATTAATGAATATAAAACAAAGGCAATAGTGGCAAACTATGTACCCACACACAAACTGTTTCAGCAATACCCATATTTATGGGGGACATGATAAAATGAAGTTCTTAGGAGTATGGAATAAAAAGTAGTCTGTTATGGCAGCTAATGATATGTGGAAAAAGACTAAAATGAGAAACTGGGAGCTCTGTTTCATGAATATGGATAGCAAGATACAAGCAGTGAAAATGTTTTAGCCCATTTAGTTTTATACACAGGTCAGGTATGTTTTTATCAATGAGAGGAGAAGTGGATAGCAATTCATAGAGAGTTGAAGGATTCTATCGGGGAGGGGAAGAGGGCAATTGTCAGATGGGATGAGTTGAGCCAAGAGAAGAAGGTGGCTAGGCATTACGAGATCTAAAGGAGTATTTCAGAGCTACACAGTTAAGGCACCTATACATAGCACAAGCAGAAAGCTATAGTTTATATGGAAAGGGACAATGATGATGAAACGGTGGAAGCTCAAGAAATAAGGAGAAACTGGGATTTTGTCTGCAAATCCTTAAGGAGAATAACAATAATCATACAGAATATTATATTCATAAAGTAACAGAAAGTATTCTAAGAACTAAGCCAACATAGGAATTGAGAAAAGAGATTCTGCCAATAGAGATGAATGCAGTTAGGGGTACAGATACTAGAAAAAGGTGTCTGGAACTTACTGGAGAAAACTAGCAAGAATAAATTTGGACTGCAGGCTACAGATTGCCTTCCCTGTCAAGGACTGATAACACATTATGGGCAGGGAGAGGGGAATAAGAGGATCCTAGGTGAAAGTCAGCACTGGTAGAGTTTTGAGTAGGATCTGGAGCAAAAACTGCCATTGATAATTAACAGGCATATATAATATTGCTTGATAGCTACAAGAATCAGTCAGAGGAGTTTGATGAGGATTGGAAAGAGAGATTGTCTAAGCAATTCACAAAGAAAAAAATGGGAGGATATATGTGTGGTTCCCAAGCATGTGACAAGGTCTAGAAAATTTGGTATCTTTGCTTAGAGGTGCTTGCATGGGTGTTTTTATACCCCAAGCAGACTCCAAAGAATTTTTCCTCGGGTAGTTTGCAAGTGTTGGAGGTGTGATGAGGAAGAAAGAGACAACAAGAAACATATTTTTGGGGAGTGTAATAAGCTAGTAGACTTTAAAAATTCCCTGCGGATTACTCTGTCAAAAATGACGGGCGAGCAAATTGGAGACTAAGGAAATTATTTGTGAGATTTGACATATTCTGCTTTCAGCAGTGAACAAGTTAAACATTGCTTTCAGTGGATTTGTCTGGAAATGTAAAATAAATACTCTGCTTTTCAGTGGAGTAAACTCTTGACAAAAAACATATAGCTTGGCATTCATTGTTATTAGAAATTAGAAGTAAAATATTGTATCTTTATAAACTATGCAGTGTGTGAAATTCTCTATGTGCAGGTCAAGATGAACTCTTGTATGCAGCTGTGTCTCGTTAACAGGATGTGCAAGATAAGAGCAAGGCCAAGGAGTTATTCTTCAGGAACAGAATGTTTGAAATATGGGAAACAAACTGTCAGCAGACCAGCTTCAAGGGAGAGACTTATTATTCTGGCAAATTCTCTAAACTGCTGATGCAAGCTAGAAAGAGACTATAAAGTTTTGGACTTCTTTTGTAGGAGACATTTTGATTCTTACAGTTGATACTGTAAGCTGAAGTACGGTTTTGTTATATATGTATCTTTCATTGTTATACTAGATGTTACTTCATATGTAGTAAAAGAATGTTCATATCAGATTGAACCGGCTCAATTGTCTTCATTGAGTAATGGTACAGACTACCTTTTAGTGTAGTGACAGAAATTTTAATTGAAGACTAAGGAAATTATTTTTTGAGCTGTGATATAGAATCAGAATTGTGTAGAAATAGTAAGGCCTTGCTGAATTTAATTCTGGTGTCTGCCAAAGAAAGCAATTACTAGAAAATGGAAATTAAAGTCTAAACCAACCATACTAGAAGTAGTGAATATAGTAACAGAGATAAAAGAATTGGAAATAGGATCTTTAGAAAGGGGTAACAGCAAATCACACAGAAAATAATGGGAATTGTGGGAACAATACATGCAGTTTTGAAGGAGGAATTAGGTTTAAGGGAAGGCAGGAGTTGAATGAGCTATGAAACATTTGATGGACAATAACTGTATAGAGGATTAGATGTGATGTATAATGTTTGCAACTGAAAATATGTCTATATGGTTTGTTTTTATTTATATAAATGTATGATGGTCTATATTGTACGTGATAATTCAATAAAGAAGTTTAGGAAAACTGCTGTTAAGCAACTGTTTTTTTGAAATAACTCCAGAGAACAAATATTCTTAGTACAACTTAGGCAACAAAAAGTATAAAGGGTTGTTGCCAAACCTAGAGAGCCTATAACAAGAAATATAACCAGACATTCAGGTATTAGAGATATTATGCATATTTTATGAAAATCCATATATATCTTAGGAATGTGGAGATCAAGAGAAAGTACAAATGGAAATGTTTAAGGACGACCGAAGTATACCAAGGTTAGAGGTAGATGAGGCTCAACAATTAATAGTTAAGATAGGAAGAGAGATAAAATGGCAATGTATAATCAATCTCCAGAAAAGACTCAAAGAATAGATGGTATTCCTGTGGACAATTTAAACCTAGGAAGGAAGTAAAAAAGATCTGGATGGTTTTGTTTAACAGTATTTTAAAATAATAGGCAACACCAACATTCTGGAAGAAAGCTGTGATGGCTGTAATACCTAAAGATGGTAAAGATCCACCAGAACCAGCTTCATATAGGCCCATTTCAATTTTAAACCATGATTATAAAGTGTTTATAATAGCCAAAAGAATGGCAAAGATTTTACCGAAATTGATAGATATGGATTAATGTGGTTTTGTGGAGGGGTGGAAAATATTTGACAACATTAATAAAGCAATGATGATCCAGAGGGAAGCAGAATATAAGAATATACAACTGGTGATGGGTCTTGATGCAGATAAAGCATCTGACAGAGTAAGCTGGGACTTTGTTAGTAGGGCAATAGCAACACTGGCATTACCTGATACAATAACAAGATAATTAGAAGGATATATGAGGGGACTGGAGGCAAAAATTAAAGTGTGAGGGTTCCTTCTCTGATAAGATGTGTCTGAAAAGAGGAACCAGGCAGAGCTGTCTTCTTTCCCCTTTATTATATGCATTTACAGCCATTGGCAAAGAAAATCATTAATTTAAGAATATAATTGTATGGTAATCAAGAAAAGCTGGCTTTATTTGCAGATGATATTTTGTACCTGATAAAAGCAGAAACGGGCATTTGCAGTGTTGTGGAACATTCACAGACAGTTTCAAGTGTTTTCAGGATGTAAAATTAATGCAGCAGAAACAAGTTATCTAAACTATGTATTCCCATATGAACTGGTTCAGCAATTCCCATATTTATAGAGAAATGATAAAATGAACTATTTAGGAGTATGGGTTAAAAATGATTCTATTATGGCAGTTAAGGATATGCGGGAAGAGACTAAACAAAAGGTAATACAAAAAAATTAAAGTTCTTGTTTATGGAAGATGTTATTAGTCATTTTATTTTTATATACAGGTCAGGCATATTTTATCAACCAGAGAAGAAATTGTGGACAGTAATTAATAAAGAGTTGAAGACTTTTATTTGTGAGGGGTAGAGGGCAATGGTAAACTGGGATAAGTTGATCCTTTCAACAGAACTAGGTGGTTTAGAATTACCAGATTTGAAGGGATGTTTTAGAGATGCACAGTAAAAGCTCATATACGTAACACAAACAGAAAGCTACAATGCAAAGTGGGAAGGGAAGAATGATATTGAAGCAGTGGGGAAATTCAAGAAATAAGGTAAGAGAATGGGATTTTGAATGCAGATCTTTATGGGAGAATAACAACTGCCATACAGAATATTATAAAGCAACAAAGTATTCTAAAAACGTAGGCAATATGAACTGGAGAAAGGAGATTCTACCAATAGGGATGACTGCAATTAAGAGTACAGAGAATAGGCAAGACAGGCCTGGGATTTGCTGGTGAAATTTGGCAAAGGAACCAAGGTCTTGGGAGCAAATAACTAGACAAGGAAAGGTAGTAGAATGGGAAGAGGAAAAGAAGATACTTGGACTGCAGGCTACAGACTGCCTTCACTCATATGGACTGATAATAGGGTATAGGGAAAGAGAAACAGATGGGGAAATCCTGAATGAAAAACCTGTTCTGGTAGCAGTTTTAGTTGAATGTAGAACAGAAGCTGTTGTTAAAAAAAATGGGATAATTAGCAGGGCATGTAAAATATTGCATAATAACAATCAGATTCAATCATAGGAGATGAGTAAAGATTGGAAAGAGAGGCCGGATAAGCAATTTGCAAGCAAACAATGGGAGGACAGACTCCAAAGAATTATTCTTCAGGTAGACAGCAAATATTGGAGGTGTGATGGGGAAAAAAGGTAACAGGGAGCATACTTTAAAATTTGTTTATTTATTTATTTATTTATTTTTAGCTGGGATGCAGGATCTGACTTGACTAGACATAGTAAGGCCGTGTTAAGTTTTATTCTGGTAGTTGCCAAAAACTCAATTACTAGAAAAAGCAAATCAAAGTCTAAACCAACTGTACCTAAAGTAGTGAATACTGTAATAGAGATAAAAGAACTGGAAATGGGATCTTCAGAAAAGGGTAGGAGCAAACAACATAGAAATAATAGAAATTGTGGGAACAGTACATGCAGAAAAATGTTTTGGAGGAGGAGTGAGGTTAAAGGGAAGGTAGGAATTGAGCAACTTACATGGGATTGATGATAATTGTATAAAAACATGTATGTAATGTATAATATTTGTAACTGTGAAGTGTTAAAATGATTTGTTTTCTTCTATACAAATACATATTTACCTATATCTTAAGCGATAATTCAATAAAGGTGTTAAAAAAGGCAATCCTGTGGCAGAAAAGTTTTTAATCAGAATGCAAAAGCCTGAGTAAGAAAGGTGCAGACCATTCCTAACAAGGCAGGAAGGAATAGCAGTCATTTCATCCCAAGTTGATGGGTCTATATGACTTGGTCGACAGTTCATATGGTCGACTGTTTATTTGGTCGACAGTTCATTTGATCGACAAGCATTTGCCCCCTTCCCCAATGTTGTGCGACCCTGGAGTTGATATATATAGTTGGGGGTGTGTGGGGGACACAGCCCCCCACATTGGGGGGTGTGGGGGGTGAAGCCCCCCACCTAAAATGCTTGTCGATCAAATGAACTGTCGACCAAATAAACAGTCGACCATATGAACTCTCGACCAAGTCATATAGACCCAAGTTGACATATACTTGATACCCATAACATGATATCAGCTACATAGCCAATTATTTTGTCCCTGAGTCTCAGCATTACTCTCAATGATGGCAAAGTACCACTTAAGACCATTTTTCCTGCCTCAGACACATGCATAGAAAGCTCAGTCATATACTCCACGTCCCTCCAACCCCATGTGAACCACATTAGGTCAATTACACTTGTTAGGATGAGGGGATCTAAGAGCCCTCCTTATGTCCTGGCACCAGCAAGACAGCTGTCACCCTATTCTTATCCAGCATTGTGAGGGCAGTGTCCATACACCTGACAAGAGTCACCTACTATTAAAACATTACCATGGTTAGTTGCAGTCTTGATGGGCCATAAAGGATTGGGAGTCTGCACTCTTATGACTCTTAGCGGTATGTACAATGGCTGTGGGTATGTTGCTGTGCAAACTAATACTAGATGTTTCTTGGTCTTTAGCATTGGAGGCATAGGAGTGTTCCCTTAACAACCTCAACATAAGCTGGTTAGTGTAAGTGTTCCATGTTGTTTCTGTGTGCTGTGCCTAACAAACATGTTTGGAGTTGAGAAGATAATATCCATGTCAAGTAAATACACCTCTCAAACATGCTGAATCTTTGTGAGGTATCAATAGTTTTGTGTAAGCATAAGGCAGGTACTACACTAACAAAATCTGAAGTTAATGGCTGATGAATTTAACAAATATGTTACTAACATTGGTGCAGCTAATAATCAACAGTATTATCCTATAATTTATCACCATATTGCAGATGGGGAATCATATCTGACAATTCAAGAGCCCATTAATAATGACTTGAAGAAAATAAAGAAAAATACATTTAAAGAACATGATAATATTGCAGCTGTCTTGTTGGTAATAAGATATAAAATGAATTAAACACTTTTTAGTATCTTTTACAATTAGTTCAAACAAGAACCATACCAAACTTGTGGAAAAATTACATATTACACCTATATACAAGGGAAATACTGGTGATATTTTGAACGACAGACCAAGTAAATGCTCCATGCTCTCTTGGAAGTCTACTCCTTTGACATTCTTTGTTTAACAGAAACTTGGTTAAAATCTGTAACTAAAGACAATGAAGTCATCCTACATGGTTATAATATTTTGCGACTTGACGGTGCAACCAAAAAGGGTGGTGGTGTAGCTATCCTATTTAAATCTGGGTTACAGATTATTACCTACAACTATAAACCACCTCAAGAATCCAACGCTGAAATTCTTATTACCAAGCTTCAACTTAACACATTCAAATCCATCTTTATTATCTGTATCTATCTTCCTCCTGGTAATAACATTGCCAACATAGAAAATATCCTTTGTTGGTTATCCCAAAATTTACCCCAAGAAACCATAATCCTAGGTGATTTTAACATTGATTGGAAGTGTTGTAGCAGTAGCCACCCTACCGGCCATATTAACCTTTTTGGTTTTTCTCAAACCATTACCTCCCCTACCAGGATAAACAAAGCCTAATAAGAAAGAAAGTACCTTAGATTGGATTCTCATAAATAATCATCCCCAGACATATGAAGCTGGAACCTTCCCTGATGATGTAAGTGACCACTCACCAACCTACATCATCAGGCTTAAATCCAATCTACCTAATCCAACCATATCTAGGACAATTAGAACCAAGAAAAACTTCAACCCCAATCTCTTCCAGAGAGAACTAAGAGCATGTATCTGGGTCTCCCTTAAAATACCTCACACTGGAGGAAGCTGTTAATTACTTTAACTCTAACTTCCTAGCCATACTAGATCGCCATGCACCAACCCGCTCTGTTAGAATGAGAACTAAATCTGTCCCATGGCTTTCAAAAGAAACCAGGCAAAAAATCCATCTCAGAAATAAATACTGGAATAAATCTTGTTTAACTAAAAACCCAGTAGACCAACAAAACATCAGACAGCTGAGAAATGAAACTAAAAAAGCTGTACTGTCTGACAAAAGAAACTACTACCTACAATTCCAGCAGACTCACCATAATAAACCACAAAAGTTCTGGATGAGTATTAATCAATTATTACACCCAGGTCAATCCATCACACCAAACCCACAAGGCACAGACCAGGAGAATCCCAAGCAGACTGCTAATGCCTTTAGTACCTTTTTCACTAAGGCCATTCAAACTCTTGCCAGTCAGTTATCTACTCAGAACTTAACTATATCCAACCCTAACTCTAACCCATCCCCTCCATTTCTCTTCCAACCAGTTCCAACAACAGATATTCTTACCCTTATCCAAAAAGTGAAACCATGCACTCCTTCAGCAGACCAACTACCTGCTGAATATTTACAAAAGGCAGCCAAATCCATCACCTATCCCATTTCCATTCTCATCAATAGAACCATCAGTGAAGGACACATCCCTAAAATTTGGAAAGTATCCCATATTATCCCCCTTCACAAGGGTGGGAACTCTACTAAACCCTCCAATTACTGTCCCATAGCCCTACTTTCTCCCTTAGCAAAGATCTTGGAAAAATGCATCCACAGACAACTGCTAGACCACCTAATCCAAAATAACTTGCTTTCAAACTCTCAACATGGTTTCAGACCTTCCCACAGCACTACTACTGCCCTCCTTTCCTTTACTGACTGTATTAACAAAAACCGTAACCTCAATATGCTTTCCTCTGCACTGTTTATCGATCTGTCTAAGGCATTCAATATGGTAAATCTCCAGATACTTATAAATATCCTCAAATCCCTGTCACTAGATGCACTAACTATAAAATGGTTCCAGTCCTACTTAGATAACAGACAACAGGCTGTACTTTGGCATAACATTCTATCTACCTTTCTGCCCGTTAATATTGGTGTTCCTCAAGGGTCCATATTAGGACCTCTCCTGTTTTCTACATTTATCAATAACCTTCACCTAGCAATCCCCCAAGCTACATGCATACAATATGTAGATGATTCCCCACTTATATGCTCAGCCACATCTATATCTGAACTTCACTCCTTTACCCAAAATGTGCTTAACACAGTTGAACAATGGTTTACACAGCAGTGACTCCTTCTGAACCCCAAAAAAACTAAACTCCTTGTTTTTACCCCTACTTGTAAGTCCCCCCCATAGACTTCACAGTAACATCCAATAATGGTACTCTCATATCCCCAGATCCAACTACCAAACTACTAGGTATCACCATAGATAACAACCTTAACTTCGACACCCATATTAACAATACTCTAAACTCTGTTAATAGAAAACTAGGCTCTCTCTACAGGATCAAACCCCTCCTCTCTCCTGCAGCTAGAATAACTATTTCTCACACCCATCTAATTTCTACTCTCCTCTGTGCCTCACCCATATATACTAATCTCTCTAAAAACAACCTTAATAAAATGGAAAACTCTTACAATAGCATAGCCAGATTTGTTACAGGTAACCCTTTCAGAACCCACCACTGTTTTAATCTAAAGCAGTTAGGATGGCTTGAATTACAAAATCAGCTTAAATTCCACCAACTGACCATTGCCCATAAAACCCTTTACCAACCTGCCAATACCCCTATACTATCTACCCTCATTACCCCCTACAACAATCTAAAGACCTTACGATCATCAAATAAACTTCCTGTAAATATTTCTAAATCAAACAACAGAGCTGGGGACTCTCTCTTCTCTAATACTGTTGGAAAATCCTGGAACCTTCTTCCTAATGAACTTTTCTCTCTTCCCTCAGGCTCTATATCACTCTTTAAAACCAAATTGAAACTTTTCCTCAGAACACACTGTACTAAACCTGACTGATCAACTAGCTCTTCTTGCTTTGTTCAACCTACCCTCCTCTTCTCAGTAATCAAGTTCATTTTCTTAATAACAACTTACCTTGTCCTTCTATACTATTACTTACATCTTCAGAATCTCATTAAGGAGACTACTTTTACTAATATATTGTATAACTTCAGCTCCTACTTTTTCTTTATGACTACTTGTATACTAATATATTGTATAACTTTGCTGCCATCTTTTTCTTTATGATGTATTGCAACTACATTTTGTACTGTACTAATTGTATCTGTATATGTTGCACTGTTATGAACAAATGACCCCTTTGATTATTCTCTGTACTGCACCTGCAATGTTCATTGTATACATTAATTTTTGTATATGTGATTTTGTTTGTTTCCTCGTAGCTTATCTCCCCGGGCCTCTACTGAAAATGGACATATATCCAGTTAGACTAGCCCAGTCAACAAATGTAAAATAAATAAAAATAAATAAATAAATGCACTGGTTATACTTCTGCCTCCTTGGAAGTGACAAATTTGTCAGTGTTTTTTGTGGAACTGTACAGACAGACAACAATCATATATGGGGTCACAGTTAGTGCATTTTCTATAAGCAGAGGGAGGAAGGTTTGTTAGGCTAGCATTTTGAAGTTTATTACTTTCAAGAATTTATTCAGTGTGGATAAACCAGGGATTGACATCCTTGGACTATCCTTCTTTTGTACCTAGAAAAGTCTGGAATAAAAACTCTTTCCTTGCTTCTCTCTAAGGACTCTCACTGCAGCTCCACAAAATTGAAGGTTACGTACTTACCACACCCCTTGTCTGCCTGGAGAATTTAGTCTTTGTTAACCTATAGGACTTAGCATATAGTACATGCTCAGTTCAGCAGATGAAAGCTTTCTAGGCTGAGAAAGCATCCCCCCTTGCCCACAATACTTATCGTCTCTCTCATCCATTTTCCTGTTTCTGAACAAGCTAAGCCATAAGAGACCTAATAGACTTTCCTTTACCCAAACAGGGGGATGGAGTGAGGATAGATTAATGAAAACAAATAATCCAAGCAGATCTAAAATTATGAGAAGTACATAACTTTCAACTTTCTGCCTCTCCTTCCTTCTGATTATATTCTGCAGCCCATCCCTAGGAATGCTATGCCCCCCCCCCCAAGTTGTAAGGACCGTCTGCCTTGCACACTCGCCAGTTTGAAGTTAGCTGCACAGTTACCTACTCAAAACAAGTCCATACATCTTGTTCTTCATGCAGGCATTCACAGTGCATATTACCTGTCGTAAGGATACTCTACCTTGCATGCTTACCAGTTTGAACTCAGTGCCATAGTTATTTAACCAAAACAAGTCCATACACCTTGCTCTTCTTGCAGGTGTTCACATCACATATTACATGCTGTAAGGACCCTTTGCCTTGCACACTCACCAGTTTGAAGCCAGCAGCACAGCTATGTACACAAAACAAGTCCATACACATTGCTCTGCTTGCAGGTGTTCACAATGCATAGTACCTGTATGTTTTTCCATTTATATACCTCATTTGAATCCTATATTTCCCTTTTACTCATGGAATATCACAGTACTTAACTGTCTGTAATAATACTAGCAAAATTTGTTTATTGTTATGGCGGCATACTGCGAGTTCCACAGATGTGCCTTTCCCATCATGATTCCCAAATAACTCAATGCTTTAACCTTTTAAGCTCAATACTTTCAAGCTGTTTAACCACCCATATTCTTCACTTTATTCATCCACTCATTTATGTTCTGCTAGTACATATCTTTATGCATCAAAAAATGACCTTTTTCTAACACATGTATTTACTGCTGAACTGTTTTTAACACAAGTAGCCCCTATTTTGTACCTTTCATACCAACAGATTGTACTGGTGTATACTAAACTAATAAAATAATTATTACTGTAACATAGCCTTCTACATATTATCACCTACTACCTCTAACATATTTCCTCAAACACATATATTTGGGATTTTACCTTACAGATGGTTCTTATTTTGCAGGGGTTTTTTTTATCACAAACCAGGTGCAGCCTGCTCTGCTCGGGCTAACTGTGCTCCTCTACCCTACCCCCATTTCTCACCCACCCGCACTTCAATTACATTTATACTAACCTCAACCTCACTGCTTCCACCACTTCCACCAATCACATACATTTTCCACTTAGTCTCATACTCTACCCCACACCTAAGCCATTATACCAAGTCATTTACCACAGCTGGCCCAACCCTTTCACATACCACATTAAGCCCCATTAGCAATTCTACTTATACCAGATGTTTTTTCTTCCTTTCTAGTACTCATATTAGCTACTTTTAATATGACACACACCTATCCTACAATAATACACCTCTTCTGTCTCACACTAACTCTCTCACTCCTAACACACTGCACAGCACTCAAAACCCACAAAATCAATGTAATGAAAAAATCTATCACATCTAACACAGGCCTTGAAAAACAAACAAAAAGTTACTCTGACATATCAGCTAGTCTGCTTAAATCACACATCCCTCTATTTACAAAATATAAAATTTTGCAACCTTGCTTTAATCCCTAAATTATTGCTCCTCTCAAAACCCAAATCAAAAAGAAAACTGATCAGAACCAACCATTACTCCTCCCATTTCTTAGATTTACCCTAATGTGGTGACATCCACCCTAACCCAGGACCTACTTCAACTTCTCTTTCTTATAATAGATCCTCTTCTAACCCTATATTTCTAGTCACGCTAAACCTATGCAGCATCTGTAATAAACTAACAGATTTCCATGCATGGCTATCACAATACACTTCCGATATACTCACAATTACATTGACATGGCTAAAATCAAATATACAAGACACATAACTACTCCTTCCATGTTTCAATATAATAAGATCTGACAGAACTCATAAAAAGCAGGAGGGGTAGCTCTAATCAACCCCAGCTCATCTACAATAGTATCCTACTTTAAGCCAATCCCAAAATTCAATCATGCTGAACTCCTTATAGCCTTCTTAAAACTCAATAAAACTGAACAACTTTGTATTAAAGTTCTGTACGTCTCCCACACCAGTCACAACACTTCCATATTAGAAAACCCAAAGCACACACAACCAGCCAACAGAGCACGATACCAGCGAAAAAATATTATAAAAGAAACTAATAAGCATATAACACACGTTGGTATCTAGTGGCACATAATCCAAGAATGTGACATGTCCAATAAATGAATAAATCAATCTACGTGATGATAATCCAAGACACTGAACGAAAATGCATAAAACAAATTCCTTTATTCACAAGTAAGCGCTTTCACCCGTAGGCTTCTTCAGACTTTTACACAGCATAAAACACTTTATCATTTAAATATCCCTCCTTACATTACTATTGGTCAACTGTTCAACCATACAAAGTCTTCACTTTATCTGATTTCCTTACAAACTGTGATGTATTAAAGCGCTAATTCCATAAACCATAAAAACATACATTACAGCATATTTGAAACTTAAAATGCAAGTATCCATGTAGCATCCTAAAACTCCTTATATATATATACAAGTATGTAAAATAAAATAAGTAATATTAAATGAGCACAATCAAATATGACC
This sequence comes from Protopterus annectens, assembly GCF_019279795.1. NCBI lineage: Eukaryota > Metazoa > Chordata > Ceratodontiformes > Protopteridae > Protopterus > Protopterus annectens. The sequence goes on from NC_056726.1 coordinate 1,307,184,184, forward strand.
AGATAATACTAATAACTTAATATATCATGTGCAACACATACAAAGTACATGAACATGAAAACATTATAATCTAATCACAATTCTAAACATAAAAGTTCTAATTAATGCTTAGGTCTTTTAAGCCTTCTACTTTTTAAAAATGGTTTAACTTGGACCTTGTCGTTTAAACCTGGTGGTTGGTCAGCCCTACATCTAATTATCCATTTCAATTCACATTCTAATGTATAATTAATTAGATCACCCCCTCTTATATTGATTTCTAACTTTTGCAAAACACTAAATTTAAAAGTGTGTGTAGAACCCTGGTCCATATTGTGTTTGGCGAGGGCATTTAGCTCCGAACCTATTCTAATGTGATACACATGTTCCCTTATACGTTCTTTCAGGGACCTATTGGTTTTCCCAATATAGAACGCAGGGCATTCTACACATCTTGCCAGGTATATAACATTCTTACTATTACAGTTTGTTGCTGTATTGAAATGATATATTTGTTTTGTGATAGGATGGATAAAGTTAACATCTTTCTCAATGTACATACATTGATTACATTTACCACACGGGGTGGTATTAACTTCACAACTGTTCATCCCTTTCATGGTCAGGGCATTTTTAGGTCTACAAAGCAACCTTCTGAGATTAGGTTTGTTCTTAAACAATACATTAGGTCTTGGACCTACAACCCTACTAATTTCATTATCCAGTAGGAGAATGTCCCAATGTTTTAACAAGAGTTAACTCTTGTTAAAACATTGGGACATTGTGCTCATTTTATATTACTTATTTTATTTTACATACTTGTATATATATAAGGAGTTTTAGGATGCTACATGGATACTTGCATTTTAAGTTTCAAATATGCTGTAATGTATGTTTTTATGGTTTATGGAATTAGCGCTTTAATACATCACAGTTTGTAAGGAAATCAGATAAAGTGAAGACTTTGTATGGTTGAACAGTTGACCAATAGTAATGTAAGGAGGGATATTTAAATGATAAAGTGTTTTATGCTGTGTAAAAGTCTGAAGAAGCCTACGGGTGAAAGCGCTTACTTGTGAATAAAGGGATTTGTTTTATGCATTTTTGTTCAGTGTCTTGGATTATCATCACGCAGATTGATTTATTCATTTATTGGACATGTCACGTTCTTGGATTATGTGCCACTAGATACCAGCGTGTGTTATATGCTTATTACTTCCATATTAGAGAACATCCTGTCCTGAATGTCACAAAATATATCCAATGAAATGATAAGCAAAAAAGTCTCGGCCTTCCCAAAAAACAGTATAAATCGTTTTGGATTCACACTATGAACAACTTATTTCAACTCTAACTGGAATTCCTAAAAGCAACAACCAAGGATCAATTTTAGACTGAATCTTAGTCACTAATCCAAATAAATATTCCAACTCTGGTACATTCCCAGACACATTAATTGACCACCTACCTGTAACTGAAAACGTAAAAACAAAAACTAAGAAACTCAAAAAAATAACGGACCAACTGCAGCCAAGTAGAACGTTAAAAAACTGCTTTACTGCGTGAGCGCTTTCATGCAGATATTATCCGCACTTCTTCAGACAAACAGATATAGGTATTATAATATGAACAAGTATTTGTATGTATTTTTATATATTATTCGTTTTAGTATGGTGTTGGTTTTGTATGCATTCTTACTGTATATTATATAAGAATGTTTTATACTACATTGAATGACTCGAGTCTATAGCAGTATGCAATTGCTTTAAATGCAATGAGTTAATTTAATTTAATTAATTGTAATTGATTGTTAAATTGCTTGATTATGTATGCAACTATTTAAGCTGTAACCATTGTGTTTCTGTTTGTCTGAAGAAGTGCGGATAATATCTGCATGACCACCTACCTGTATAAACTTGCAGGACAATCACCCAAAGGTCATAATTATAAAAACTCCCACAACCTAACTTTAACCAGCAACACTTTATTAACATATTAAAATCCTTAAACTGGTCTATACTGAAAACAATACCATCAGATGACACAGTTACCTGCGTCAACCAACTATTACTGGACACCCTTAACAGCTTCAAACAAAAATAACTAAAATCAATAATGTTCCCTGGCTAATAAAGTCCACAAAAAACTACTAGTAAACAGAGACAAAGCTTGGAAGGAATGGCTTAAGAACTGAAATGACCTAAATGTACAAAACTACTGACATCTATGTAATCAGGCAAAGAAGCTTATAGCTACTGATAAGAAAATATACTTTACACAACAACTAATTGACCACAAAAACAACCCCCAAAATTTTAGTCTACCATCTCATCACTTCTCACCCCAGGGTCTAAACAAAACCCTACTCCATTCACAGACAAATCTCTATCTCAAATTACAGAATTGTTTAATACTCACTTTATAGAAAGTATCTCTAGCTTGGTCAATGATTCTAGCAATCCCCCTAGTCCCAACTCTACAAATAATCTCAAAGTACCTCTCTCTCAAACATCACCCAAACACACTGCATTCCCTTCCCTTCCCTGCCTCCTGAAAATATTTCAGCTACAGCCTTTAAACCTCCAACCCTCTCACTGCATCCTGTATCCAATATCTTTACATGTAACTTACTACATAAAATAGAACCCTGCTCTCTTTTCTCTGATAATCTTTCAACCAAATATTTGAAAATTGCTGCTGATGCCATTGCCTACCCAGTTAGTATCCTCATCAGTAGATCCATCACAGAATCCTGTGCCCCTTCCCTATGGAAAATATCAGTCATATCCCCATTACACAAAGGATGAAATTCTACTCAACTAATTTCCTTCACATTACCATCCTATTTCCTTTCTCTAAACTCTTAAAAATGTGTATATAAACAACTCCTTGACCACCTTATCCATCATGAACTACTAACACCCACCCAACATGGCTTTAGACCAGCTCATAGTACAACCACCACATTAATATCCTTCATAGACATAAATAATAAAGCAAGAGACTCCAGCCAAGTAACCTCAGCACAATTTCTTGATCTATCAAAAGCTTTCAATACTGTCTCACACCTCAAACTCTTACAACTTACTTCCCTTGGCCTTTCTGGTACCTCTCTACAATGGTTTTCTAGCTACCTATCTAACAGACAACAATGCATAAAATGGCAAGGCTGTCTCTCTCAATTTGTAACCAATAAAACAGGAGTTCCACAAGGTTCCATCCTAGGACCCCTCCTCTTCAACACCTTCACAAATAATCTCCATACTACATCTTGCCAAAGTTCCCTAATCCAATATGCCGAAAACTCAACTCTCATCTCCTTTTCCAATAACATAGTACACATTAGACAAATAATCTAAACTGTCTTCTCCTCCATTGAGTCTGGTTCAGCAATGCACAAATATTACTCAACCCCAACAAAACCAAACTCCTCCTGTTTACACCAAGGGTACTCTCAATTGTCTTTAAGATATTTTTGTTAAATAACACAGACATTGAGGTGGTTCCTTACACCAAATTATTATGTGCAACAATAGATAATAAACTTACCTTCAACCTTCATATACATAACACCATCAAAAAAAAACACACCACAAACTAGGTATGCTCTATCAGCACAAATATTTCATGGCTACTGGCAACAAAACAACATTAGACACAACTGTCCTGCTACTGTCCTTACTATGTGGTACCCGCATTTTAACCAGCATTCAGAATACACTAAAAAATAAGTTCAAATCCTGCTATAACAAAATGGGTAAATTTGCAACAGGCTTATCATACTATAAACACCACTGTTCTTCTCTTATTCCCCTTAACTGGCTAGAACTCCTGTAACATCTGAACTACCTCCAACTAACAACTGCCCATAAAGTTATCTACAAACCTGAGGTGTGTCATGCCTTAAATACAATACTTCAAATCTACACCTCCAGCCAGGCTCTCCACTTGGAAGACAAACAGCTTTTAACTCTATATAAACCAAACAAAACTGCCGGACAATGTCTGTACTCCTACTCAGTGACCAAACTATGGAACACAGTACCCTTAGATATCAGAACTACGTCTAATGTCAGGAACTTCAAGTTTAAACTAAAAGACTTCCTATGCAGGTCACGTATTTGTTCATGTTCCAAATCAAGCTGACTCCTACCCCCTTTACTTTACCTTAGTTCAATTACTCCACTTCTACTTGCTCCCCACTTGCCCCTTACTTCCACCGCTACCTGAATTGCAACTACCACCTTTACTAATTTCACCTTTCCTCTTTCATCTTAGATCCCCTATTCTACTCTACCTAAAAACCTACTCTTTGTGCTGATGAATTACCCTACCTTCTTCTTATTGAATCTATATCTTAATTATTCAATTTATCCCCACACTACCATCCTTCACTTCTCTTATTTCTAGTGCTATGTTTCTCTCTTACTCTTACTAACAAGTGGTGATCTCTGTACCTACAAAAATAACCTGACCAATTTTGCAGGCTCTTTTTTATTGCCATCACACCTATGTAATTCCTTCATAAAAAGCATACCTCCTACAGAAATATCCTACATGACATGTTTATTTAAACTTCCTATGTAAAATGTATGTCTGCAGATATAATCGTTAACCTTCTCTGTAAAAATGTATACAGGTTAGTTATGCTTAGACATGTTTATCTTTCATGTAAAAATGTATGTATATGGTGTTTTGGTTCTTCTGTATACTGACTTTTCTTCTCTGTTTTGCTTCTGTGTTTAATTATGTAAAAGCTGTATTTTTTCCTTCTCTTTGTACTAGAACTTTTCTCCCTGGGCCTCCACTGAAAATGGGTTTCCTGCCCAGTCATACGTTCCTGGTAACCAAATGTCAAATGAATAAATAGTCTATCCTTATGGAAGATCAAGTAAGGAAGTTTACAGGATATCACTTAAGAGTTCTGAAACTCTTCTAGCAGAAGTAATAGCCACTAAAAATATTATCTTTCAAGTCAGAAAATTAATATCACATGTTCCTGCTGGTTTGAAGGGCGAACGGATTAAGGCCTGCAACAGAGGATTTAAATGCCGTGGAGGAGTAGGATCTTCATAACGTAGACTAAGTAAAATATTACCTTTTAGGAAAGCCTTGCATATCTTAGTAGAGGCTAAAGAAGAATTGTTAACTCCTGCATGAAAATTAGATTACTGTCAGCTGAAATTAATGGTAGAGGAACTAGCTCTCTCATTAAAAATTTCTGCCAAAAACTCTAGGACACTTTGTGTTGGGCTGAAAATGGATTTATATGTTTTTGATGAGCCCAACAAATTCTTCCACTTACTCTTGTCGATTTTTCTCATGGAAGCTTTATGGGAAGATAGAAGTATATGACGGACAGCAGTTAAGAGCATAGGTTGTCTGACTGTTAGTGAAACTGGAGAAACCACACTGTTAGCTTGAGATTTGAGATGTCTGGATGAATCATGCCTGTCAGATGAGATGGTAGGTCTGGAATAAGAGCCACAGTCCAAGGTGGGTAAAAAAGATGAGGCCATAGGAAGGGGAACCAAACCTGTTGAGGCCAGTAAGGTGCAATGAGGATGACTTTGCTCTTCAACCTTGCAGCTTTCTGTAGGAATTTGGGAGTCAAGGGGGTTGGTGGATAAGCATATAAAAGACTTGAGGGCCAACTGTAGAGCAGAGCACTCCTCAGTGACTCACTTATTGGGGGGATTATGGAAAAAAAGCCACTGCACTTGTTCAGGCGAGATGCAAAAAGATCAAAGCAAGGCTGGCCCCATTGACGGAAGATCACTTCTGTCACTTTTCTGTTGAGAGATCACTCATAAGTTAGTACAATGGACCTGCTCAATTTGTTTGCTATCATTGGAAAATGGTTGGATGAGATCACCTATTGTCACACTCTGAGTGCTTCTTGACACAGGGGATAAGACCTGGTTCTTCCTTGTTTGATGATGTACCAAACTACATACACAGTGTCCGTTTGGATCGCAACTGTCCCCAGAGGTGGAGCATCCTGAAAAGCTTGCAATGCTAAAAGCACTGCTCTCATCCTCAGGATATTTATATGCAAATATGCCTCTTTGGGGGACCAAGTGCCCTGGACTGTTTTCCCCAGGAAGTGCCCTCCCACCCAATCTGCAATACTGCCATGGTGACTATGGCCTTGGATGTAAGGAGAATGAACAGATGGCCTTGTAAAAGCTGATCTGATCTTATCCACCACCAAAAGTATTTCTTGCATGCCTGTGTGATCCTTATTTGAAATGACATCCATTGACAAAGACTTGACCATTGGGACACTAGCATCCACTGAAAAATTCCCATATGATACCTTGCCACGAGAACAAGAATTATGGCTGCTGACATTGACCTCAAGGCTTGAAGAATCAATCTGGTTGAAATTTTGGTGTTGTAAATAAGTTTTGCTATCTGGAAACTTAATGTTTGTACTCTGTTTAGGGGAAGTGAAGTGGTTGCAGACACTGTATTGCAAGTTGCCCCTATGAATTGCAGTGTTTGAGATGGTTGCAATATTTGTTGTAATTTATTGTAAGAAGAATCTCCTTACTAGAAAGAGCTATAAGCTACTACAGGAAGCTCCTTACCATCACTAAAGCTTCAAAATTACCTGTTCAGAGCCTATGTTCTCACAGTATTGCTAAAGCATAAAACTCACTCAGACTACCAATCAGAAGCATTCCTGAAGTAGTAGCTTTCTAAAAATCTCTGAAGTACCATCCTCACAATTCTTGTCTGTGCTCATACTCTACTCCTGGCTAATTTCTCATACACTTTTTCCCTCCTTCTTTCTATACTGCTCCACCCTCCAAAATTTCTCTTAGACACTTTATCTATCTAAACATTCACCACCTATGCTTAATTAACAGCCCACATAACATTCCTAACATCTCATTTACCTCTGTTTCCTATAACTATGCCCTCATGGCATCCCTAAAACTTTCTATGCGTACATTTTGCAATAACTACTACAACTACTGACGACATTATAAGCATCCTCCTACAGTTTATTATATCCTGACACCAAGAAAATGCATGTTTCATAAGTATACATGATCATCTCTTTTGCCAGCATCTGAATATGTGTCTAACACCTATAGCTACTTACTATCCATTGAGCTGCCTTTATAGGTTCATAGATAGGTACTGGGCGATCTGCCCGAAGGCATATATTAGCCCAGCCATGTTGTGCGGTATTCACCACCCCTTTGGTTAGTTTCCTAGGCCCTTGATCTAGAAGCTAGTACCTTTGGCCCCTATCTAGTAGAGCTGTTGGTATGATCCCAGGTGTGAACTTTCTGTTACCCATCCACTCATCAAGGTTCCTCTTGAAGAGTGATAGTGAAGGGCTCTGTCTTATGTAGATTGGGACCTTGTTCCATAGCAAGGGAAGTCTTTGTGAAGGGAATCTATCCCTCCAGCATGTTCTATTCATTGCTGTGCTGAGGTTTATATCCCTAGAGCATATAGCTCGAGTAGATTTGGTTTTGCTAAGATGGAGCATGTTCAACAGTTCTGGGTTGGACATGGCTCTGTATGTTAGACAGAGATCGCCTCTGAGAAGGCGGTATGCAACAGAGAAAAGCCTTAGTTTTTTCAATTGTGCTGCATAGGGCAACTGTTTGAGGCCAGTAATCCTCTTAGTGAGATACCTTTGTGGTCTCTCCAGCTGCTCGAGATGCCTAGCCAGGTACATTCCAATTGGTGCATTGTACTCAATAATGGGTCTGATGAGGGAAGAGTAGAGGGGCACCATTGCATCCTTAGATCTTGATGCGAACCCTTTCGTGATCAGATGGGTCACAGAGAAGGATTTTCTAACCACCTTGGCAACATGGTTATCAAAGGAAAGCTGACTATCTACTTGGGTCCCTAGATCCCTTATTATTTCTTCAGATTTCAGGGGGTTACCTCCTATGTGGTAGTTCATGGGTAAATAATCAGCCCTGCCAAGTCTCAAACCCAGAGCCCTATACACTATAGTCAGACAAATGTACCACTACACCATTTGAGCTGTTTACCGACTGTATAGATATCCTAAGATCAAGTCATTTAACATGTATTATACGTATATATGTTTGACTTCCTCTAATAATGAGGAAACTCGATTTATTTTTATTTTCTTAGTTAAAGCTGTTTATATGGCTCTGTGTTTACGGAAGATTTTATGTATTTACTGTATTCATATGGAATTGTAATAATTTCCTGTCTGTATTATATATCTACTATTGGAACTTTTCTCCCTAGCCTCCACTGAAAATGTGTTCTTTAGACCCAAGCAGACCATCCTGGTAAACAAATGGCAAATAAATAAATCCCCAGAAGGGAGCAAGTTTGGAGTACCTGGTTGAGTAGATGCCTGGTCAAAGCGGTAATGAGCCAGTTGTCTAAATATGGAAACACCCAGAATCCCTGCAGTCTCAAATGAGCTGCCACCACTGCCATGCATTTGGTGAACACCCTAGGGGCTGTGGTGGGACCAAAGGGCAGAGCTCGGACCTGGTAATGACTGGCTCCCAGTCAGAAGTATAAAAACCTTCTGAACTGCCTGTTCATTTTTATTTGATAGTACGCATCCTGTACGTCTATCAACCATGTCTAATCATCCTTGCATAGGAATGGCAGGATGGACTGAACTGTGCCCATCCAAAAGTTAGAGTGTCAAACTGACTTGTTCAAGTTGTTGATATCCAGAATTGGTCCCCAGTCCCCTGTTTTCTTTGGCACTGAAAAGAATCTTGAGTAAGTTCTAGAATCTTTTTGGTCTGGCGGGACCTCTTGGATAACCCTTTTTTCTAGCAGATTTTGTATTTCTGGTATTGCTGCTTTTCTCTGATTGGATGGAACATGGGAAACTTTTGAGAGAATGGAGGTGGAAGGAAAAAGGGAATAATACTGTCTCTGGAAATAATATTCGGCACCCAAGTGTATTTTGTGATACAATCCAGGCTTTTTGTTGCAGGGATAAATGACCCCCAGTTGTCTCCAGAGGGGGACAATCAGGCCTCCTTTCAGGAGCACTGGTAGGGTATGTCAGAGAAAGTATCTCTAGACCCTTGGTTTTGTGGACTACCTCTGTCGTGTTGCTGGCATCTTCCATTAGCGTTCCCCACTCTGCCTCTGAAGGAACCATCTTTATGTGGATCTTGGAAAGCACCCTGAGAGTTTTTGAACCACATTTTCCGTCCCCCTTGTTGGTTCCTAGAAAAGGTACTTTGAGGGTCGAAAAAGGTACTCCTAGAGCAGAGAGAGTCTTTCCATCTTTCTCACACCTGGAGAGTCTGTCCTTCAATGTCAGTCTTAACAAGGAAGATCCACAAAATGAGCATTGACAAAAGAAGACTCAAAAGGCTCTGCACAATCACACAAGTGCACCCTTATGGTACCCTCAGACTGTGGTGGTGGTGCTGTGGTAGCATTGTTGCCTCACAGTAAGATGTTGTCCTGTTCGATTCTCAGCTAGAGTGTCTTCTGTGTGGAGACATGCGTGAATGGGTGTACCTTCGTTGAAGGTTGTGCATCAGGGCCGGCAACTCGGCACGTAGAAATCTACTGCCAATCATTAGCGTACCGGAGTTCCGCTGTGGTGACCCCTAACCGGGAAAAGCTGAAAGACACAAACTGCATGAGAGAGAAGCCTCATGAATGAGTGTGAGATAAACTGAAGGGTTGCAAAATGCAAGACTACTGAAGCTTGAGTCTCTGCAATAGTGGTCCCTGAAAAAGTATTTGACAATTCCTTAATTAAATCTCCTTGTAACTTTGTGAAATGTTCCAAGTAGTTCAGTGACCTAAGAACAAAGGTCAGTGAAGCATAGACATGCTTCCCGAACCTGTCTAAAGTCCAGGACTTTGGACAGGTTTGGGAAGCATGTCCAGGACTTTGAACATGCTTCCTGAACCTGTCCAAAGTCCTGGACTCTCTATTAGGAGGAAGAACAGTGGAACTTTGTTCTGCAAGTTCCTTCCTAATGGCCACAGCCATAGCATCTACTGGTACTCCCTTGCTCCAGTGTTCCCTTCCTGTTGGAGGTGCCAAAATTTGCTCTGGTTTCTTGGGGATAGCTTCAAACACATCAGGATCCTTCCACACCTGCTGAGAAATCAAATCAATGAGCTCATCCACGGATGGAATTACCCAGGAGGTAGATGGACCAGATCAAAATGCCACCAGAAACACTAATTCCTCCAGGGAAGGATATTGGGAGGATCAACCACTCCATTGCATGAGGATCTCTAGATGTCTCCAAATAAGACGTCTTCAGGTAGTGATCTGGGGGATCCTTCCCCTTTGTCAAAATCTGTGTGTCTTCTGTGATATGATTCCTGAGGGGAATCTCAGTGCCTCCTTTTGCACTTTCTCTTCCAGGGTACGTTTTTGGTGGGATATTCCAGGGAAATATTGGAAGAGAAGATAATAATCTGCTGGGTGGTCTAGAGGGGTTGGACTGGCAGTCCCCGTGCAATTGAGTGTTGAGGCTCTTGGCACAGATTCACATAGGATGCTGAAGGACATTCTGATGGTGGAGAGACCATCTGTCCTGCCGAAGCACTGAAACCTCTCTCCACTACCTCAAAGCAGACCATCCCAGGGAGAAGGAAGCTGATGGAGCTGAGAAGACATACTTCTGTCATATCGGCTCCATCTGCTCCAAAGGCAATCCACCCAAGGCAGAGGCTGGACATAAGCTGTCCAGGGCTGAGGCTCTGAGGGGCAAAGACAGCTCCAAAAAGTTCTGAGTCAACTCCAACACCATGGATCTGATTGGGGGTACTTCAGCTCAGGGAACCACTTGGCTTAAAACTCTTTAGAGCTGAGGCACTCAGAGAAACCTTCGGATCTGAGGACACCAGTACTCTAGGATCTGAACCAGACGGTCTCAGCAAACTCAGATCCAAGGACTCCAAAATTAAGTTTCAGATCAGAGAAGGACCCGATAGTGGAGGGATAAAGCTAGTGAAGGCTTCCTGATCCATGGGGTTTGGAGCTGGGAGAGCCATCTGTATCTGCTCCAAGAGAAACTTTCTCATCATTTTATCTCTGTCAGTTTCATTGGGACTCCTGGAAGAATGAGATGGAGTAATAGATAGTGAATTAGACCGCCTTCTCTCAAGGAAGGGAGATGGGACTCTAGAAGGAACTGGATCTATAGCTGGAGTGTATTGTATCCAAGGAAGTGCCTTCAGAGTTCAAGTGCTCTGATCTACAGACATTTTAGGGGATGTTGAGGAAATCTTGGAGCTGGATGGCTTCAGATCCAACTTGAAATTTTTGAATGGAAGCTTTATAGAGGATAGCATTGAAGAACCCAACTTTTTTGGGGATTTTTTTGGTGTCCTTGGAAGCTATTTTAGAGGGGTGAGCCCTAGATTTAGCTCCTAAAAATGAAGTCAGTAGTAGAACCTTTAAGATTAATTTATTTTTTTTATCTTCTATACCTCAAGGATTAAAACGTTGACATATGTCACAATGCACATTAAAGTGTCTGGGCCTAAGTAGTTGATGCAGAGGTCATGGGCATCAGAATAATGTAGCTGATGGCCAAATGTTTTGCACTTTTTAAAACCTCCCTTTCTCAGACATCATGAAATAACACCAAATAGAAGGAAAGTTTTTGTTTTAAAAAGGGTAAGGAGGAAGAAAATGGAAAAGGATAAACAAGTCCCAACAAAAGTACTGAAGAATACATCAACGTGTAAAAAGGAAAGTTTGTCAAAAAAGAAGGTTTTTAAAGACAAAGGAAAAATACCAGTAATGGTAAACGTGAAATACATCAAAGTGTATGCAGTTATAGAAACAAATTTGAAATCGTTTTTTTTTTTTATAATTTCTCTCTTAAATATGCTCAAAAGCAAAGTTGACCATGTCTACATGCAAAAGGGGTAAATGAGTTAGGGGGTATTTTGGGGTTGGTGCATTATGGGTAGAGAGGAACCTGAGTTTCACTTGGCCATGAGCTATAGTAACAGCTGAGTCGGATCCAAACCCAATTGTTGAAGAATGAATTTAAAGTGACATCATCAGATTTTTAGTTCCAAAAAATACTCTCATTCTACAAATCAAACTGAGACTGTTATGCTTAGCATAAGTATAAGAGAAGACCAACTGGCAAGCTGAAGTGATCTTATCCAAAAGGTTTCTGAAAAAAAGCTATGGCTGTACCTTGAACCCTGACTAAGTGAGCCTTTGGTGGACCAGGGACATTTTTGCCTGCTAATATATAACATACGGAAATACAATCTGAAATCCATTTTGTCAATGCAACCTTGGTTATCTTTAACCCAATCTAGGAGGAGAGAAACTGACATAAAGCTATTCATCTCTTGTATGATTTTTTGTTCAATCTAGAAAAAAACAGATTTGTCTGTGAACGTCTAGGCAATGAAGGAAATATTTTCCCCTTATTGGAGTATTTAGGAAAAAAACGTGGGTAAATGGATAACTTGATTCAAATTAAACTGAGTATCCACTTTAGGCATAAAGAAGGTTTTGTTCTAAGTAAAACCCAGTCAGGAAAAAGGATAATTAATGGTTACTTAGAAGACAAAGCCTTAAGCTTCGAGCCTTGTCAAGAAGTAATTGCAATTAAAAGGAAGTTTTCCAGGACAAGAACTTGAGAACATCTGAAGCTGCCAGTTTAAAAGGTGATCTAGTTAGGCATTCTAGCACAAACTTTATACCAAACAATGGTTTGGGAAGCCCTCATGAAAGCAAGAAACTGCTGACAAATGAACCTTAACTTTAGAATATCTAGTTCATATGTGTATGCTTGAGTCAAGAAAGGATAAAACCTGATTCAGAGGTGCAGAAATGGGGGGAAATTCCTCATCTGAAGCCCACTCTGAAAGCTTTTTCCATTTACCCATATAGATCTTTCTAGTTGACGGCTTCCAGGAAGCAGTAATACTCTCAATAACATATGGAGGAAACTGAGACTTTCTGGTCATTACTAGAACTAGAGAAACTAAGCAGTTAGATGCAGGGAGTGAATGTCCGGGTGAAGATGACCAGAAAAGTGAGTTACCAGATGGAATTTTTATGGTAGGAGATGGGATCCTCCTTCAGGTAAGGTTGTGGTAGGGGAAACAAAGTCTGGTGACTCTAGAAGGGGACTATGAGTTGAAACTTTGCAATCCTTGTTTTCAGTAGTCTTGGAATAAGCATTAGAGGAGAATAGGCATACAAGAGACCAGGGGCTAATCATGGGAGAAGGGTTACTGTTCCTTCTGGGGGACTATGCTGAAGTACAGGGCCATTTGCTGCTGAACATTGAAGCAAAAAGGTAACAGCAAATTATTCCCCATCTCTAGAATATCCTGCACACTGTATTGATGTTCAGGGACCACTCGTGGGGGAGCAGGATATGCCTACTGATCTTGGTTGGAAGTCCCGGTTATATGTGTTACTATCAGAAAGCGTTACAAGTTCTGAGCCTATTGCCATACTGTCATTGCTTCTCTGCACAAAGGGTGGTATCTGGTCCCTCCTTGCTTGTTCAAATTCCACACAACTGCCACATTGTCCTATAGCATGGATATTGCACCTCAAGGAAGTTAGTCCAGAAATGCCTGCAACGTTAGCAGGACAGCTCTCATCTTGAGTACGCAGACATGCAGGAAGGCCTCCTCTGCAGTCCATGAACCTTAACCATCTTTCTCACACAATGCCCCCCACCTGAGTGCAGATGCTTTCATTGTTAAAGTCGGTAGTGGTATCAGTTTGGAAAAAGGTAACCTTTTGATGTTGGTTGGATTTAACTTCCATGTTAACCTCTATTTAAGCGTTTGGTACAGCCTGATCATATGATGCAACGGGTAGAATTACTGGTCCCACTGAACATGCAGAGACCACTGCACCATCTTCATAAAGAGTCTGGTATTGGGAAACAAAAGTTATGTACTTACCATAACAATGCAACTGTATTATCTGTTTTCATCCCTCAATTGTTGAGCTTTTGATCCGACCTCAGATCTGACGTCGGTCAGTTCTCAGACTTTATATCCATAGCTCAAGCTCGTCCTCTTACCCAGAGTTTGCCCCCTTAGTCTTTGTAGAACACTGTGTGTGTGCTGTGTCTTTAAGAAGCATTTCAAGGCCTGAACGTGCATATATAAATAGCGAGCACATGCTATACTCAGTGCCATTTTGAGTGCAGCCAAAGAGTGAACATTTATGAATGTAACAGCTAGTTTTATAAGTTTACCCAAGTTAAAGTATTAAGCCTCAATCCTGATGTGATTGTACATAATAAAGGGGCTTGAACAGAACCCACAAAGTCTCTAGTCATCTATTGTGTCCTAACTAGACAAGCAACATGGGGTCAGAAGAGAGATTCCAGAGACTGATATTCAGAGCCACAGGATGCAGAGATAACAGTGAAGGTAAAGAAACAAGCACAAAAAGAGGTAGAAAAGCACCAAAGGTAATGAAAAAGTGCACAAACAGTTTATTTTATAAAAAAAATGAAATAGAGGATTACAAAGGCACAAACAGCATTATTAAACAAGCGAAAGGCACAAAAGGTTTATTGATTAAGTGAAATGTTTTAAGATTAAGTTATTTGATAAAACAATTGTCAAAAAAGCTCATAAGGGGTTAGAAATTACCTCAGAATTGCAAAATGAGTAAATTTAAAGCACAATGGGCATGTTTAGAGTAAAATGGGCACAAGCAAAGTACAATGGGCATGAAAAGAGGTTAAATGAGCAAAACGAATATAAGGGCAAAAAGGGCACAGTAAGTGTAAATAAAGCAAGGGGGCTGCATGTTTTCTGGGCAAAGTGCTGTCTTTGGTATAACTATGACTTTGTATTGTATTTAGGGCATAACTATAGTTATTTGAAGTATCTCAAAGAGTGTAAAAATGCTTACAGTGTGTGCTTATTACTGTTCATTTATTCCGAAGAGCCTGTTAGTGTGCAGAGTGCAACTTTTTCATGAAGTACAATCAATGTACAGCCATTTCAAAAAGTTTCTTGTGCTGGGTGTATCTATTCGCAAAGTGCTACCATTACAGAGCATGTCTTGCACTGTAAAGATTTATTTAGTGAAGTACCACCATTTTGGGGAAGTTTGTGTGCCATGTATTGTTTATTCACAAAATGCAATTACTTTGAAATGTTTCTTATTCTGAGCTTCTCCTGCCCAGTTTATTTGCACAGTAGAGTTATTTGAAATGTTTCTTACACTATGGGGTGATTTCTTACAGTATTGTGATTTTGAGAGTGTTACAGTGCCCAAGAGACTTATTTCGCAAAGGTTATTCAGAGGCTTGTTGTGTAATTGGACATAGTTACAAGTACTGGCATAAATTTCTGGAATATGTGTGTGTGTGTATATTCATGCATATTTGCAAAACCCTTCACTGGTATGTGTTACTATGAAAGATGGATTTCAGAAGCTCTCAACACTTGTATTTGATCAGAATATTGCACAGAATTGGGGAATATTTGAGCAAGAGTATGATATTTTTATACAAGCAGCTTATTCAGACAAAGATGCATGCACTATGGTATTCATTTTACTAAACCTAGCTGGGTCAGAGGCCATAGAAAAGTTCATAGGTGTGTACTAGGCTAATGGCCCTGGGGCCTTGACAAGCCTAGCTCATAGAAGTGCCCTGGCATTGTGCCACCTGTTGTTAGTTCCCAGTGCCTCTATCAAGTAGAGCCACTGAACTGATCCTTTCCCATCCACTCAAGATTTCTCTTGAAGAGGGCTAGTGAGGTGCTCTGCTTGACATGTATGGGAAGTCTATTCCAGAGCATGGGCAGTCTCTGGGTTATGAACCTGTCCCTCCAGCATGTTCTGTTGATTGTGGTAATGAGGTTGAGGTCTCTGGAGCGTGTGGTGCAGAGGGATTGAAATTTCTTTAGATGTAACATTTCTAACAGAACTGGGTCAGGCATGGCTATGTAAGTCAAGCAGAGATCACCTCTTAGTAGACAACAGAAAGAGAGTATTCATTTGTGTATGCACCAGCAGTATATGAAAGAGAAGGTGAAAACTGTCATATTGTACATGCTGAATCAAGGTAAGACCCTGAGTGTTTGAAGCACTAATTCGGAGAGATGTGTAACCCCCAGACAAATACTACATTAGAGAGGCAATTGCTTTTCACAAGAGATCAGAAACCAGGACAAACATTTGCAGCTTGTATAGCTTACCTGAGAAACAAAGCTAAAACGTGTTGGTCTGGTGACCTGAAGAATGAGTTGATAAAGGACAGGCTTGTGTGTGGTATTAATAGTGCTGCAATGAGAAGGACTTTACTTTGTGACAGTGATTTAACATTGAGCAAAGTTATATTGATTTGTCAAACCCATGAAATTACAGAAAGGTACAGAAGTACACTTGCAAGTGATAGAAATATGGTTAAAAACCAGCTCTAGAGTAAATGCAGATAGTATGCAACACATGGCAAACAGAAGCAGGCCTAAGCACATGGCAGCCACAGCCCCTGCTGGTTCGCCAGAGAAACCATGTAGTTTTCGAGCAAGTTCTAAGAAAGGAGCATGCTCAGTGCAGTACAGTACAAGCATGAGGTAGCAAAACCTAAGTGCAACCGTATTGCTAATTGTTGTAATTATGGTGCCACTTGAGTCTAAAAGAGAGAAATGCTTAGCATTTGGTCAGCAATGTCACAAGTGTAGAAAATGGAATAATTTTCAAATGTTTTGCAAATCAAGTAAGCCTTGCAAGTTATAAAGAAAGGTCACTCAAGAACGTACACTCATCAAGTAGAATTGCAGCAGTCCACTTTTAAGTTAGATGGTGCATCAGTAGTTGGTGAAAAGGTTGATGTAGTGAATTTGTTAACAAGAAATTAAGTGTTTTGTACTGCCCAGATCAATGGTAAATCCACCGAGCTCAAAGTAGACACTGGGTTCAAAGTGTAACGTTATGTCAGCAGATACTTTTGCTAAAGTGCAAGCTAATGAACTCAATGTGGTTAATTGTGTGAAACTTGTTGCTTATGGAGGTGAAGAAATTCAAACCAAAGGCTCAGTAGTAATTTCATGGTATTTAGCCAAGAATTGTTACAACTTGTTATTCTATATGGTTTGAAGACCCATGCAGTCATTATTGGATCCCAGAGGCAGTTTGAAAATGAATCTGCTTTTTACCAAAGAAGTTAATCAGATAAGTACATATCCTAGTTCCAATTTCACTGAAGCCATTTTCTCAGAGTATGCTGTTTTCAATGACAAGCTGGGAAAACTTCCAGTTGTACATTCTATGAAATTAGACCCAGTAGTCAGTCCAATGGTCAGACTGGCAAGAAAAGTTCTGATAGCCATGCAGGATAGAGTCAAAGCTCAGTTGGATAAAAAAGTGAAGCAAGGTGTAATTTGTCCAGTTACAGAACTAACTAAATGGGTTTCATCTATGGTAGCAGCTCACAAAAAAGGCTCAGACAAAATCAGAATATGTATTGAGCCAAGAGATTTGAGCAAACATTGGTGAGACCACATCATCCAATGCATGCAGTCAAACAGGTCACGGCCCTAATACCGAATGCCACTGTTTTTTTCTGTCTTAGATGCAGAGAGTTCATTCTGGCAAGTGATGCTTGATCGAAATCCTCATTAATAATTTCAGTACCCCACTTGGCAGATAAAGATCCTAAGGATGCCATTTGGAATGATTTCTGGAAATAAAGTCTTTCAGCGTGCAATGGAGCAATTTTTTTCAGGATATCCCTGTGCCATAGTAGTAGATGATTTACTGGTCTGAGGCAATGTTGAAGCAGAGCATAACAGAAATCTTAAGAGAGTTCTAGACAGAGCACATGAAGTAAACTTAAAGCTCAATCCTGTGAAGTACAAATTCAGACTATCAGAAGTTAAATATGTATGTCATTTATTTACTAGTACTGGCTTGCAACCAGACCCATCTAAACAAGCAGCCATTCTTGAGATGCCAGCACCAGTTAATGTTCAAGCTCTACAATGTTTTCTTGGTATGGTCAACTATTTAGGCAAGTTTATACCAGACTTCAGTGAGTTGACAGCACCTTTGAGAAAGTCGACGCACAAAAATGTTACACGGTCTTGGTTAGAACAGCACCCGAAAGCATTTGATGACCTTAAGTGGAAAATTGCCACTCCACCTACATTAAGGTACTATGATGTTAGTAAACCAGTAACTCTTTCCTGTGATGCTTCAAAATTTGATCTTGGCACAGACATTCTTCAAGAAAGTAGACCAGTAGCCTATGCATCAAGAACTCTTACCCAAAATGAAATGCAGTATGCTCAACATTGAGAAAGAACTTTTGGCAATAGTGTTTGCTTGTTCCAAGTTTTATGATTATATCTATGAGCTATTCAAATTTAAACTGATCACTAACCTCTAATTACTATTTTAAAGAAGCCTATGCTTTCTGCTCCAGCAACATTACAAAGACTGATTCTCAAATTGCAAAAGTGCAATTTCAGAATGGTCTATAAAAAAGGCAGACTTCTTTATCTGGCCAATACCTTATCCAGATCGCCCAGAAATACCATAGAACAGCTTCAAGAAGAGAATTTTGACTTTGACATCATGGAAGTGTGTATTTGTTTACCACAAGACTTGACGAGCTGAAAGATCATACAAAGACTGATCCAGTTTTGCAAAAGCTTGACCACTACTTTCATGCTGGGTGGCCATCAAAGCAATCTAGTGTACCCACCTTGATTTCACTAGAGATAAGATGAAGACAGCATTATTTTCAAAGTCCTAAAATTGTTGTTCCTGCTTCCTTACAACTTGAGTACATCCAGATTTTGCATCATGGTCACCCAGGTTCCAAATCTACCAAAGGAAGGGCGAGAGGACTAGTATTTGGCCTTCTCTAGCAAAAGACATTCATAAAGTACTTTCATCTTGTTCCGTGTGTAAGAGTACTAAACTGCATTTGCGCAGAGAACCACTTCAGCTAAGTAAAGTTCCTGAACTACCTTGGTCAACAGTAGCCACTGACATATTTCAAGTGGAACAATCAGCATTACTTGCTATTGGTAGACTCTTATTCGAACTGGTTTGAGATTGATTTACTACCTAACCTGACTTCCGCTACTGTTACTTCTAAGTTGAAACATCATTTCTCAGTCCATGGTAGTCTACTCAAAGTTATTTCTGACAATGGTACTTAATTTACTAGTCAGTTGTTTTAGAAATTTCCAAGAGAATGGGACTTTGTACATGTTACTAGCAGTCTAGAATATCCACAGTCAAATGGTCTAGGTGAATGTGCAGTGTAGAGTACAAAGCAATTACTTGAGAGGTCAAAACATGACAATACCTATGTATTTGAATTTACTTAATCTCAGAAACATACCCTATGACGACATACTTGGCTTACCTGCTCAGAGACTTCTATCTAGGAAAACCAGAGCAACACTGCCTATCAGTTCCAATTTGTTGAGGCCTAAAGCTAAGAACAACAAGGGAATTAGAGCTTAACTATTCAGAAAGTGTTCTTTCCAGAAGTCCAGCTATGATAAATCGAGATTTCTTCAGCCATTGAAAGAAGGAGAGACAGTGAGGATACAAATGGCGAAAGGTTTTGACCGGCTTGGTCAAGTTACAGGTACATGTCCCAAGCTGAGATCCTACTTTGTAGAATCCGAGGGTGTGGAGTACAGGAGAAATCGCAGACATCTACTTCCTGTATCAGAATTGATATCGCAGCATCGTCCTGTGATACAGACTATAGATAAAACCAAAAATACGGTCTTCAGTTTTGAATCTTCAGTGAAGAAGTTTGCATACTCAGCAAACGAAAAGCGCTTTAAGTTTTAATAAACTGTTGGTGTTTACTGCTGCTATGACCGTATTTTTGGTTTTATCAGTTTGTGTTTGCCGGTGAGATATAGACTCTAGATCTCAGAGCAACCTTGATAATGTTCCTGTTCCAGAACGTGTCTTAACTTCTACTTCCATTTCTGATGATATTCCTGATGTCCCAAAAGTTGAATATTCCACACAGAGAGTTACAGTTGCTAAAACTGATTCTAATTTCTATGTTACATGATTTGATCATATTTCCAGACCTAGTGTGAAATACACAGCAACCTGGACTTAACTCTATATATGTGTATTTAGTTCTGTATATTTGCATGACCAAGAATTATTTATATTGATTGCATGTCAATTACGATATTCAACATTGAGGATGCAGAACAGTGCATGTGTGTGCTGAGTTTTTAAGAAGCTTTTCAAGGACTGAACGTACATATATAAATAGCGAGCACGTGCTATACTCCATGCCATTTTAAGGGTGCAGCCAGAGAGTGAACATGTATGAATGTAATAGCTAGTTTGTTTATAAGTTTACCTAAGTTAAAGTATTAAGCCTCAATCCTGATGTGTTTGTACATAATAAAGCTGCTTGAACAGAACCCACAAAATCTCTATTGTGTCCTGACAAGACAAGCAACACTCTTTAGAAGTAAATAACAAAGGTATATAAAACAGATCAGCAAATTGATATTAAAGCTCTAGAGATAGAAGTGAAGAGTATCTGGAGCTTAATCAGGGACAATATCATGCCAAGAATTCAATTATGCATCTTGCACAAATGAAAGGGAGAATAAAGAGTGAGGAATTACGAAAGCAGACAACACAGATGCACCATTATGGTGAGTACATGACTTTTGTATTCGATGTTGTCTTTCATCCTTTCCTCAACTGTTGGGACAGAGTCCCCAATTACTATAATCCAGAGTGGTCTTCATGAAGTATATTCTGAAGTACAGCAGAATCAAATGCTGCCTGTCCCTAGAAAAAATATCCAACTCGTAATAAGCAATAAAAGTATGAGCACTGGACCAAGTGTGGCAGCCTCACAATCATCATCTATTGAATTCTTGACAAGAAGGTGGAATAAGTGGAAATGGATTTTGTGGAATGAACCCTTGGGGACCTTGGTAATGTCAAACCTTTTTCTGTACAAACCTGATAAATACAATCAGTGAGCCATCTAGCTAAAGTTACTTTAGACGCAGACTGACTCAATTTAGCCTTCGAAAAAAAACACACAACTTGTCACATTTCCTGAAACTTTTTGTTCTGTGGAGGTAGAATCTGAGTTGTCTGTGCACATCCAACAAATGAAGCATATATTCTCCCTTATCAGAGAATTTTGGAAAGAAAACTGGCAAGTTAAGACTGATTGAGTAAAGATTTTGATGCTACCTTCAAGGGTTGATGCGAAGGGAAACTCTGTCTTTATGAAAACGTGGGTAAGGTGATTGACAAGATAATGCCTGGAGTTCAGATATTTGCCTAGCTGACATAAGAGCAACTAGAAAAATGGTCTTCCAAGACAAGAATTAAGTCCACTTTAGCTGCAGGTTCAAAGAGGAACTGTGTCAAGGCCTGAAGAAGCCCTGTCAGATCCTAAAGAGGAGTGGGATCCTTAACAGGTGGTCTGAGTAAAACATACATTTAAGGAATGTCTTGTATAATCTGAGCGAGTCCAAAGAAGAATGGTCTTTGCCAATATGAAAACTGGAAATTGCAGCCAGTTGTACCTTGACTGAAGAGCATTTTGGTCAGCTATGGAAAATCAAAGAGAGAAAAACTAAAACAGCTGGAATAGGCACTGAGAAAGGATCCAGATATCTTTCATGGTCCTGAATAGAGATCCTTTTCCATTTCCTCTTATATACCTTCCTAGTAAAATAATTTTAGGAAAATGTAAGGATGTGAAAAACCTGGGAAGAAAGCTTGGACTGTCCAGCCATCACTGGAACTAGAGAAACCATGTGGTTAGCTTGAGGGCTTGCATGTTTGATTAAGGTAGTCTGGATGGGTGAGACAGAAGATCTGGAGAGGGATCCAGAACTCAAAGAAAATGTATCAGTTAAGGCCAAAAGAAGGGAAACCACACTTGCCAAGGCCAGAATGGGGACAATGAGAATCACCTTGCTCTTCCATTGAAAAGCTTTTGCAGAAACTTTGATATAAGTACAGTAGGACCATAAGCATAAAGAAGACAAATCACAGCATTTCTCATTGACCCCCCCCCCCCCAGGAGTGATCAGGGTAAAATACCCGCTGCATTTGAAGTTGTGGGGAGAAGTGAAGATATCATATGTTTTACCCCATTGACAAAATATCTGCTTCACCACTGAAGCATCGAGGGAGCACTCATAAGGCAGTACAATGAATTTGCTTAGTTTGTCCACTAAAATGGACTTCTAAGGAATGTGTGTTGCTAATAGAAAGCAGCCAGAAGAGATCACCCACTGCCACACACTCACTGCTTCACAACATAATGGTTAAGAGTGGGTTACCCCCCGGTTTGCTGATGTACCAGACTACTGATATGGATATGTTTTCTGTATGGCAATCACCCCCAAAGGGAGAACTTCCTGAAGGGCATGCAGTACGAGGACAACTGCCCTCATCTATAAGCCACTGATGTGAAGATTAGCCTCTAAGGGAGAACACATGCCTTGAACTATCTGTCCCAAGTAGTGCCCCCAATGCTAGCTGGGAGAGGTGTCAGTGGTCATCATGGCCTTGGGTAAGGGTAGAACAAAGGGGCAGCCCTGAAAAATGTCTGGTGCATGATGCTACCAGGTTATATGCTCCTTGCAAATCTTGGTGATTCAAATGCAAAAGTTAATGAGGTGTCAAATTACTGATAGTGGACTCCCAATGTCCACTGCAGTGCCCTCATATAAAATCTTGCTATGGTGCAAGTTTTATGGAGGCTGCAAATCAATAGTAGAAGTTGCAGAACCAGCTTGGCTGGGGGTAAATGAAGAGACAACAGATGCACCACTTGATGCTGCAACACTGGAAACCTGGAATGATGGAGTCTTGCTACTTAGGAAACTGTATCGAGGTGAGCACATATGAACTCTAGGATTTGTGTGGGAGAGAGATGAGACTTGCTGTAGTTGACTGTAAAGCCCAGATCGAGACATAAGTGGATCAGGTAGCCCCTGGCATGAATCAGGAGATGCTTGATGGGAGCATTGAGGAGTCAGTCATTGAGGTTAGGAAACACCCAGAATCCAAGCAATTTCAGGTGAGTTGCAACCACTGCTGTACACTTGGTAAACACCTGTGGGTGTGTGATGAAACCAAAGGGCAGGACTCAGAAATGAGTGACTGGCCCCTAGCCAGAAGTGAAGGCATCTCCTGGACTGTTTTTATCAAAATAGTAATGTTGTGACACCTTTATTCCTTCCCACCAGTGCATCTCACAAAGTCCATCCCCAGATAGCAGCAACATCAGTGGCCCAATAAAAAAGCAAAAAAGCAACAGCAGAAAAAAACCCTCTCTTAATGGAGCCAACAATAGTGACATTTTAAAAAGAAATTTACGGAAGGATGAGAAAGAATGAATTAAAAACTACAACCCTAGCAACAAAGGCTATGGAGAAAACAGGTCAAAAAAGCAAGCTAAGGAAAGTACAGTTTTGCAGGTTGAACTTACCATAACAGTAGATGTTCGAATGATCACTGCTGCTTTCAACTTAGCTATATGGGATACATCCTGCCAATGAGTTATAACAGCCGGCCAGCTACCAAAGTTTTAGGGCACTTTCCATGTACCCAAAGCCCTGAAAGGGAAATGCTTAGAACTTCAAAAAATAAATGTTCACACCCTACTATAAAAAACACACCAATAAAACAATGGGGGTGGGTGGAGGAAGCAGCTCCCAGCTCCACAAAGTCTGCTCTTCACTTTTTCCCTTAGAACTGCTCTAAATCTCAAAATAAGCACTATTTTCATTCTAAAGCCCTGCACTTGCTCGTATAAGTAATCTCATAGGTAAACACTAATAAACTTAAGCACTACATCCTCTTATACTCCTTTTAAGCACTTGCTCCCTATTGGTTCTTTCTGATCAGTCAATAAGTAGTTCCCTATATTATTTAGGCATGTCCAAAGGTCAGTTTCGGGTTTACTCTCCAGTCCAGCTGGTGAATCTGGGAATCTTGAGGCAATGTTACAACTGCCTTATGTATAGAGACCACCCCCTCCTCCTCCCAACAAGCTCAAATATATGTGAGAGATGCAACTATATAGCCAAACTGGAGGCTAAGCTCTCTCAACCCAGTACTGGCACAGCCTGTCAGGAGGAGAAGGTAACCACACACACCACAAATCCAGTCTCACATAGACCTATCGCATCAGCAAACCAAACACGTAAACACACAAAAACATACTTGGAGGCTCTAAATAAAATTCTACCTAAGCAGCAGAGACCTCCAAAGCAGACATCCAAGCAACCCCTACCACAAAACAATACCCACGTAGCACATAGCTCACAAAGTCAGTGTGCCACACAGTCACAGCCTTTAAGGCTAAACAACACACCTAATACACTTGTAATAGGTGACTCTATTGTCAGACACACTGACGTCCCACTCACCAGGCTGAACAAGAAGGTCACTGTAAGCTGCCTGTCGGGTGCCAGGATCTGCCACATAACACAAGCACTCAGGTCACTCCAAAGCAAGTACAAATATGACTCCGTCATTGTCCATGCTGGTGTGAATGACCGGAGACGTACCTCCCTGGACTACATGAAAAAAGACATAGAGGAGCTCTTTGACCATGTAGCCCAGGCCGTGATGACCCTGACCTTGAGTAGCATCTTACCCTCACCAAGAATGATGCCACAGTATAAAGACAAAATGATAAATTTTAACAATTGGCTTAAGTATTGGTGTCATTCAAAGGGGATCCAGTGTCTGTCAACCTGGGATGACATGCTCGACAAGCCACGTTGCTTTTCTAGGGACAGCTTGCACCTGTCGCCCCTGGGTTTTCCAATACTGGCAAAGGCTCTTGCCTCCCCCATGGTGCCTTTTTTAGGCAAGGCTCAAAAGACAAATCCACCTCCATAGACAACACAAAGGAAAAAAACTAAAGGCAATGTTGCTCAATGCCAGAAGTCTAAACCTCAAGATGCACGCACTCGAGACTCTCCTCAGTATGGAGAATATCAATATCTGTGCAGTGACAGAGACCTGGTTCAGGGCTCCCGAGAGCACCCCAGCACTAACAGGTTATACTTCATACTATGCTTTCCGGCCCCAAAACTCGGACCGAACCACAAAAGGAGGGGGAGTATCCATATTTATCAAAGATACCCACACCTCCAGGTTAGTGGCACTGCACGAAGCATTGGAGACCATCCATGTGCAACTAACAGTGGGCAAAACTGCCTTTCAGTTTGTAGCCTGCTATAGACTACCCTCCCAAACACAGGAACCTCACTCGGCTTTCCTGAGAACACTGGAGAATATGAAGGTCTCTCCAAACACCATTATATTGGGTGACTTCAACTACCCAAACATTGATTGGGAAAACTACTCAAGCCCAAACACCCTCGCCCAATGGTTCCTAGAATTTATAAACTCAAATGCTATGGAACAACTGGTCACCACTCCCACAAGAGGGGAAAACATATTGGATCTGGTCATCACCAACATGGGGTCTCTATGTTCCACACCAGAGGTATACCCCTCATTGGTAAGATCAGACCATAAACTAATCTCACTGGACATCCATATTCTGTCCCCACCCCTAGCCAAGGAAACCACGGTGAAGAACTTCTCAGAAGTAAACTTCACACTTCTCAAAACCAAGGTGGAATCCTTCAAAGCCCCTGGGTCAGTGGAAAATACGGTCCAAAATGCAGAATCCTTTACAAAAGCATTCTATGGACACCTACAGGAATGCATGGAGCATGCTATCCCAAATAAAACCAAGACTCACTCCTCCAAAGGCAGGAGACCTGTCTGGTGGACCCTGGCCATAAATAAGCTATACAACAGAAGGAGAAAGCTACTACATGATAGAGAAAAATCCCAAAAAGGGAAGGCGTCTCTGATCAGTATTAGCAAGAAACTACGATCCCTCATAAAATCATCTAAGGCCAGCTTCGAAAGAAAAATTGCACAAGACACTAAAGATAATCACAAGGCCTTCTTTAGTTATGTCAGAAACCTGGGAGGCAACTCCCAGATATGCTCTGAGTTAGTGCAAAATGACAAAAAATACACTGAACCCACAGACATTGCCAACATCCTGGCAGAAAGGATCAGTGCAAACTTCTCCCCCCATTCCCCCCAAAAGAGCAAATGTCTATCCCAACAGAGTGTAGCCTTCCTGAGATCACAGATGCACAGGTGAGAGCTGCCCTCTCCCAAAGCAAAAAACACAGCATCAATGGGACCAGACGGTGTCCCAGGCTGTGTCTTACACGAGCTCCAAGAAGAACTAAACCCTCATATAAAGTCACTGTTCAGTCTCAGCCTTACTACAGGATACATACCCAAGGAATAGCGTACAGCAACAGTGGTCCCACTCCACAAAGGTAGTGCCACAACAGACCCTGGAAACTATCGCCCTATAAGCCTGACTAACCTGGTCTGCAAAGCTATGGAGTGTATCATCATGGAAATCATAAACAGACATTGGGAACCTCCAGACACTGGATCCTACCCAATTCGGCTTTGTTAAGGGCAGATCTTGCCTCTTAAACCTGCCTCTTGAACCTGGTCGACTTCTTTGAAACAGTTACCAAAGCCATAGATGAAGGGAAGGAAGTCCACACAGCCTACCTGGACCTTGCAAAAGCCTTTGACACAATACCCCACTTGGGCATCATAAATAAGCTCACCAGCTTAAATATCAACCCCTATGTCACAAGATGGGTTGCAAACTGGCTCAGGGATAGAACCCACATGGTCAGAATAGCAGGTGCCATGTCAGACTCTAAACCAGTTACAAGTGGCGTCCCACAAGGCTCAGTCCTGGGACCTCTCTTGTTCGGTATATATTTTTCTGAGGTACAGGCTAACACAGGTGGACTATGGCTGACCAAGTTCGCAGATGACTGCAAACTGGGTGCCATAATCGACTCTCCGGCTGACACAAGCGTCCTCCAAAAGGGTCTCACAGAGACAGATAACTGGTGCCAGAGCCATGGCCTAAAGCTAAATGCCAAAAAGTGCATAGTCATCCCCTTTGGGAAAAACAAAGTGCCCACAAATTACCACATAGGTGGTAATCCATTAAGTACAGAAAAAGTAATTAGGGACTTGGGGACTCAAGTAGATAGCAATCTCTCCTTTGACAATCACGTTGTCAAAGTGGTTAGAAAGACATTCTATATAGCCCACCTTATCACGAAAGGGTTCACATCTAGATCAAGAGAGGTCATTGTGCCCCTCTACTCATCACTTATCAGGCCCATAATTAAATACAATGCCCCATTTGGGATGTACCTTACCCGACACCTGCAGCAACTGGAAAGACCCCAAAAGTACCTCACCAATAGGATCAAGGGGCTCAAACAGATGCCCTATGCAGTTCAGCTAAAGAAACTCCAGCTCTACTCAGTTGCATACCGCCTACTCAGAGACAATCTGTGTCGGACGTATAAAGCCATGTCCAACCCAGAATTAATGGACATGCTTCACCTCAGGAAATCCAAATCCCTTAGAGCTACACGCTCCAGAAACTTGAACCTCAGCACAGAAATAAATAGGACATACTGGAGGGACAGATTCATATCCCAGAGGCTCCCCTCACTCTGGAACAAAATCCCAATCCATGTTAGGCAGAGCCCCTCACTAACCCTCTTCAAGAGAAATCTTGACGAGTGGATGGGAGATCGTAAGTTTACCCCTGGGATCTCTTCTGTGTCCCTGCTTGACAGAAGTACAGTAAATGAACCTTAAATGGCTACCTTCTGTGACTTACTATACAGAGGCACAGTCAACTAATCTAAAATGGTGGAGAAACACACTCTGGCTAGGCTTATAAATGCGAACAACAGTTTATTTAACAAGACACATAGGTCTTGTTAAATAAACTGTTGTTCGAGTTGGATACGTGGCTTTATTCATGTTTGAGGCTGAGGGACATTGGCTGGCTGTTTTCAACTTCATTATTGGTGTAACTTTGGCACTTCGTGGTTTTAGGCTTATAAATGCCCTAGGGCAGATAGCCTAGTATCAACCTATGAACCTATGCAGCACTGATCATTACTGTTATGGTAAGCTCAACTTGCACAACTGTACCATGTTCATCACACTGATTAATGCTACAGTAGCCCTAGCTATATGGATTGCATGGCCAACTACATTTGGAAGAAGGAAGGAGAAGAGTCCAAGAGCCCCTGAAGAATGGTACTAGCAAAGCTTGATCTGAACTTAGAGAAGGAATCACGCTTACAGTGTTTTGTAAAAGTATATATGAGGACCAAGGAACATCTTCTAGAATCCAACCCTTTCCAAAAAGCCACAGATGTAGCCAAAACCCTAGTAGAGAAGGCCTTGACCCTGCTTGGAATAAATTTGCTATGGTGAGTATAACAAAAGGCAATAGCCTTAGAAAACCATTTGGAAATACTCTAATTTTGACAAAGGTTGTCCCTTCTTACCTTCAGAAGAAATAATTGATTCAAAGATCTGAAAGATTAAGTTTTAAGTTAGCACCGAAGTTGTCTGTGGACATGCAAGGTATAGAGTGTCCTCTCTTCCTCATTTCTAGGTTCAGGAAAGAAAACTGTGATATGGATAGTTTGTCTTAAAGTAAATTTGGATACCATTTAGGCAAAGAAGGATTACTTCTCCAAGAAACCCTGCCTCGGTGGTAAATAAGACAGGGTAAACTCACCATAATAGCTAGCAACCTAGAAACTTTTTTGCATAGTCAGAGCAATCAGTGAAACAGTCTTCCACATTAAGAACCTCTAAGATCCCAAGGAGGGAACACACATTTTCTTGGGAGGTCTCCTATGCAAAACCAATTTCATAAACATTTTGACATAAGATTGGCTTGAAAGATGAGGATCCATGGTCAGACATGCTGAAAGGGCCTATAAATGAACCTTGATAAAAAATAACAAGCAACTTGCACAAATATTGCAAAACCAAAGAAAATACAGTTGTGTAAAATCTTACCAAAATAGTACATCACCTTCTCTTCACAGCTGCAGTATTCTATACCTTAAGGATCTCCTGCCAAGGATAGTCCAATGTCTGGCCAGTATACCAAAGCCTTTAGATCTTGTAGGAGCTGTACATCAAATGTATGCTCCTCACAAAGGATGTAGGGCATAAGGGTGATGTATGGATGCAGTTACCCAGAGCAGAATTACCCCAGTGGAGAATAGTCTCAACAGGACACAGAAGGTGGCTATGCACATCCAAAGGGAGAAAATGCAAATGGAAAAGGGGAGCCCTCGGCCAGGAGGGTAGCCAAATCAAAATATGTAAGAAAAAAGGTGGGGGGGTGTGAAGGGGGACCAAATACTGCACACAGTGAAAAGAACATCTACAGTTATGGTAAGATTTTACACAACTGTACTATGTCCTTCTATATCACTGTTGCAGTATTCTTCACCTTAGGGAGAATACAAAAAGCTCAAGAAAAGGAGTGAGGTGTGAAAGGCTGGGAATGGCCCTCAACAAATCCATGCAGGATGGCCCTAGCAAAACCTGCATATCCAATTTATAATGCTTAGTAAAGGTATGCAATGAATGCCAAGTAGCAGCTTTGTGGATGAAACCCGTGTCCAAACTCTTGAAAGCACCAGAAAAGGCAACAGCCCTAGTGGAATGAGCTGTAACTGAAACAGATATTTTATCAGGAAAAGAACAAAAAAGAAATAGCCTTAGATATCCAAGAGGAGATGGTTTGCTTAGAAACAGCCAAACCCAAAGTCCAGGAAACTGGTCAGACTTACTAATGGTCAGTTTTACCCAAATAATACTGTTCTGTCTGTGCAAACCCAGGTTATGCAAGACCCTCTACAAGCAGAATGACAATACGGAAAAAAGGAAGGGAGTTGTACTGCCTGATTAAGAACTCATTAGCAACCTTCAGCATAAAAGGATTGGTATGAAGATACACGCAAAAAGGTGAGTGGAGGACAGCCACTGTCATCCCTTTACACAAAGGTGGAGTGTCTACCAATCCAGGACCCATCAGCCTAACTAGTCTGAGCTGCTAAGCCATGGAACGGATTAGCCTGGACCTCATTAACAAGGATATTGGTAACCTCCAAACACTCGATCCACACAGTTTGGCTTCGTCAAGGGGAGGTCATCTCTGTTAAATTTGGTTGACTTTTTTGAGACAGTCACCAAAGCCATAGATGAGTGGAAGACTTGCACGCCGCCAACCTTGACCTGGCCAAACCCTTCTACACTATTTCAAACTCGGTCATAATAGATAAATTCTCTCAACTAGGCATCAATTCGTATGTTACCAGATGGGTAGCTAGCTGGCTTACTGATAGAACCCACCTAGTCAAAACAGGGAAAGCCACCTCAAGCAGTAGACCCGTATTGAGTGGCATACCCCAGGGTTTGGTCTTGGGACCTCTGTTATTTGGGATATACTTTTCTGAGGTGCAGGCTAAAACCAATGGGCTATGGCCGACCAAGTTTACAGGTGACTGCAAGCTAAGAGTTATCAATTCCCCTAGTGACATGGACATCCTCCAAGAGGGTCTCACCCAAACAAATGACTGGTGCCAGAAACATGGCCTTGAGCTGAATACAAAAAAAATGCATCATCATCTCCTTTGTGGAGAATGACATCCCCATAAATTATCACATTAATAACAATGTCCTAAGCACGCAATCAATCATGAGGGTTTTGGGCACCCAGACTGGTAGCAACCTGGCTTCTGACTAGCATGTTGCTTCCATTATATGGAAAACTTTCTACATGGCCCACCTCATAAGTAAGGGTATCTCATCCAGGGACAAGGTGGTCATAGCATCCCTATATTCTTCTTTTATAAGGCCCATTATTGACTGCAATACCCCACATTTGGCATGTAGCCCGCAGAGCACATGCAGCAGCTGGAGAGACCACAGAGGTTCCTCACCAGGAGAATCCAGGGCCTCAAAAATCTACCATACACAGATAGACTAAAAGCCCTATCCCTCTACTCAGTTTCATACAGACTCCTCAGAGGTGACCTCTGTCTGGCATACAAGGTGATTTCAGACCCCGCCTTGATGGGAC
Source organism: Protopterus annectens (assembly GCF_019279795.1). Lineage (NCBI taxonomy): Eukaryota > Metazoa > Chordata > Ceratodontiformes > Protopteridae > Protopterus > Protopterus annectens. The sequence goes on from NC_056726.1 coordinate 1,307,215,179, forward strand.
TGCTGCATATCTGCAAGTCAAGCTCCACTACAGTAACCCACACTCGGGGCCTCAAACTGGTCTGCGACATCAATAGGACTTGTTGGAGGGGCAGATTTGTGTCACAGAGACTCCCCCATCTGTGGAATAAACTCCCTCTCCACTTTAAGCAGAGTACCCCTTTACCCCTTTTTAAGTGCAACCTGGATAACTGGATGGGAAATAGAAAATACATCCCTGGGATTCCACTTGTGTCCCTGCTCTACAGGGGCATCGGGTGCTGATTTTGTCTAAACATGGGTGAAACTCTTGGCTAGGCTTACAAGGGCCTCAGGGCCAATAGCCTAGTAACTTCCTATGATCCTATGAATGGTCATAAGGACCTGAAGCTCAGAGGGTGGCCTAATGGTTAAGGTGTTTGCCTTACAAACACAAGGTGCAGGGTTTGAGTCTCACAAGGGATAATTGGCTAGGCTTAAAATGGCTCACAAGGGCAGTTAGCATAGTACTAACATATGAACCTATAAGAAACCCTCTGAGCAGAACAGCAAGCAACAAAACAGTCTTCCAGGTACAGTGGTGCACAGAAGCTGAAACTGCAGGTTCAAAAGCAAGCTGGGTCAATTTTTCCAAACAAAATTAAGGTCCCAAGGAGGAGGAATAGGTTTCTTTGGGGGCCTAAGGTGCAGGATTCCTTTAAGAAATGGTTTGACCTCAAAACAAGAAGCCAAAGGAGGATTCAAGGACAAAACAGGCAGAAATAGCTTAAAAATGAGCCTTTACAGAATCATCAGCCAAACCAGACTGGAGCAACTCATATAAACAGGGGAGAGAACCAGAGGGACTTCCCACTAAAAACAGGTTCTGGCTATGAGCATGGCACCAAGCAGAAACTCTTTTCCATTTGGACATGTAAGACTTCCTGATTGCAGGTTTACTTGTCTCCTATAAATAGCTGAGCATGTCCTCAGAAAAGAGGTGCCCACAAGGGATCAAACTCCCATCACCCACAGCGTCAGCTGAAGAATGGACAAGTGATGGATGAATGACCCCTTGTCCTGTCTAAAGGGGTCCAACTGGTGATGTAATTAGTGGTGAATGCCCCTGACAAGATGCACTAGGGGGAACCAGTGCTGTCTTAGCTAAAAGGGAGTCAACAACAAAATTTATGGGGAGTCCAGCTTAAACTTCTGCAGAACTCTTGAAAGTAAAGGAAGGGGAGGGAAGGCATAGAGAAACATCCTCTTCCAAGGAAAATAAAGGTTGTCCATCTTCCACATCAGATGGCATGGCACTCTGGAACCAAAGAGAGGGAGCTGCCTGTTCAGAGGGGAGGCAAAAAGATCTACCTGAGGAATACTCCACCGACCACTGATGGGCTATGTCCAGAAATATGTTTCTGTAAAGCATCCTTATGTGAGCCTGTGTTCTGGACCTGTTCAAAGAGTCTGCCACTAGACTGTGCTCTGAAGGAATATACATTGCCTGAAGAGTTATCTGATAACTGATAGCCAAACACTAGGCCTAAACAGCCAGGTTGCAAAGAAGGTAAGACTGTGTTCTCCCTGCTTGTTGGTCAGCTGGTCTGGAGAGAACATAACAGTGAAAAGCCTGAAGGGCCAGAAACAGAGCTCTCAACTGTTTGATGCTGAAATGGTCTAACTTCTGATTGGTGAGCAGAGACGAACTTTCAGGTGACCACAGAAAGCCCCCACTTCATGTCAAATGCTTCAGAAAATGGTTCTTGAGAAGGAATCAGAGGCTGAAAGGGCAGGCCTGGGTTGAAGGAAATTTGCTGAATCTATCACTTGAATTATTGCTTGAGACAATGAAGGACAGGCACTCTGAAATCCAGACGTGGCAATGCTAAAGCCAAATTGACTTGAGGTACTAGTGAAGTTTCTGCATATGCAGTCTGGCAAGAGGGAGCATTGGAATAGAACAGGCCATGAATCCTAGGGCCTGAAGAAACTCTGACTGGAATGGTAAGCAAAGGAAGAAGAGGCCAAAAGAAAGCTTTCAAGGACAAAACCTTTGGAGGTGGATGAAAGGCCAACACTGGCACTGTCTGAATCCTGCAGTCCAGATATACATGATGAGAGGGAGTCAGGATAGACTTTTGGAAGTTGATAGCGAACTCCAGACTTTGAAAATATATATGGTGAACTCCAGAGCCTGTAACAGCCAACTGGGAGAAGGTGCCTACATCAACAGGCTGTTTAAATAAGGAAAAAGCTTAAAGTCTTGGAGCCTGCAAAATGCAATCACAGAAGCTAGCATTTTGCTAATACCCATGGAGAAGTAGAGGCCAAAGGACAAAGCAGAGAACTGAAAAGAGAAGAATCAGAGAAATGCAAAAACTTCCCAAAAAGAGGATGAATAGGCATATGAAGTTAAGCATCCTTCAGATCCAAGGACACCACAAAAGCCTGGGGCAGTAACAGAGAAAACAAGGTTTGAAGATAAAGCACCTGAAAAGAAGAAACCTTGAGATAGGTGTTGAGCAAGGAGAGATCCAGAATAGGCCCTCCTTTCGAATAACCAGGAACATTCTGGAGTAAAATCCATTTCTTTCTTGGGAAGGAGGTACAGACAGAATAGTTTCCTGGTCCAACAGGGATTCAAGAACCTCTGAGAAATGCAGAAGCTGCTCTTGAGAAGGTTGAGGAATCCCTGCAAAAGAATGGAAAGACTTCATACCATGAAGTAACCCTGACAGGTGGTAAACAGAACTCAGAAATCTGAAGTGATGAATTGCCAGTTTGGAAGACACAGGGACAGCCAAAGGGACAAGGGAACCTGGCCAAGTTCTGAGGTCAACAATGCCAAAGAGAAACAAGCTTTTCAGATAAAAGAGGCTTCTGGCCCACAGGAGCCTGAAAAGACTTGGCAGGAGGTGCTCACCTACCACCCTTCCTGCCTTTAGTGGCCTGATGAGGCTGCCTGCAAACAAAAGCAGATCTAGCAGGATAGTTCCTCTAGAACCTAAGGACAGGGGACACAAAAATATGTTTAAAGTCCTGCAAAGTTTTACTTTTTTCTTGAATAGACAAACATAGCAGCAGCAACAGTCACAAATAGATTTATATTATCCAGTGGAGCATACAGCAACTTAATGTCTTCAGGTAATGACTGCAGATGAAGCCAAGAGTAACCCCTTATGACAGACTCAAAGGCAGCAGCTCTGGAAGAGGCATCAGCAGGCAGCATCATAGCTGCACTTGATAGAGTGTTGAACCACCTGAGAGGTAGAACCCAAATAAGAGAGCAGAAGACTTACTTTCAGAATCAGGGAAGTCAGAAATAACTTGAGAAACCTGGGCAATCAAGGCTAAAGCATATCTGGTCATGTGGGTCTAGTAACTGCTGGCCCTAAAGGCCAAAGTGGAAGCAGTATATACCTTCTTTCTACTACTGTCCGTGCCCCTACTAATCCTTATTGAAGGCAGAAGCTTGGTAGAGGGCAAAAGCTTAGAAGGTTTGTCAGAGGACACTGACACCATAACAAGATCAGCAGAAGGACACATATAGGAATTGACAATTCTCTGGAATTTTACAGAATCTGTGAGGTTTCTTTGGAGTGGTAAGCTAAGAATCAGGAGTCTTATAGGTAGCTATAAAGATATCTAAGAAAACAGCCAACACAGGCGGTACTGCAGAAGGTTTAGGAGTGTTCACCTGAAGCAATTCATAAAACCTCTTCTGGATATCAGACAATTGAAAAGAAACACACAAAGTATTCCATCATTCTGGCCTACTGTGTCCCCAAAAGCCAACTCCGAACGACACTCAGGGCTAATGGACTCCTCTTCATCAGAGCCATAAGCTAAAGGAAAAGGCATCTGTGAAGACTAAGACAGGGACCCTTCATTAGATTCTGAATCCTCATCTGAGAAATCAGGTTCCCGAGGCCTTTCGGAAAGAATTGAAGTCCAAGGGGTAATAGGCACAGAAACCCCTTGAGGAGGTTTCAGGACCATTAAGGCATTAAATAGACACTGAGTAAACTGCCATTCCCTCTGAGGGTCCTTAGGATATACAAAGGAATGTTTAAACTTCTGTTTTTTCTTGGTAGGAACATCAGCCCTAACACACATACCAGAGGTTGACGGCATTCAATAAGAGCACCCAGAACCTCTTCTCTGACCAGAATCTAGGGAATCCCTTTGAGGCCCTCCCAGATAACTGCAATTCCCCCTCGACATGTGGAGCAGACGCCTGCAAAGCCTCAAAGGACAAGTGAAAGGAAGGAACCATGCTGGCCTCCAACAGGGTTGTGGTAGAAGAATCTGAAGTTGGCACCAAATGGCCTACAGAACTATCACCTGCTTCTAGAGAGATATCTAGTGGAGGCTGGATAGCCAAAGAAATAGTCTGAGATTTGTCTTTTTCTTACTTAATGGAAGTACTTTGTGGTTAATCGATTCCACCATGATACCCTGGGACCTGCTGTTTAAGCTTCTAGTTCTTGAGATAGATGGCCAAGGATGACAATTGGCTTCTAAGAGTCTCAGGAACAAAAGCCTTACAAATATTACAGAAGTTGTGGTAATGGGAAGCACCTAATCAAAAAGGACACTGTTCATGAAGATCTTTATGGAAAAACTGCCACCCACACTGACATTATCCCTTCTTAGAAGACATGAACTTCAGGTAACCAAAGGAAAACAAGACCAACAGTAAAAAGACCCCAAAAGGACACTTATATGACAGCTAGGTATTCAGCATAACAAAGGGCATTCAGACCCATGAGGGATGATGGCGTTCAGACTGACAGCAAAAATATTTGGTAACTACATCCACACGCCACCTTTATGCCCTACGTCCTATGCAAGGAGTATGTATATGACATATGGTGCATTCAAGATCTAAAGCGTTGGTATAATGAACAGATTTTAGGCTTTCCTTGACAGGAGATCTCTAACGTGAAGAATACTGCAACACTGATATAGAATGACATCAAATAGTCCTGAATGGGTGCTAGTTATGTTGCTGGCACCAACAAGAAAACCTTTTTCATTTGCTAATATATGATTTTTTAGTAGCAAGCCTTCTTGCTTCCATTAGAATCTGCTGCACATCCTCAGTAAACAGGTGCCTAAAAGAAATTAATACACTATCATCCAGGCAGCCAACTGAAGATAATCAATCTCAAGGTGTATCAAACCACAGTTGCCTAGGCCAGAAGGGAGCCATTACAATTATTTTGGGAGATTACGACTGAACCTTCAGACATACCCTGGACATTAGTGGAAAGGGCGGAAAAGCACACTGGAACATTCCTGCCCAAAGAAAAGGCATCTGTCTATCAGGCCTTCTTGCATAGAGTCCTGGAAAAGAATTTTGCTAGTTGATTGTTCAAAGAGAAGACCTACTTAAGAACTCTTCACAGATGCATCAACTTTTGGAAACACCCTAATCTAGTTTCCATTCATGAACATATGCCCTGGTCCCACTCAGGCACAATTTTGCTCTAACAGAATGTAGAATGCCTACAGAGTGAGACTGTACTGTGGAAGCTATATCCCAAGCTAGCATGGCTAGTCTTCAAAGGGGGTACAACCTGGTTCCCCCTTGCTTGTTGGTGTACCACATGACTGTGGTATTGTCTGTAACCTCTTGAAGAGGTCTCAGGGTTCAAAGATGGTTCTGACAGTTGAGTGCCTTGATCAGGGCAAGCATCTCCTTGATGTTTAAATGCTTGTATCGGTCCTTGGTGTCTACACCCCGTGTACTATTATCCTCTTGAAACTGCTCCACAAGCAAAGTCTAAAGTATCTGTGGTGACTGAATACTTTGCAGCAGGGAAAGAGAAGGAGAGACATGGACTCAAGGATATCTGAGGTCTTCATTAAAATATCTCTTTTTTCAGACAAACCCCAGCACCAAGCATTGAAAAGATAAAAAGACCGCTGATGCTGGGAACAATGAGGTTTCAGATGCAACTGTATCCTTCTCATGTGGAGCCTTGCCATGGGGTATCATGAGAATGATAGATGCCATGAGACCCAAAATCCCGAGGTATTCCTTCACAGTGACCAAAGTCTGAGTGGAAAACCTTAGAAATAGATCTAAATAAAGATCTGTTTTTTTCCTGTGGAAGAAAAGCTCTTTGAACTGATGGGTCCAGTTGACATTCCAGGAACACAATCCTGTTCTGAAGGAGTCAAGAAAGACTTCTGAATGCTCCCTTGGAATCCCAGCTTGAGAGCTTGTGTAAGAGATCCCTTGCCTGAAATAGAGATTCCAGACACTTTGAAAAAACTTTGCAAAGATAAGCAAGTCATCTAAATATGGAAAAAATGTGGATACCCTGTAGCCTGCAATGCACTATAACTGGAGCTAAAAAAATAGTGAACACTCTTGGTGCAGTAGATAGTACAAAGGGTAAGATAGAGAACTCAGTATGCGATCCAGGCACATATCCTTAAGAAATGCCTGAAGTCTGGATGAATAAGGATGTGATGAAAAACATCTTTTAAGACTACTGTTACCAAGAAACGTAAAGGAGAACTGCACCCACAGACTCAAAAAACTTGTTTATTTCATCATGGTTTGGCGTTTCCTACATTTTAACACCACTCTGGGACTATTTACAAGTTTTTAAATATTTTTATATGTGATTTCTGAGTCTGACCACATGGGGTCTGGCATATTGAAGTAATTCTGATTGTTTAGTCTGCCTCTATCCCACAATGCAGTGCTTGTCTGTAAAGTTACATAATGCAGGCCTCTTCCTTCCTAAGGTTCTCGTCACTGCATTAATTTCACATGCATACACTGCTGTCTTTCAGTTTTAAGTAACATTTCATGCCATTCAATGACTACTTAAAACACAAACAGTGCAAATGCCACAGAACAGACTTTCACAGTGCTTTTTACTGCTGCTTCTTTTTTAGAATGGCTAAACTGCAGCTTTTTTGTGAAGCCTGAATTGTACTAGTTTGACTCATCTCCTATCCCCCTTCACACCCAACTTCCCTAGCTGTCACAGTGCTAAGGGTAATTTGAGCTGCTACCTGCTGTGATGGACAGCTCACAGCAGGAGATGCGACTCATGCACTGTTTCCCTGCCCTAGCCTTTACTTTCTGTATGGGGAAGGACCAGGGAGATGTGATATCACAGCATGGGTGGATTTTTAGGACGGGCATGATGATGTCAGTTTGGGGAGGGAATTGGCCAGAAAACTACCTGTATTCAGTGGCCTTGATGACAATTGAATTGGAGATTTTTTCAGGGTGGGATAAAAGTTTTTTGAAAGTGAAACCACCACAGTACAGTAAGATACTGTTCTAGTGGAGAGAAACAGTCAATATAAAATATTTTAAATGTGTTGTTTATTCATAGTAGGGACAATAAACAGGGAGGAAAAGGACAGAGAACATGAACATTTAATAAGAGAATCCCGTTGTTGTCATTTAAACAAGTAAGAATTAGAGGTTGTGAAGTGACATTTTGAATACGGGCAATTTCACAAACAGAATTAGAAAAGACAGACCCAAAACTTGTCTTGAAGCATTTTCTTTCCTTGGTACAGGGAAAATCCTTGAACAGAAACCCTTCCCCATCTGGGAAGGGGGAATTAGTTTTATCACACCTTGGGACAGCATGTGATGAAGAGCATGTGGAAACAAAGGACTGATCTGGAAGATAAGGAATAGCACTGTGGAATTTCCTCCCACTATCTGTAACCTTTAATGATTTTTAGCAATCTGTTACCAAACAGAATGGGCTACAGTGGGAGGGGTTCACAAGTTCTCTTAACAGTCATTCAGACTTGTTGGACTGTCCTTGGCTTTGGGAGGTTCCCAACTTCTTTTTGGAACACCCTTGCTATTTCTTCTTAAATAGCTGTTTAAACAGTTTCAACAAAATTCTGGTCATCTGTTTTTTTGCCAAAACTGGATGAGGAGATAGAAAATCCATTGGACAATTTGGAAAAGGAGGGTTTAGAAATCTTAGATCAGCTTGACCTTTTTACCACCTATGCAGAAGACAAGCAAAACACAATCTCTATTCAAGGCAGAATTTAAAATCTCATTTTATCATCCGGGAGATTCTGAGAATGCAACCATACAAACCTCCTTAATAAAGTACCAGTGGAAGAAAAACTCTTTGAGCCCTGGAAGAAGCATCAACAAAGTTATACACACACTGCAAATAATTAGGAATGACCTGTGCAATCAAAGAAATAATTTTATTTAATGCAGATTTTTCCTTATAAAAAGAAACTCCTTATAAATCATTACTCATATTTTTACAATTTGTCAGAACAAACTTTAACATATGGACAAAACAATACAAAATGTTGAAAATTATAGTTGCAGAAGTATACACTTTTCCCATACCTATCAATAACTTTCTCATCCTTATCACTACAGTTGCTGGGTCAGGTTTGGGAGTAATGTACAGGAAAAAGTATAGTTGTGTACACTTACCATAAATGTAGATGTTCGAGGGTATTCACTGTTGCAGTCATTACATTTGGGTTATCTGCTTGCAGGTAGCCCTCAGTAGGCCTGATTAACAAAGTCTTGGGTCCTGCGTCGGTTGCTGTCCCTTCTTCCATGACGTCGGTCGTCAGAGGTATAAAACATGCAGCCGACGCCATTACATCAGTTTTTCTTGCCCCAGATGCCAGGTGCTCCCCTAATGGGAAGCAATTAAATATAAAAGTACAACGATATACCTCCACAAAAAATCAAATACACCAAAAAGGCTTTTAAGCATAGTAAAGGAAAGTAGAGGTATAACCAAAAAGAAGTTAGGGGGCTGGAGGGAGGGTAACCAGGACTGCAACATTGAATACACTCGAACATATACATTTATGGTAAGTGTACACAACTGTACTATGTTCTTCATGTTTCACTGTTACAGTCATTACATTTGGGACGATTCCCAAAGCTATGGTATGGAGGAGGAATTTAGATAGCATTAGGACCAGCTATAAGGCCCTGCAAGACTGCAGTGGCAAAACCAGCTCTGAATTTAGAGAAAATTGGCAAATGATAATGTTTGGTCAAAGTATGCACAGAACTCCAGGTAGCAGCTTCTAGGATGTCCCTAGTAGGGACACCTCTGAGAAAGGCTGTAGAAGTAGATGCAGCCCTGGTGGAGTGAGGTCTGATCCCCTGGGGGATAGGTTTTTCCATGGTGCTTATAGCAGAAATGAATGCAATGGGCTATCCATTTAGAAATGGTTTGCTTTGAAATAGCCTTCCCCTCTGCCCTGCAGCAAATGCCACCAGCAGTTGTTCAGATTTCCTTTGAGGTTTAGTCCTGTCCAAGTAGAATCTAAGTTGTCTGTGCACATCTAAGGAATGCAGTATCTGTTCCCCTTCGTTCTGTGGATTGGGAAAAAAGGTTGGCAAATGAATGGACTGGTTAAGAGCCACACTGGATACCACTTTGGGCATGAAGGATGGATTGGTTTTGAGGGACACCCTGTCCGCATGAAGGATGATTAAAGGCTCCACTGCCATAAGGGCCTGTAATTCAGATACCCTTCTAGCTGAAGTGATTGCTAAAAGGAAAGCTGTTTTCCAAGAAAGAAATTTTAAGTCTGCAGTAGCAGCTGGCACGAAAGGAGGCAGAGAGAGTTTCTCCAAAACAAAGTTAAGGTCCCAGGCTGGGGTTGGAGCTCTCCTGGGTAGTCTCAAAATTTCAGCCACTCTGAGGAACTGCTTGAGCAGTGGATGAGAGAAGAGGGGAGGTTCTGTGTTATCATGAGCTGAAATGGCTGATGCGTGGATTTTAATGGAAGAAAAAGACAGGCCCTTATGAAGCATCTCAGTTATGTATTGTAAAATCTGAGGTAAATTGGGCGCTGCTGTGCTCATCCCTTGAGATTGGTTCCAGGCACAGAATCTTTTCCATTTTTCAGCATAAGACTTTCTATCACTAGCCTCCTTGCCTCTAAAATGATATCCATCACAGGTTTACTGAGGGATGATAAAGGAGAGATTATGTAATTAGCCAGGCTGCAAGGTTCAGTGTTAGAAGCTGAGGGTTCAGAATCTGGTTCTCCTGCTGAGACAACAGGGAAGGAGTCGGAGGCAGGTGCCATTGGGATAACCATGACACACTGCACAGGAGGAGGTGCCAGTGTTGACGCGGCCAGTTTGGAGCAATCAAAATCATACTTGGTTTGTCCTGTTTGATTTTTAGTAGTACTTTGGAGAGCAGAGGCAGAGGGGGGAAGGCATAGACTGATAAGTTTTTCCAGCTGAAGGACAGAGCATCCACTTTCCAGGATTGTTTGTGGGGAGTCTTTGTGCAAAATTTGTCCAATTGGTAGTTTTGGGGAGAGGCAAACAGGTCTACATCTGGGCTCCCCCATTTGCTTGTCAATATGTTGAAAATCCTTGGTTCCAGTTTCCACTCATGTGGGTCCATGAGGTTTCTGCTTAGTCCATCTGCCAGTGTACTTAAGTTTCCTGGCAGGAATTGAGCTTGTAGGTGCACTTGGTAGCTCAAGGCTGTGTTCCACAATGCCATGGCTAGTTTGTTTGCTTGTTTATGTACCACATAACAGTTGTGTTGTCCGTCTTTACCATTAGCTGTCCTGGAAGAATGTGGTCCTTGAAGGCTGTCAGAGCATTCTGCACAGATAACATTTCTTTTTGACTGGTATGCAGGTCCATTTGACTTGGGTTCCATTTGCCCTGAATGCACTTCCCTGCCAGGTGAGCCCTCCATGCATAGTCTGATGCGTCTGTTGTTAGGGTTTGGGCGGCAGGGGGTGGTGTGAAAGGTAGTCCCTTGTTTTGGTGGCAGGCCTCTGGCCACCAAAGGAACTCTAGGCATAGGCAAGGTATGATAGGAATCACTGCTTCTAAATCCTGAGAATGTTGACACCATAGGCTTTTTAGATACCACTGTAGTTTCCTTATATGCAATCTTGCATATGGAATTAGAAGAATGCAGGAGGCCATGAACCCCAAGGATTGCCGTATTTGTCTTGCAGATAGCAGGGTTTTTGTGGCCACTTGTTTGAAGTAGGTTGTCAAATGAATTTGTTTTTCTGGCGTGAGGTAAGCCATCTGGGAAGTTGTATTCAAGGTTGCTCCCAGGAATATAATTTGTTGACAAGGTACCAGGTGTGATTTCTTTCTGTTTATGGTGTACCCCAGACAAGTTAAAACCCTTTGTACAAAGGCCAGATGATTCAAAAGTATGCCCTGGCTTTCTGCCTGAATTAGACAATCGTCCAGGTATGGGTATATTTGAATATTTTTTTGTCTGCAAAATGCAATAACTGGAGCTAGGCACTTTGTAAATACCCTGGGCACAGTAGATAAGCCAAAGGGCAGTGCAGATAACTGATAGTGCGTGTAGCCTGCTTTGAAGCATAAGTATCTTCTGCAAGATTCCCTGATTGGGATGTGCAGGTATTCTTCTTTTAAATCTAGTGCTCCCAACTAGGCATCTTTGCCTAGCATAGGAAGCAATTGTTGAAGAGTCAACATCTTGAATTTTGGAATCTCCAAAAAGGTGTTTAGAGTAGACAGGTCCAGGACAGGATGCCATGAATTGTCTTTTCTGGGTACCAGGAAAAGTCTAGAGTAGAAACCTTGTCCCTTTTCCTCTTCTGGTACCAGTTGAATAGTCCCCATGCTTAAGAAAGAAAGTACTTGTTTTTGGGCCTCTGCCCACTGATTTGGGGGTAGGTCCGGCCACCCGCTTGGTGTTGGCAATGTGTGGAAGTGAAATCTGTATCCCTGGGACACTATATTTAAAACCCATTTGTCCTGGGTAATGAGTTCCCAATTCTTTCCATGAAGAGCAATCTTTCCCCCAAGGGGCAGTCAGTTGATAAGTGCTTGGAAATTATAAAAAGGAAGTCATTGAGACAGTTTACCATAGGGGGGAGTCATCTTATTCCCAGATTTGGAAGTGGAGCCCCCCCCCCCCACTGCTTAGTTCTGTGTGTCCCCTGGACTGAAACCTGGGTTTTTTGCTGTGTTTGGGTTTGGCTTGAGAAGACCTGGAAGGGGCTGGAAAGGACCAATTCTTAAGAGGGCCAGTGCCTACTAAATCTAGGAGGCTGACCTTGTAAGAAATCTTTAACAGTTTGCAAAGATTTAGCTTTATCTTCCATCTTTTTAAGAACTTCCTCAGCCTTGTTGCCAAACAGGCGGTCCTGATTTAAGAGAGCATCCAACAATTTAGCTTTAACATGATCAGGCAAAGATTGCTCCTTAAGCCAAGCATGCCTTCTGAGCACAGACCCAGTAACAGCAGCCCTGCAAGATGCCTCTAATAAATCAAAATCACATTGCAAAGTATGTTTTTCAACTTGTTCAGCAGAATGCATTAAATCCTGTAATTCCTTATTTTCCACACAGTCAGGAATCAACATCATTTTCTGTTTAAGCAGTCCAATAACATGTTGCTAATACTTTACCATATGAAACTGGCAGTCTAAAGCCCTAATGGCCAAGATTGCAGAAGTGTAAACCTTCTTACCCCATCTATACAGTGCCCTGGAGTCTCTATCAGAAGAGGTAGGATTTTTAGCAGTAGAAGCCTTAATGCCCTTGGGCCCCTGTGAAATAGTCTCTGGATCTTCAATAGGATTTTTAAAAAGGAACTTGTGAGAGTCAAGGACCCTGTAGTATCTGTCAGGTTTTCTGGGAGCAGGAGGCAAGGAATCAGGGGCCAAACTAGATTCCGAAAAAGCATCATCAACAATGTCTAGTACAGGAGGAATAGCTAAAGGCCTATGCTGAGGTAGGAGAAGGGAATCCCTAAGTCTCTTTTTTGAATCAGAAAAATCCTGGCTTTCCCAGTGGAAATGCTCCCTTAGAGTATGTAAGGTTTCCCCAAAAAAAAATTCTCAGGTGGGGAAGCAGAGGGAGTGGAGTCCTCTGCATCAGAATCTTCATAAGTAGATAAGAGCAAATCCATATCAGAAGAATCAGAAAAAACAGACTCCTGGTCAGAAGATTCATAATCAACTTCAGTCCTAGGCCTCTTAGAAAGGGGGGGGGGGGTTGGCTACCCCTGATTAGAGTTACTTCAGCCATTCTTATCATTTGTTTTTTAGGCATAGAGGCCTAAGCATGTGGCCTGGGCGTCAGTTTTTTAGGCATGGTTCAAGATTTAGGCCCAAGTAAAGAAGGAGGCGTCGATTTAATATGCAAGTCCGTAGGCCTGGATACACCCTCAGAAGCCGGTGCCTGCACAGCGGCTCTGGACCCATCCAAGGTATTGACATCCATGGGTTCCATAGTTGAAACATCTTGCAGCATACCGGAATCCGAATGTGTCTCAGTAGAGGCCTGCGAATCAGAAGTAGCGGGTATCAGAGGCTGCGAAAGCATCTCACTGAGTACTGGTGAACTGGCGACTGGCTTAGGGGAAGCATTGTCTGTAGTTTTGAACCTCGGCAGCCCATCCCTGTCTTTATCTTTATGTTTTTTCGGAATCCCGGTAGTCGGATGGCTAACCGATGGATAAATAAACAGAGAACTGAAATATTTAGAGGCAAATCTATACAGACAACGGATAGTGCGCTGATTAAATAAGGCACAACACCACAGCAAGGAACGTCAGGGCCTAGGTAAGGAATACAGTACGAATGAAAATCTTGGTATTTGCTTTCCACAAGTAATGCAATTATTAACTTTTACCGACATCGGTAAGGAGCAAGAAAAAGTTTCACCAATGGGATACTTGGCTTTAGTTGAAGACTTCAGTTCTGAAACTCGAAAACAAAAATTTCAGGAGTTGGCCGACCGGCACTTGCGAACTGCTTCTGCTTCGGGCACCGCATGGCAAGAATGCTGATGTAATGGCATCGGCTGCATGTTTTATACCCCTGACTACCTGACGTCATGGAAGAAGGGACAGCAGCCGAGGCAGGACCCAAGACTTTGTTAATCAGGCTGACTGAGGGCTACCTGCAAGCAGTTAACCCAAATGTAATGACAGCAACAGTGAAACACGAAGAACATCTACAAACAGTAACACATACATCCCCCTAAAGCACACAGAACTGGAGAAATAGGTGTTGGCTATGAAAAATCATTCTGCAACAACTCATTTTCTAAAGGACTGAGAAACCTCAGTGTTCTCCCACTGAAAACACAGGTACAGTCTAACAACAGTCTTAGAGAAAGAGAAAACCCCCACAAGGAGAATCAGAAACTGAGCTCTCCTCAGAGTCTGAATCAGGAAACTGAGGGAAAAATGTATCTATCCCTGCATCTTCCTATTTAGATTCAGTCTTGAATCTCTTCAGAAAAAGATGAACCTCTCCTCCTTTTACCAAAAAATACTTTACAAGAAAGAGCAACAGACTGAATTAAACCCTGAGCCAGACCCACTAAACTCATATTCACAGAAATTTGAAGGAGTAGACACAGGATTGGTTTACTGTTTCTTTTTAACATGAGAAATGGGGGCAGCTGTGTTACTAATGGCAGCAGCTGCTTCCCCAGGGAAGGGCACAGCATTCTGATACAAGGAAACCTTCCCTGTTTCCTCTCCAAGGACCAATAATAGTGATTCTCCCTTGCCACTGAAGGGATCCCCAACAGCTGCAGAGGACATGGCTAACCCAGATCCATAGTGGTTGTAGGTGCTACCTCAGAGGGAACTGGGATAAAAGTTGAGTGGTAAGAGGTACAAATGGCCAGAGCACAGTCACCCACCTGCAACTGACACAAGCTTCTAGCATATTGTGGTGGCATAGGCTGCTTGCTTAACTTTTTCTTTTTGGGCCTGGAATAAAGATAAACTGTGGGACTGGTAGTCTGTTCCACTGTCAAGCTGAAAATGGTGTTGCTTTCCCAGGGGAAGAAAAGCAGCTACTGCCGTTAAATATTACCGGTCCACAAAACCTATTTTTTTGACAGAAAAAATATACTAAAAAAAGTTATGTACTCACTATAATGTTCCATTTGAGTAGTTAGACTTCATTTTTCATCAACCTGTGGGATTGTCAGATCCGGACCGGATCTGAGATGGCAGTTTCACCAGCATCTGATCAGAGCTCTAAGCTCCTCCCCTTACCCATAGTATCCATCCATCTCCTTCCTTCCCTCAGATCGAGTTTGCTACACCCCTCACATGAACCAGACCCAAAAACCTTCACAAAGAAAAACAGGAGAGCTGCAAAGGCGCTCTCTCCTGTCTGCCAATGCAGAAAGCACCAAGAGAAGGTCAGGCAAGAAGGGAGGGACAGCTGATGACAAATGAAGTCTAACTACTCAGACGGAACGTTATGGTGAGCACATAACTTCTTTATCTGAAGTAAACTCCATTTGATCATCAACCTGTCCCCAGCTACCAAAAAAAACCCTTGAGTGGCCCTCATGCAAGGATATTCCATAGCACCACAGAGCCAAAAGATGATCTCCCTCTGGAAACCATGTCCAATTTATAATGAGAAATAAGTAGGAGATGAGGACAAAGTAGCCGCCGAACAAATATTGTCGAAAGACACTAGACCAAAAGTCAGCTAACATAGCCACTGACCTGATAGAATGGGCATTTATCCTATTCACAAGAGACACACCTTTATTTCTGTAAACCTGAAGAAAGTAGAGGGAAATCCATCTGGCAATAGTTACCTTAGCAACCGGTTTGCCCAGAAAAAGCGTAGCAAATGACACAAACAACTGGTCAGACTTGCGATGGGTTTTAGTCCTGTGTAAGTAATGTAAGTAGAAACGTAGCTGTCTACGCACATCTAACAAATACAGTTTATATTCACCCCGTTCTGAAACTTTGGAAAGAAGACAAGTAAATTGTTTATTTGTTTCCAAGGCCACCTTAGGCAGAAAAGAAGGATTAGCATGAAGTGAAACCCTGTCTTTATGAAAAATCATATATGGAGGTTTTACAGATAATGCTTGGAGTTCTGACACTCTCCTAACAGAGTTAATAGCAACTAAAAAAATCGGTCTTCCGGGATAAAAACTTCAAGTCCACAGAAGCAGCAGGCTCAAAGGGCGGAGCAACCAGAGCTTGTAAAACTAGGGTAAGGCCCCAAGGAGGGTAGGATCCTTATCCGGGGGACTTAAAAGAAAGGTACCTTTAATAAAGGTTTTGCAAAGTCTGAATGAAGATAAAGAAGCCATGTTCTCACCTACATGGAAATTGGAAATGGTCACTAGTTGCACCTTCACTGTAGATGAGCTGGCACCCTGCTGAAAAATGTATCCCAAGAACTCAAGGACCACTGGAATACGTGCTGTGAAAGGGTCCAGATCCCTCTAAGAAGCCCAGATAGAAAAATGCTTCCATTTGCTACGGTATATTTTTCTGGTGGACAATTTATGAGCTGCCACCAAAATAGTCTTGACCGGGGAAGACAGACCGGGAGTCCTAGCAATCATGGGAATTGGAGCAGCCAAGCCATGAGCTTCAGACTGCACAGGTCTGGATGAAGGCCCCTCGAGGGGTGCAAAATGAGATCCGGTATCGAATCCAAGATCCAAGGAAGAACTACCAGATGAGACCAAAGACGGGGAAATCAGATTTGGCTAGAATAGGGCAATGAGGATGACTCTGCTCCCCAACCGCGAGCCTTCTGTAGAAATGTTGTCATGAGAGATAAAGGGGGATAAGCATAAAGAAGACTGGGAGGCTAAGCATGGACCAGAGCATCCCTGGGGGAGAAGAACTCGCTGCACTTCATGTCGGAAGGAGATGCGAAGAGATCGCAGCAAGGTCGACCCCACTTGAGGAAGATCTGGTCTGCTACAGAAGGATTCACAGACCACTCAAAAGGCATTAAATGGACTGATCCGGAATGTGCGTTGCTACCAGAAAACAGCTGGTGATCGCCCATTCCCCACACTCTCATGGCCTCGTGACAAAGGGGGTAAGACCTGGTTCCTCCCTGCTTGATTACGTAACAGACCATTGACATATTGTCGGTCTGAATTGCAATCGTTCCCAGTGGAAGGAAGGCATGAATGGCCTGCAATGCCAATAAGAACGCCTTCATCTCTAGAACATTGATATGCAGTTTGGTCTCGTTCAGTGACCGCATGCCTTGGACTGTCCTGCCAGAGAAATGCCCCCCTCACCCTAGTTGGGAGGCATCCATGGTCACCGTGGCTTGGGAAGGGGCTGCAATAAATGTACATCCCTCTAGCTCCAGGAAGCTTATCCACCATAAGAGGGACTTCCTTTATGCGCTGTTTATGTGAATAGGATGCGTCAACGGCAGATCTAAAAAGGACCATTGGACTGCTAGCATCCACTGCAGAATTTGCATATGAAGATGAGCACAGGGAATAAGAGTAATGGTGGCTGCCATGGAACCTAAGGCTCTTAAAACCGCCTCAGCTGGAGGAAGATAAGATTGAAGGATCACAGATACATGAAGTCTTAAGTTTCTCTTTCTGGAGTTAGAAAGACCTTGGTTTGAAACTTATCAATTCTCGCTCCTATATAGTCTGAGACTTGAACAGGGTCTAGAGAAGACTTGGATATGTTGAATGTGATGTCCAGCAAGTCTGACAATTTCAGGAAATAGTCTCTGGCCTGACAAAGTAGACACCTGGTGGGAGTGGCAAGGAGCCAATCGTCCAGGTATGGGTAGACCTGTATCCCCTGAAGCCTCAGGTGAGCCACTACTACTGCCATGGCCTTGGTGAACACCCTGGGGGCTGTGGTGAGACCAAAGGGTAGGGCTCAGAATGGATAGTGATTGGCCTCTAGCCGAAAGAGGAGGAACCTCCTGGAGCGTCTGTGCATTTTGATGCAATAGTACGCATCCTGGAGCTCTATTGAGTTCATCCAGTCATTCTCCTGCAGGAAAGGCAGGACTGATTGTAGAGTGACCATCCGGAAAGTACAGTTGTGTACACTTACCATAAATGTAGATGTTAGAGTGTATTCACTGTTGCAGTCATTACATTAGGGTAATCTTTTATTTTTTTATTTATTTTACATTTGTTGACTGGGCTAGTCTAGCTGGATATATGTCCATTTTCAGTAGAGGCCCGGGGAGAAAAGCTCCAGAAAGTTAAGTACAATAGACAAAGACAAAGATAGGTACAGCATCATTAATGCTAAAAACAGGGCAACTGAATAGAGGTAGTACATGAAAATAGTCAAATGCATAGAAAATACACCAATCATATAAAGTGGAAACATTTTTTTTTTTTTTTTTTTGCAACACACAGTGAAATACATAAGCCTCAAATGTAATAGAGGTAGAGCTATCAATGTTACAGAGAGGCATAGATTACAGGAAGTTTGGCAGAAGAAAAGGTAGGGAGGTGGAGAAAGAGTTAATCAGGGTTAGTGCAAGAGCATAGCCAGTGTTTGTTGAGATGAATTTTTAGCTGTGTTTTAAAAAGCGGAAGAGAGGACAAAGAAAGGATTTCTGAGGGAAGTTTATTCCATATTTTGTCAACTGAGTTGGAAAAGAGACGGTCACCTGCAGAATTATTGGGTTTGGTTATATTTATCCATAGTTTGTTGGAAGAGCGTAAATGTTTCAGGTTACTGTATGGTGAGATAAGGCTAGAGAGTATAGGTGTTTTGGTTGGTTGGTATAGGATCTTATGAGCTATTATGAGTTGTTGCAGTGTAAGTAGGTTCTGAAATTCCAACCATCCTAGATTTCTTAGGTTCAGACAGTGGTGGGTTTTGTAAGGGGATCCTATGGCAAATCGAGCAATAATATGGAAAGATGTTGCTAATTTATTGAGGTTGTTTTTGGAGAGATTAGTGTATATGGGGAAGCATATAGAAGGGTAGAGATTAGGTGTGATCTGGCTAGGGTGGTCCTTGCTTCAGCTGAAAGGAAGGGTTTTATTCTATAAAGGGATCCAATTATTTTTATTAACTAATTTTATTGTGTTATTGATGTGTGTCAAATGTGAGATTATTGTCAATAGTAATACCTAATAGTTTGGTTGTTGAGTCAGGAGAGATGAGAGTGCTATCCGTGGCAGAAATAGTGAAGTTTAGTGGGGTATGAAAAATTACATGGAGCTGCTTACTTGCTTGGTGTGATGGATCTGAAGTGTTCTTAAGACACTCAGTCTTGCTGGCTGGATTCTGCTAAAATTCAAAGTCTGGTTATATTTGCATTCACAGTCTGTTGCATACAGAAACTTGCAGAATATACACCGATGAGAGAATATACTTTGCAGCATCAACTTTAGAGAGCAGTAACAAATAACTTTTTATAATAAACCAAACGGAACCATGTTGCAGCTTAAAAGTACTGTTCCAACTTTACTTCTCATATAGTACAGATGATGTGAGAGATATAACATTTACCTTAGGACAAATGAGTCCCTACCATACCTCTAACATAACTGGATTTATACAGCTCTTTATATACAGTTTTAGTCCTCTATTTTGGAGAATTGCTTATCCTGTAGAAACAATACTAAGCTTCCTTGTTTAACAATGTCTTGTAAGAGACCAGCTTTTCTGACAGTTTGAACATCCTGATACAGTATCTTGATGTCCATGTAGAAAAACATATTTTTGTAGGAAACTCATTGTTCTGTATGATAAGCATATCCTGTTTTCCATGCAGAAAAACATATTTTTGAGAAAACACATAGTCAGAGATCAGCTTTTCTGACAGTGTGAACATCCTGTATTTTATTTGGATCTTTGTATAAAAACATCTGTTCTTGTGCCATATCCTGTTTTTCATGCAGAAAAACATATTTTTGAGAAAACACATTGTCACAATGTCATAAACATATCCTGTTGTTTTAGGAAACATATTGTGTCCATCCTGTTATTTTAGGAAACATATTGTGTCCATTTTTATATGCAGAAAAACATGTCAGTGTTCTTTAAAAGCAGATTTTGCATTTTTGCTCTTGCATACATCCTGTTTTTAAGTCTGTAAGGGAAAAATGTCCATTCTTTAAAAGCAGATTTTGTATTTTTGCTCTTGCATACATCCTGTTTTTAAGTCTGTAAGGGGAAAATGTCCATTCTTTAAAAGCAGATTTTGTATTTTTGCTCTTGCATACATTCTGTTTTTAAGTCTGTAAGGGAAAAATGTCCATTCAGCAGATTCCTTTTCCAAGCCATGGTCATTTAGTATGACTGCTGATCACATATTACTAAACTCTGTTTCTGCATTTAAGCAAGCTTTTTCTTTCAGCATATTTACAACATAATTAATTTCAGACTAATATTAATAAAATCTAACAGTTCCCTCTGTTTTTAAACATACTCAAAACATTTTATATAGAAAACACATTAAGAAACAAACCTATAGTCTTCTTTTGATGCAAGTCAAAATGCAATTTTGCATAGTTAATACAATGATATTAAGTATTACTACAAAACTGAATGTATTTAAAACTTTTTCTTTTGCAGACCATTCTGTGAAAATATTTTATCAATTATGAGCTGTGTCTGCTTTAATGTTATTTTTTTTAACTTGATCAATTTATTACTTTGCAATCACAGAATTTAATTTATGACTTAGAACTGTTCCATTAACTCTTTGCAACTGTTGAATTAACTATAAGAGACAATAACTATGTGCTACTGCAAGCATTTATACACTACTGAAAACATACAATTTCAATGTCATTTTAACCATAACATTGTGGTCATGTCTTTGAACTGCCCATTAACATCTTGGTAAAATACTGAACTGGGCTTAGATAATAACTATTTGAAAGCAATTATTTTACTGGGGTAAAACCAGTGATATTACAACGTGACAAATTACTTTTGAACTTATTACTATGTATTCTGTACAGTATGTATTTACATAGACTGTTTGCTGTTCATGCATTTCAATCTAGTAGGTACCCTGGACCCATTGTTTTCTTTAAATATGTTTTTTTCACACATATTCATTACTAGACATTAATTTAATTTGTACTGAATTTTTCTGCATTTGTACATACAAAGACTATCATTTGTACTGAAATTTTCTACATTTGTACATACAATGACTATACAGTACATTTAGTCTAATCTTACAAATTTAATAACATTAATATTCAGCAAAATCTTGGAAAATGTTTGTCTCTTTAGAAATATCTAGTGGAATTGCCACCAAATGCATATGTCCTGTTATTTTAAACTACATACTCGGCAATTAAAAATATTCATGCTTTTTTATACCAACATTGTTTTGTCAAAAACATACTGAAATAGTGACCATTCTTGCTATTAGAAGCATTTATGCATTTTGCATATTTTTATTCTCTCTTGTATAGCTTTAATAAAGCAATTTTAAATCATCTCTTGTTTTTTAAACCATCTCTTGTATAGCTTTACAATTTAACAGGTTGTAAATACAACTTAATTCTAAACAATACAATGATAACCATTATGATAGCTATTAACAACTTGTAAAATATCTCACCCTGTCAGGTTTAATCCAGTTTACCAGTATTTCTAATACACTAATACCTGTTTTTTCCTCTCCCTAAAAGAGTATTGTCAAGAAGGAATGAGATATTTTTTTCCTGTAGCTTTATTTCAGACCCTTGTTGTTTATTTTTTCTGTAGCTTTATTTCAGACCCTTGTTGTTTATTTTTTCTGTAGCTTTTGTGCAGTACTGCTTATACAGTCAGTGTAAAACTGAGAGTGCCCCTCCCTCTTATACAGTCAGTGTAAAACTGAGAAAGTACCCCTCCCCCTGTAGTACTTCAGCACTGTTTACCTGCCCTATGCTGTGAGAATAGAATGTATGTCAGCCTAACACTATGGTTATACATTTATTTTATTAAATTATGAACTTTTGTCTGATTTGATAATTTTTTATAAAGCTTTTGCTGTTTACTACCACTAGTAGGCATTTACACCCTCCTGCACAATTGTTTTGAACTGTATGTATACTGTAGCCCATTTGCTGGCTGTACTTGATGCAACTGAGTTTTTTTCTTCTCTTTTAACATTTACTTGCAAACAGATTATCAGTGACATCTATGCACAATTGTGGCATTTTATTACAATTACTAAATAGCATTGCCTGTAAACATTTTAACAATTATGTTTTAATAACAATGGGGCTTTAGAAAAACTCAAGCTACTTGCCTGGCAATCAGTCTTGTTGTTTATCTTATCTTTTCAACATTTCCTGTAACTATTCATTCAGTCTAGGAAGGTCTGAGCTCACATTTCATATTCTGTAAACTATAATTAATTCTTTTGGCATTTTTCCTTTAATGTGATTGTGATTTGCATAACTATGCATTTATACAACATAAATAGACATCATTTTACAATTACCTTACATGGATTTCAGTATATTTTATTTATTTTTTCTTTTATTTAACTATTTAACTGTCCTGCCATTAATTTTACAAAAACTGTTTGAATAATACCATCTGTGATTTTCTTTTTAAAATTCAGAACTTTAACTGTTTGATGTTACTATATAATTATAAACAAATTGTAAAAAACAAAATAGATATTAGTGTAACCAACACATTTATATTTATATTATTTATATTTGCTGTTGTCTGCCTGTTATTCTTGTGTATTGTAACAGATGTACTCTAGATGAAAAGAACACACATGCATGTCTGTCTTGTATCTGTATATCTTTATAAAAGCATGTCAGTCTTGTGACTTTAAATCTTTATTCTTATTAACTATTTTTATTTAATTTATATATTAGAATACACTAGAACAGTTTTGTTTACCTTTTGACTATGCTAATGAATGGCATTCATATGCTTTATTTTACTGTAGTACTGATAGATGTCTTGCTTTAACTGAATGAAAGTAAAACATTTAAGAATGATTTGTCCAGACATCAGATCCTACCGTCCTACCATGTATGTTTAACCATTTTCAAAACATAAACATATTATAAAATATATTTCTTTTGCACAGATTAGCTGTGTATGCAGGAAGTTCCCAGTCTCTGTCAGTTCAGCTAATTTATTTCCTTTATCCTGCAACTGCTGTTGAATTTCCAGTAATGTTGCATGGTCTTTCTGACATTCTTTAGTAAGCTGTTCTGCTGAATTTGAAACTCCTATGCACTTTTGAAAAGATGTATGTATAACTTGTCTAAGCTTCCTGAACTTATTGTGTCTGTCTTTTAGACGTTTACTACATTCCTTTGTAACAAAATGTACTAGGGGTTCTATCAGTAACTGATTTGACTCACATGTGGTGACAGGACATAACTGTTCAACATCAGAATGTAATTCTTTATCATGAACAGATCTGTCTTTACAGTCTATTTTTTTAGCAATATGATGCAATACTTTTTTGTGGCATAATACACAAAATGCAGTTTTTGTTAAATCACAAAATAAACATTTGTCATATTTCACATGGTTTTCTTTGAGATACCAGTCAAATATTGTAATACATTTGCATAATGGCCTTACTATCAACCTGCCCTACTAAGGTTTTACATTTACTAATATGCTGTGTATACCAACATTGCAATTTTTTACATTTGCTTAAATTATGCATGAAAATATCCATACTGTCTAATCTAATATCCAGACTGTTTAATATCCAAACTGTCAAATAGCAACCATACTAAAAAATGTGACGTAGAAAAAAGTCTTACCAGTGAGCAAGAAAACAGGTGATCAGGCTGTTGTTGCAGATGGCTGGAAATTTTTCAAAGTCACTCGAGAAGCTGGGAAAGCACAACAGGCAGTGAACTATTGGGCTAGTGGATATCCCCCTTTTCTTGAAGAATTTATGGCACTGCGAATTTCTTGAACTAGTCTCACTCCGGATGTAGACGTCTAAAAAACTTTACTACTGCAAGCTGCATAAACTGGAATACTTCTGTTTAGGATTTACACATACGTACAAATGTTAGTTACTGCAATTTGACTGAAGTGACCCTCTGCAGGGCTTACCATCACTCCTCCTGTGTTTGAATGCAGATTGTAGGTTCAAATGCAGGCTAGCTTGCCATTGAAAAATTACATGGAGCTGCTTACTTGCTTGGTGTGATGGATCTGAAGTGTTCTTAAGACACTCAGTCTTGCTGGCTGGATTCTGCTAAAATTCAAAGTCTGGTTATATTTGCATTCACAGTCTGTTGCATACAGAAACTTGCAGAATATACACTGATGAGAGAATATACTTTGCAGCATCAACTTTAGAGAGCAGTAACAAATAACTTTTTATAATAAACCAAACAGAACCACGTTGCAGCTTAAAAGTACTGTTCCAACTTTACTTCTCATATAGTACAGATGATGTGAGAGATATAACATTTACCTTAGGACAAATGAGTCCCTACCATACCTCTAACATAATTGGATTTATACAGCTCTTTATATACAGTTTTAGTCCTCTATTTTGGAGAATTGCTTATCCTATAGAAACAATACTAAGCTTCCTTGTTTAACAATGTCTTGTAAGAGACCAGCTTTTCTGACAGTGTGAACATCCTGTAACAGTGTCCCGATGTCCATGTAGAAAAACATATTTTTGAGGAAACACATTGTTCTGTATTCTATTTTGATCTGTGTATAAGAACATATGTTCTTGTGCCAATGCTGATAAGCATATCCTGTTTTCCATGCAGAAAAACATATTTTTGAGAAAACACATAGTCAGAGATCAGCTTTTCTGACAGTGTGAACATCCTGTATTTTATTTGGATCTTTGTATAAAAACATCTGTTCTTGTGCCATATCCTGTTTTTCATGCAGAGAAACATATTTTTGAGAAAACACATTGTCACAGTGTCATAAACATATCCTGTTGTTTTAGGAAACATATTGTGTCCATCCTGTTATTTTAGGAAACATATTGTGCCCATTTTTTATATGCAGAAAAACAGGTCAGTGTTCTTTAAAAGCAGATTTTGCATTTTTGCTCTTGCATACATCCTGTTTTTAAGTCTGTAAGGGGAAAATGTCCATTCTTTAAAAGCAGATTTTGTATTTTTGCTCTTGCATACATCCTGTTTTTAAGTCTGTAAGGGAAAAATGTCCTTTCAGCAGATTCCTTTTCCAAGCCATGGTCATTTAGTATGACTGCTGATCACATACTACTAAACTCTGTTTCTGCATTTAAGCAAGCCTTTTCTTTCAGCATATTTACATAATTAATTTCAGACTAATATTAATAAAATCTAACAGGGTAGATCTACGGGAAGGTGAGAATAATAGTAATTTGGTTTTCTTAGAATTAAGGAGTAGGCAGCGATTAGAGAACCATTGTTCAACAGTGGTAAAAGCTTTTTGAGTGATTGACTGTAGTTCAGTTTGTGACTTAGCAGTGCAGATAATAGTAGAGTCGTCTGCATATTGTATGCAGGTTGTATGTGGGATAGCTACTTGGAGGTCGTTAATAAAGATGGAAAATAGAAGGGGGCCTAAGATACAGCCTTGAGGTACTCCTAGAGAGATAGGGAGGAGGTTGGATAGTGCATTTTTCCAAATAACTGCTTGTTGGCAGTCTTCTAGGTAGGATGTAAACCATGTTAATGAAAGAGGATCAAGTGAGAGAGATTTTAGTATGTGCAGAAAAAGTTTATGGTTTACCATGTCAAAAGCTTTTGATAAGTCTATGAAGATAGAGGATGAAAGGTAATTATTGTTTCGGTTAAAGTTAATGGAGTTGGTAAAGGAGAGAAGAGCAGTGGTAGTACTGTGGGAGGGTCTAAAACCATGCTGACAGTTTGCAAGCAGGTTGTTTTTCAGAAGGTGATTCAGTAGTTGCTTATGGATACATTTTTCCATGATTTTAGCTATTGGGGATAGGAGAGCTATAGTACGAAAGTTAGAGAAGTCATTAGAGTTACCACCTTTGTGAAGTGGGATGATGTGAGATATTTTCCAGATAGAGGAGAAAATACCTTCGTTTAAGGATCTATTTATCAGAATAGAGATGGGGTAGGCAATAGCTTTGGCAGATATTTTCAAGAATTCAGCAGGAAGCTTGTCTGCAGAAGGAGTAGATGGTTTTAGTTTTTGGAGCAATGATAAGATATAGGAGGTAGGTATGGGTTGAAGGTGAAAGAAAGGAGGGTGATTTAGGGAAGGTGAGAGTAGCTTAGAGGTGTCAGGAGAGAGATGACTGGCTAGAGTTTGAATAGTATTAGTAAAGAATAAATTAAAGTTGTTAGCTGTTTGTAGGAGATTCTCTGGGTTGCAGTCCTGTGGGTTAGATGTGATAAAACTGGCCAGGGGATAAGAGATTATTGATGCTGGTCCAGAATTTTTTGGGATCCTTTTTGATGGTTTGTTGTAATTGAAGGTAATAGTTCATTTTGTCTAGTAGGATAGCTTTTTTAGTACTGTTTCTAAGTTCTTTAAAGTTTTGGTGGTCAGTTACATTTTTAGTGGTACGCCATTTAGATCACAATTTGTTTCTGAGGATAATTTTTTGCTTGGTGTTATTGGTTAGCCAGGGTGCTGCTTTAGCTTTGATTCTGATGGTGTGACTTGGGGCATAATGATCCAGGATAGATAAGAATGTGTAATTAAAATATTCTACAGCTTCATTAAGAGGGAGATTTTTTTAGAGAGGACCAGTTACATTGTGATAATACAGCTATAAATTAGTCAGAGTTAAAATGTTTTTTTGAACGTAGTGTTCTATATGTGGTAGGTAGTCTTAGGTTGGTTCTATGCCCAGTAACATAAATAAGTGAGTGGTAACTTAGGGCATCAGGGAGAGTACCTGATTGATAGGTTTGTTGAGGAGTATTTGTAAGGATCCAGTCTAAGATGGTTTCTTTATTGCTGGTTTTATTAGTTCTGGTAGGACTATTTATTAGTTGTGTAAAGCCATGAAGGTTAATATGGGAGGTAGGGTTTGTAGTATTGCAGGAAAGCCAATCAATGTTGAAATCACCTAGGACTAGTGTTTCCTGAGGGAGGGAGTTGGCAAGTGATCTGAGGATACATTCTAGTGTATTGATCTTGTTACCTGGGGGAAGGTAGATACATGTAATGTATAAGGCTTTTGTACTGTTGATTTGAAGTTTAGAGCTAAGAATTTCAGCATGATTATCAGGGATAAGAGTATGGTCTAAAATATTAATTTGCAAATTTGCAAATGTGCTTTATAGAGAATTGCAACACCTCCACCATTTTTTGAAGTACGATCTAGTCTAATAATATTATACCCAGGTGGGGTGATTTCATTGTCTTTGATGGTTGGCTTTAGCCATGTTTCGGTTAGACATAAGATATCGAATTGTTGGGTTTCTAGAAGGGCATGAACTTGAGTGGTTTTATTACAAATACTCTGTATGTTCAGATGAGCAATATAGAGAGAGTTTGTAGATTTAGTGGGTGAAGTGGAAGTAGAATTGTCTTGTTTTTTGTGGTACTTGGAATTGGTATGATGTGGCCCTGGGTTAGGATTGATATCTCCATCCATCAATAAGTGAAGGAGTCTATAATCTTTTGAGTGGAGAAGTTTTTGAAAGGAGACTAGACGTTTCCGAGATTTTGGTTTGCTTAATTTTAAATGTTCTAGCCTGTGGTATTTAGCTAGAAGGTATTTGGGTTGAGTAGTTTGGTTAGAGAAGGTAGGAGTCACAGATGATATAGGTGAAGAGGTATGTTTGGGTGAATAAGGAAGAGTGGAGTAGAGTGGGTATTCATAAAGGTTAAGAGGTAGGTAGTGATGAGGCATGAGGTAAATAAAATGCAGACAAGAGGTTTTAGTTGTGAGGGGATAGAGGTTCCCATTTTTGAGGAGTGGAGGTTTGTTAGAGGTAAAAGGGTAAGTTATAGCTGTGGTAAAGGAGGAGTCTCTTTGGTTGAAGTGAGGAGGTAGGATGAAGATAAAGTTAATTAGTGGGTGTGGTAAGAATTATAACTATTTAGGTGATTGGATGATAGGTATGGATGTGATTGGGTGGTTAAGATATGGGTGTGGTCATGAGTGCTATTTAAGTAGGAGCACTGGGGGTGGGATTTGGGGGTAGGGTAGGGTAGGGGAGCGGAGTGAGCCCGAAGGGTTGCCCTCAGTCTGCCTGGTTAACAAAGTCTTGGGTCCTGCGTCGGTTGCTGTCCCTTCTTCCATGACGTCAGGTCATTAGGGGTATAAAACATGCAGCCGACGCCATTACATCAGTTTTTCTTGTCCCAGATGTCAGGTGCCCCCCAAATGGGGAGCAAAAAAAAAAAAATTTTATATATATATATATATATATATATATATATATATATATATATATATATATATAGCTGAAATGGCAGAGGCATGGATTTTTATGGAAGAAAAGGATAGGCCCTTGTGAAGCATCTCAGTTAAGTATTGCAGAATCTGAGGAATATTGGGCATTGCTGTGCTTATCCCTTGTGATTGGTTCCAGGCATAGAATCTTTTCCATTTGTCAGCATAAGATTTTCTAGTACCAGGTCTTCTAGCCTCCAAAATGACATCCATCACTGGTTTGCTGAGGGATGCCAGGGGTGAAATTAGTTGATTAGCCATGCTGCAAGATTCAAAGTTTGGAGCCAAGTGTGCAGAATTTGGTAGTTCTGCTGAGACAGTAAGTAAGGTGTCTGAGGCAGGTGCCACGGAGGAAGGTGTGACACATTGCGCAGGAGTGGGTACCAGTGTTGGCGAGGCCAGTCTGGAGCAATCAGAATCATTTTTGGTTTGTCCTGTTTGACTTTTAGTAGAACTTTGGAGAGCAGAGACAGAGGGGGAAAAGCATAGACTGACAGGTTTTTCCAGCTGAATGATACAGCATCCACTTTCCAAGCTTTTATGTGATGAATTCTTGTGCAGAGTTTGTCCAACTGATAGTTCTGGGGTGAGGCAAAAAGATCTATGTCTGGGTTCCCCCATTTGCGTGTCAACGTGTTGAAAAACTTGTGGTCCCAGTTTCCATTCGTGTGGGTTTATAAGATTTCTCCTTAGTTCGTCTGCCAGAGAATTTAGCTTTCCTGGTAGGAATTGAGCTTGTAGTTGTATCTGATAGGTCAAGGCCGTGTTCCACAATGCCATGGCTAGTCTGCAAAGGGGGTAGGAATGTGTACCCCCCTGCTTGTTTATGTACCACATAACTGTGGTGCCTGTCTTCAGTAGTCCTATACGAAGGTAGTCCTTGAAGGCTGTCAGAACATTCTGTACAGCTAACATCTCTCTTTCTGATTGATATGTAGGTGCATTTAATTTGGGCTCCATTTCCCTGAATGCACTTCCCTGCCAGACGAGCCTCCCAAGCATAGTCGGATGTTGACTCCATAAACCTTTTAAGTACCACTGAAGTTTCCTCATATGCAGTCTTGCATATGGAATTAGAAGAATGCAGGAGTACATGTACCCCAAGGCCTGCAGAATTTGTCTTGCAGATAGCAGGGTTTTTGTGGCTACCTGTTTGAAGTAAGTCATCAATTGAATTTGCTTTTCTGGCGTAAGGTAAGCCATTTGGACAGTTTTATTCAAGCTTGCACCCAGGAATGTAATTTTTTGAAAGGGTACCAGTTGTGACTTCTTTTTGTTTATGGTGTACCCTAGACAAGTTAGAACCCTTTTTACAAACACCAGATGCTTTAGAAGAATGTCCTTTTTTTTTGCCTGAATTAGACAATCGTCCAGGTATGGATATATTTGAATATTTCTTTGCCTGCAAAATGCAATTACTGGTGCCAAGCACTTTGTGAAGACCCTGGGCACAGTAGATAAGCCAAAGGGCTGTGCAGAGAACTGGTAATGCAAGTAGCCTGCTTTGAAGCGGAGGTATCTCCTAAAAGATTCCCTGATTGGGATATGCAGGTAAGCCCTCTTTTAAGTCTAGAGTAACCAACCAGGCATCTTTGCCTAGCATAGGTAATAACTGTTGAAGAGTCAGCGTCTTGAATTTTGGTATGTCCAGAAATGTGTTTAGAGTGGATAAGTCCAGAATTGGATGCCGTGATTTGTCTTTTCTGGGTACCAGGAAAAGTCTGGAATAGAAACCTTGTCCCTTTTCCTCTTCTGGTACTGGTTGAATAGCCCCCATGTTCATGAGGGACAGAACTTGTTTCTGGACCTCTGCCCACTGATTTGGGGGCAGATCTGGCCATCCGTTTGGGATTGACAATGTGTGGAAGTGAAATCTGTATCCCTGGGATACTATATTTAAAACCCGTTTGTCCTGGGTAATAAGTTGCCAGTTTCGTGCATGAAGTGCTAGTTTCCCCCCCAAAGGGGTGGCTAAGAAGCAAGTGCTTGGTGATCATAAAGGGAAGTCATTGAGACCGTTTACCATAGGGAGGTGCCTTGTTGCTTCCAGATTTGGTGGTGGAGGCACTCCATTGTTTTGTTCTAAAAGTTCATTGTGACTGAAACCTGGAGCCTTTGAAATGTCTTGATTTGACCCGAGTGGCTCTCGTGGGGACTGGAAAGGAACAGTTCTTAGTAGGCCAGTGCCTACTAAATCTTGGAGGTTGCACCTGCAAGAAATCTTTCACAGTTTGCATAGATTTAGCTTTATCTTCCATCTTTTTTAACACTTCTTCAGACTTATTACCAAATAGATGGTCCTGTTGTAAAGGAGCATCCAACAATTTTGCTTTAACATGGTCAGGCAGAGTTTGCTCTTTTAAGCCAAGCATGCCTTCTTAGCACAAATCCAGTTACAGCAGCCCTGCAAGAGGCCTCCAAGGAATTAAAACCACATTGCAAAGTATGTTTTCCAAGTTGTTCAGCTGAATGCAATAAATCCTGCAATTCTTTATTTTCCACACAGTCAGAGATTAACATCATTTTGTGTTTAAGTAGTCCCATGATATGCTGTTGATATTTAAGTATATGAAACTGACAGTTTAAAGCCCTGATTGCCAAGGTTACAGACGTGTAAACCTTCTTACCCCATCTATCCAGTGCCTTGGAATCTCTATCAGGAGGAGTACGATTTTTGGAAGAAGAGGCCTTAATGCCCTTGGGACCATGAGAAATGGTTTCAGGATCAGCAACAGGGTTTTTGAAAAGGAATTTATGGGAGTCAGGGATCCTGTAGTATCTGTCTGGCTTACAAGGAGCTGGAGGCAGAGAATCAGGAGTCATACTGGATTCTGAAAAAACATAATCAACAATATCTAG
Organism: Protopterus annectens; assembly: GCF_019279795.1. Taxonomy (NCBI): domain Eukaryota; kingdom Metazoa; phylum Chordata; order Ceratodontiformes; family Protopteridae; genus Protopterus; species Protopterus annectens. Next base: position 1,307,246,111 of record NC_056726.1, read on the forward strand.
AACAGGAGGTATTAGCCAAAGGCCTATGCTGAGGAAGTAGAAGAAAATCCCTAAGTCTCTTTTTAGATTCAGAGAAATCCTGACTTTCCCAGTGGAAATGTTCCCTTAAGGCATGTAAAGTTTCCCCAAAAGAAAAATCCTCAGGAGGAGAAGCAGAAGAAATGGAATCCTCTGCATCAGAGTCCTCATAAGTAGGAACAGACAAATCCTGTTCATTAGAAGAGTCAGAAGAAATAGAATCCTGTTCAGAAGATTCATGATCAATGTCTTGCCTTGGCCTCTTAGAAGGAGGGGATTGGCTACCCCTGATCAGAGTAATTAAATCTTCAGCCATTTTGATCATTTGTTTTTTAGGCATAGGGGCCTGCACATGTGACCCAGGTGTCGTTTTTTTAAACATAGATTTAGATTTTGGCCTTAATTTTGAAGATGGCATCAGTCTAATATACAAATCTGCAGGCCTGAAAACACCATCAGGAGCCGGTGCCTGCACAGCGGCTCCGGACCCATCTAAGGTAGAGATATCCGTGGGTTCCATAATTGAAGAATCTCGCGGCATACCGGACTCCGAATGGGTCTCAGTAGAGGCCTGCGAATCAGAAGTAGCGGGTATCAGGGGCTGTGAAAGTGCCTCACTGAGTACCGGCAACTGGCTTAGGAGAAGCGTCATCAGTTTTGGACCTCAATGGTCTGTCTCTGTCTTTTTCTTTGCTTTTTAGGTATTCCGGTAGTCGGATTGCTAACCGACAACATTTCTGGATAGTTAAATCTTGAGCCAAAATATTTAAAAGCAAAAATATACAGACGTTTAATCGTGCGTTGATTAAATTTAGCACAAAACCGACAGCAAGGCACGTTGTGGTCAGGGCCTAGGAAAGGAATACAGTACAAATGAAAATCCTTATGAGGTATTTGCTTCCCACAACTAATGCAATTATTAACTTTTACTGACATCGGTAAGGAGCAAGAAAAAGTTTCCCCAACGGAGTGCTTATCTTTTAGTTGAAGACTTCGGTTCTGAAACTTGAAAATGAAAATTTCAGGAGTCGGCCCACCGGCACTTGCAAACTGCTTCCGCTTCGGGCACCGCGAGGCAAGAAAGACTGATGTAATGGCGTCGGCTGCATGTTTTATACCCCTGATGTCATGGAAGAAGGGACAGCAACCGAAGCAGGACCCAAGACTTTGTTAAACAGGCTGACAGAGCAACCCAAAGCAGATTACCCTAATGTAAAGACTGCAACAGTGAAACACGAAGAACATTTTCTCTTTGGCAACTGGCAGGTTTAGAGTGGAAATGTCCAGAATAGCAGTTAGGTCCCCCATCATTTTTGGCACCAAAAAGAACCTGCAATAGATGCCTGATCCGGACTGATCTAGGGGGACAGGCTGGATGACTTGTTTCCTTAGCAGCTTTCTTATTTAGAGTGCTGGCACCTCCCTTTGCACGGCTGGAATGTCCGGAAGAAGTTTTGGTGGAACGGGAGAAGATAGAAAGGGGATTGTATACCCTCTGGATATTATTTGAAGCACCTAACGGTCTGTTGACATGGACTCCCATGTCATCAGGTGTGTTGCAAGGCGACCCCTGACTGCCTACAGAGCAGAGCAGTTGGGCAACCCCTCAGGGCTGCTGCGTGGGACTGTCAGAAAACAGTTCTTGAGACCCAAAATTTCTCCGACCCCCCCCACCTCTGGGCAGGCATCTGTCCTGACCCACTCTGCCTCTAGGGGAAGGGGAGCCCCAAGTGTCCCAGGAATACTGAGAGTTCTGGAACCATATCTTATTTTGCCCCCTTTGATTCCTGGACAAGGATCTTTGGGGGTTAGAGAAGCAGATTCCGATGCAGACAGTGTCTTCCCTCCTTTCTCACTCTAGACTAATATTTCATGAACCGTCTTCCCAAACAAGGAAGAACCATCATAAGGGGCATTTGCAAAATACGCCTTAAAGGGTTCCGTGAACTGACAAAGCCTAAGCCAGGCGTGTCACCTCATGGCAACTCCGGACCCGGCAGCCCTTGCTGCTCCTTCAGTGGCAAGTGAGTGGAGGTGCATGGACGTATTTGTAACCACTTTGAGAGTGGCCATTCTTGCGGAGAATATGAGTTTATCCTCCAGAGACATGGACTCTGGGGGAGACTCAGTGAACTCCTCGATGAGGTCTTGCTGTAGTCTAATAACGTGAGCCAAATAATTCAGCGCCCTTACAGAAAAGGTGGCTGAAGCATATGTCTGCTTTCTGAGACTATCCATCGTTCTGGTCTCTTGGTGGGGGGGGGGTGGACAGTAGAAGAACTTTCCGGAGCTAGTTCTTTCTTAATGGCAGCTGCTACCACCATGGCGTTCAATGGGGACCCCTTGTTCCAACTCTGTCTACTGGAGGGCTCAAGATCTTATCAGGGTACCTGGGGATTGGCTCCACGTTGTCTGGCTCCTTCCATGCCCTGGTGGTAATGAGGTCCATGAAGGGATCCGTGGTGGGGTGACACTCCCAGGAGATAGGCCCATGTTGAAGGCTTCCAGGAACACAAGTCTCATCCAAGGAAGAATTGGGGGTGGACCTACCCCCCTGCTGGTGCAGGATTGCCATGATGTCTCCAAAGGAGTCATCGTCGAGGGGTGATCTGGGGGAACCTTCCCCTTCCTCCAAGTCTGCATCCTCAGTGAGGGACTCTGGAGAGGTGTCCAGGCACCTCCTTTTGCACATTCACTTGCAAGGGATCTCTTTGGTGGGACTCTCCGGAGAGGTTTCGCAAATTACTTGTGGTTCCTCGAGGGAAACAGTCTGGGGAACCTCGAGCCTGGGCTGTCCCTGCATGGGCAAAATGGCAGCAGATGCACCCAGAGGCGAGAGAGTTGGGCTGGAATCCGATGAGATGGTCAGGGGCCTTGATCCCCTGGAAAGAACCCTCTCCACCATGTTGAAAGCAGAGGGAGAGCAAGCCTCCTGAGAAACTGGTAAGGAAACTGCTCTCCCCATATCCGGTGTGGGGATCAGAGCCGAACCTGACGGAGCCGAGATACAAAGGAGTAGGCCTTGACCAGACAGCATCTGAGCCAAAGGAGAAAGGCCCAACACCTCGGATTTGACAACAAGGCTTCGGCTACGAGAGCTACTCGGGTCCGAACCAGTCGGATCCGATGTGCTCAAGGTAATGGCTGGTGTCGAGCTACATGATGCCATCAATGCCAGCCCACTGACTCCGGGAACTCTCTGATCCAAGAACTCCAATACCAAGGGTTGGACTGGAGAAGGAGATGTCAGGGCAAAGACGGGAAGCGAGCTTCCCCCTCCGGAGGGAGAGGGAGCTGGTAAGACCCCCATCTGAATCTGGGTATGATTAAACATTCACTTCATTTTTGTCCATGACCACTTTAAATAGACTTCTGGTGGACTACGATGAGACCACCAACACTGGCTGGGATGGGCTGTGTAAGGAGGCCCTGGAAAGAGGTCTAAGCTCCTCTGGCTCCGGTGGGAATCTTGGCGATCGGAGCGGAGGAGAAGCTGGCCTGGACAAAGTTGTTTAGGGGGAGGACGCACCAGATCCAACCGGTCCGGGGATCTCTTCCTCCCTTTGTCTCTCTCTCTCTGTCCTTGCTCCTCTCTTTTTTTGAGTCCCTATCCACAGGCCTTTCTTCAGGAGGTTGAGTCCCAGCCTGGGAGGGAGAGGAGACAGTGGCCAAAGTTGAAGGTGCAGTCAGGGCCGTGACCGCAATAGAAGAGGCAGCTGCCTCTGTAGCAGGGAGAAGTCCCTAGAGGATCAATTTTGCCCTACGATCCTTTAGGGCCCTGGGGTTGAAACCCGCACAAATAGAGCAGTTCGAAGAAAGATGGGCTGCCCTCAGACACACAACGCACAGAGTGGGGCCATCCGCTGGGGGCAACTTATGGCCACACGCTGTGCATTTTCTAAAGACCAGCTTGGCCTGCTGATCTGCCATATCCAACACAGAGGTACGAGGTACCAAAACGTTTAAACTAACAAGGTTTACACTAAACTACCCGACTGCAACACTCACTTGCAAGGAGGGGGAAGGGAAACAAGGCCTAATCTACCTACAAAACAGAAACAACTTTTTTTTTTTTTTTTTAACGGAAATTCGACGCAAAATGAGGGAAGGGGAGGCAAGGGACAGAAGGAATCCTACCTACACTAACAGCAACTCAAAACACCCATGAAAACAGTAGAAAAAGTGCCTACCACACCTGGAGCTCTAGACTACACCATTTGGCAAAGCCACGACAAACAGGATCTGGGGGAAGGAAGGAGATGGAGAGGTATTATAAGGGGAGGAGCTTGGAGCTCAGATCAGATCAGATCAGATGCTGGTGAAACTGCTGTCTTGGATCCGGTTCGGAACAGACATCCCATAGGTTCATGATCAAATGAAGTTAACTACTTCAGATTGCATTTTAAAACATTATGCCAGCCTCACAAAAAATAAATAACTAAACACAATAAAACACAATTTCTCCACAGAAATGTTTTCAGTTACTTTACACTACACTTGCACTGAGAAGAAAAAAATGAGTGTTCCCTTTAAATGCACCGTGTGGTCTCAAGACTGTTCATTAAAACACATTCTAGCTTTAAAATAAATCTCCCAAAGAGCAAAGTCAAAAAAAAAAAAAATCAACAAATTTAAGAAAATAGATTTTTTTTTCCCTAAAGGGAACTTATCTGCCCAGTAACGGAAAGCACAAGCCAACCATTGATCTTCAAAAGCCTAAGAGGAGCATACTCTTTGGTGGCAGTAAAGCCCTGAAGGGCTTCACACCCAAACTTGTTTTTTAGTCAACTCTAGCTGCTTGACAGTCTGGGAATGTGGACAGTGCCCTGAAGCTGGCTGGGTGTTATATCCTTGGCCAGATATCACCCATATTAGCTAGAGCTACTACAGCAGTGATCAATATAATCAACGTATAACTGGTGCATATAGATACAGATATAGCAACAGAAAGCCTCAAATGTACAACAGCCTCAGCCAGTGTGCCAAAACATACCGTAAAGGGAAGGGATTCTCACATGGTATCAGGGCACTTCAAAAGTGTACCACTCAAAGGACAGCAAAGTGACCAGGGTTGTTTCCTTTTTTCAGTTATGCATCTGCTTTTTGTTTTTGAGGATTGTTTCCTAGAATCCCACGTTCCAAGCAGATGAACAGCACAGATTCCAAAAAGGAAAACCTGCTATTGTCCAAAACAGAAAGCAAGTGGTTTCATCACAGTGCCAGGCCTCAACGGGCACAGTGATGACAGTCTCGTATAGCCATATCCACAAGGGAAGTGCCCTGCTAGGGCTGTAACCAAAGTGATTCCTTCAAAAAGATTAACAGGAGAATGAAATTTCTACCCTGTCTGCCTGCTTCTCCCCCACCAGCCAATCTGAATTAAGAAAATTGTCTGCAGAAAAACATAGTGCAAATGCACTGAGTGCTACATATGGATACTGAATTTCAGACAGACCTATATAAGGTTCCCTTCTGGATGGTGTAGAATAGCAGTGTTTTAGGAGTAACAGGGCAGTCCTACAAGACAAGAATATATCTAGGGACTGGCACACACAGGATGATAAGGAGTCTACGCCACTGTGTTGGGAGACAAGTTAAGGGAATGAATGGCCCCGAAATCTTATATTATCTCAACCTCCACATTATCAGAGTGCCCAAATGGAAGCTGTACAAAGCATAACCTTTATGGTAGAGGGCCACAAAACAGGAACTGTTTTCCTTAAGCTTAACCCCTCTTTCATTGACATTTTTATGTTACTGCTTCTGATGATTCAACAGTTCAACTCTTGTTTAACAGCAATATCCCAACATTTTTTTGCTCCCTGCAGCTGTCTCTCGGAATGCTCCCTGGGCCTCTGTTTATTCACTGCATCTAGCAAACAATCTTTCCACCACCAGGCAGACTCTAATCTATGTTTTGGGTTGGTGAGGAGATTGTGGTTTCCTGGTTAACGTTACACTGCTACCAAGGGAGTTTTTTTCAGCTTAGGCCTACCCCAAACCCCAGGCACATTCATGACAGCTGAGGGAGTGGAGTGCAATAGACTTGTGGCACATTGTTCATACCTCCACATGTAACTCAGCCACAGCTCTGTCCCCTTACAGGCAACACACTATGTACAACTCCAGCCTTCAATATGGATCAGCTGTGGAGATTTGCAAAGCAAGTGCCTCACCATATCACAGACAGGAGTATGATCACCTAGCCCAAAATCAGGACTATACCTTCTATGCCACCAGTGAGGCAAGCTCCACAGGACATAAAAAGTTCCTCATACTGTTAATCTTTTGAGAAGATCTATTCCATATGATTCTTCCTGCACACACTTTTTTAAAAAAAATAAAGTAACGAGTGTCACCCTGAAAAATGCATTCACATGTGCCCTTAAGAGATGAAAAAAGTACAGTTGTGTACACTTACCATAAATGTAGATGTTCGAGTGTATTCACTGTTGCAGTCATTACACTTGGGTTTACCCTGCCAGGGGTAGCCCTCAGTTGGCCTGAATACTAGAGGCTTAATATTTCTGTCGGTTACTGTCACTTCAGGACTGACGTCAGGTCTTCAGTAGTATAAAAACAGGCAGCCTACACCATTACACCAGTTTTTCTTGCCCCAAATACCAGGAGCCCCCAAATAGGGAGCTAAGTTATGGTGGAATAACACCACCAGTAAAAAGTACATACCAATAGCCCTTTAAGGAGTGAGGAAGAGAGAGAGAGAGAGAGAGAGACAAAGGGGCTGGAGGGTTGGAAACCAGGACTGCAACAGTGAATACACTTGAACATCTACATTTATGGTAAATTTACACAACTGTACTATGGTTCTTCGTGTTTCACTGTTGCAGTTATCACACTTGGGTTGACTCCCAAAGCTGAAGAACGGGTGGAGGCAGTCAAGAAGAGTTGGCGGTGGCTAGTATGCCCTGCAGGAATGCGGTTGTAAAGCCCATCCTGGGTTTGGAAAAGATAGAGAGGTGGTAATGCTTGGTGAAGGTATGAACAGAACTCTCATGTTGCAGCTTCCAGAATGTCCCTGGTAGGGGAATAATCTGAGAAATTGTTTGTGTAGGCTGTGATAGCCGATTTATAGCATTTATAAGTGTTTACTGTATCTGTTTCTGCTTGTTTTCTGAAAAAAAAACAAAAACAAAAAATCTCTTGTTTTCCTGCCTTACTGAGCTAGAATAGTCCAGTTTCAGAGCTTGCTGATCCCTGGACTTTGTTTGCAGTTCCTGTTACTGATTCTTTACCTAATTTGGAAGAGAGGAAGTTCCCTTGCTTACCAGTGGGAGTGGGAAGCATTGAGCTGCCTGTTGGTCCAGTTTTGTGAGGTTTCAGCCAGCAACTTGTAGTTTATTGGTCGTTTTGGGCCAGTTCCTAGCTTCTTTCAGCCCCCTGATATAAAACGCTAAACGCTGCTTTGGCGTTTAGCACGATTTAGCTGAGCTGCTACCGTTGCACACTAGGGCAGCCGGTTAAGCAGATTTAAACTATTAGCGCTACCTAAATTCCACTCTTCAAATTTTCCCTTAAAACTACCTTCCTCGAACTATACTACTGATCTAATCAGCATATCCTATAACTAAATAGATCATCTCTACCTGACTCTAAGTAGCCTATTCTGTATCTGTCAAACCTAGCACTTGCTCCTACAGTACTTATCACCGAGATACAGCACTCTTGTTATAGATAGTACCCCATTTCTCGGACACCCACATCCCACGGAATCTCAGTTTTTTTTGTCTATTCCTTCTAGCATGTCGAGGGATCAGTTGCTAGTATCCTCTCCTGCTCAGGTGGTGAACCTGGGAATATTGAGGCAATGTTACAATTGCCTCATGTACACAGACAACCCTCTCCTCCTCCCACAAAACACAAATACATGCGAGAGATGCAACTATACGGCCAAACTGGAGGCTGAGCTCTCTCAACTTAGGACTGGCAAGACCAGACAGGAGGAGAAGGTTACCACACACACTATAGACCCAGTCTCACAGAGTACCATCACAACCTCAAATCATACACATAAACACACAAAGACATACTCGGAGGCTCTGATCAGAAATCTACCAAAACAGCAGAGGCCACCAAAGAAGACACCCAAACAACCACCACCTCAGAACACAACACCTGCAACACATAGACCTCACAGTCAGGGTGTCAAACAGTCACAGCCCTTAAGGCCAAACACAATGCCAGACACACTAGTCATTGGTGACTCCATAGTCAGACACACTGACGTCCCGCTCACCAGACTGAGTAAGGAGAGAGTTACAGTAAGCTGCCTGTCGGGCGCTAGAATCCGCCACATAACACAAGCACTCAGGTCTCTCAACAGCAGGTACAAATACGACTCAGTCATTGTCCACGCTGGTGTAAATGACCTGAGATGTACCTCCTTGGACTACATGAAAAGAGACATTGAGGAGCTCTCTGATTATGTAGCCCAGGCAGGTATGACCCTGACCTTGAGCAGTATCCTACCTTCACCAAGAATGATGCCACAATACAGAGATAAGATGATCAGCTTTAACAATTGGCTTAAACTCTGGTGTCATTCAAAGGGGATCCAATGTCTGTCTGCCTGGGATGACATGCTGGACAAGCCACGCTGCTTCACAAGGGACGGCTTGCACCCGTCACCCCTGGGATTCCGGATATTGGCAAAGGCTCTTGCCAACCCCATAGTGCCTTTTTTAGGCAAGGCTCAAATTCTAAACCTACCACCCTAGAACACAATAAAGGAAAAAACTAAGGGTAATGCTGCTCAATGCCAGAAGTCTAAATCTCAAAATGCACGCACTCGAGGCCCTTCTCAGTATGGAGAACATCGATGTCTGTGCTGTGACAGAAACCTGGTTCAAGGCTCCTGAGAGCACCCCAGCACTAACAGGTTTTACCTCATACCATGCTCCGCCCCAAAATCCGGACAATACCAAGAAAGGAGGGGGGGGTATCCATATTCATCAAGGACACCCACACCTCAAGACTGGTGGCAACGCACGATGCATCGGAGACCATCCAGGTGCAATTAACCATAGGCAAGACTGCTCTGCAAATTGTAGCATGTCACAGGCCACCCTCACAAACTCAGGAACCTCACATGGCTTTCCTGAAAACACTGGAGGGGATAAATGTATCTCCAAACACCATCATACTAGGTGACTTCAATTACCCTAATATAGACTGGGAACACTACTCCAGCCCAAACACCCTAGCCCAAAAGTTCCTGGAATTCATAAACTCAAATGCCATGGAACAACTAGTCACCATCCCCACAAGAGGAGAAAACATACTTGATCTCATCATCACGAATATGGGAGCACAATGTTCAACATCGGAAGTATACCCCTCACTGGTGAGATCAGATCACAAACTAATCTTGCTGGAGGTCCTCATCCCACCCCCACCTGAAATAAAAAAGACCACAGTAAAAACTTCTCAAAGCCGACTTCACACTTCTAAAGACTAGTGTGGTCTCCTTTACGGCCCCCGAGCCGGCGGAAAACAGTACTCAAGCCGCTGAATCACTTACAAATGCCTTCTACCAGCACCTGCAGGACTGCATGGATAAGGCAATCCCAAGCAAAACAAAGACTCTTTGTACCAAGGGCAAGCGTCCAGTCTGGTGGACCCCAGCCATAAACAAACTCTACAACAAAAGGAGGAAGCTACTACAAGATGGAGCAAAATCCTTAAAAGGTAAGACACCTTTGATCACTATAAGTTAAAAGCTAAGAGCTCTCATAAAATCATCCAAAGCAAATTTTGAGAGAAAAATAGCTAAAGACTCAAAAGACAATCATAAGGCCTTCTTTAGCTATGTTAGAAACCTGGGAGGAAACTCCCAGATATGCTCAGAACTAGTTCAAAATGATGTGAAGATTACTGATCCTACAGACATTGCCAACATACTGGCTGACAGGTTCAGTGCAAACTCCCCCCCAAAAGGAGAGATATCTATACCAAATGGTTGCAGCCCCCCAAACATCTCAAACGCCCAAGTGAGAACTGCTCTCTCCAAAGCAAAAAACACAGCATCCATGGGACCTGCTCTCTCCAAAGCAAAAAACACAGCATCCATGGGACCTGATGGTGTCCCAGGCTGTGTGCTCCACGAACTCAACGAGGAATTAAACCCACAGCTAGGACAGCTGTTTAATCATAGTCTCACCTCTGGATACATACCCAGGGAGTGGCGCACTGCGACTGTGGTCCCACTTCACAAAGGCGGTGCCTCCACAGACCCTGGAAATTACCGGCCCATTAGCTTGACAAGCCTCATCTGCAAAGCTATGGAGAGGATCATAATGGACCTCATAAATAAAGACATAGGGAATTTGCAGACTTTGGATCCAACCCAGTTTGGCTTTGTCAAAGGCAGATCATGCCTTTTAAACTTGGTTGACTTTTTCAAAACAGTCACCAAAGCCATTGATGAGGGAAAGGCAGTCCATACAGCCTACCTCGATCTGGCGAAGGCCTTCGACACAATACCCCACTCGGGTATCATTGAAAAACTCATCAGCTTAAATGTTAACCCATACATCACAAGATGGCTTGCAAACTGGCTGAGTGACAGAACCCACAGGGTCAGAGTTGCTGGCGCCATGTCAGACTCAAAGCCTGTCACAAGTGGTGTCCCACAGGGCTCAGTTCTGGGCCCACTCTTGTTTGGCATCTACTTTTCCGAAGTACAAGCAAACACAGGAGGGTTATGGCTGACAAGTTTGCAGATGACTGCAAACTGGGCGCCGTAGTCGAAAACACATCTGACACAGATATCCTTCAGAAGGGTCTCACAGAAACGGATGACTGGTGCCAGAGCCATGGCCTAAAGTTAAATGCCAAAAAATGCATAGTTATACCCTTCGGGAAAAACAAGGTTACCCCTAGCTACCATATAGGTGGTAATCCTCTGAGCACAGAAGAAGTTATCAGGGACCTGGGGACCCAGGTTGACAGTAGCCTGTCATTCGACACCCATGTAGCTAAAGTAGTTAGGAAGACCTTCTACATTGCCCACCTTATCATGAAGGGATTCACATCTAGATCAAGGGAGGTCATAGTCTCCCTATACTCATCACTCATCAGACCAATGATTGAGTACAATGCCCCATTTGGAATGTATCTGACCCGACACTTGCAGCAGCTGGAGAGGCCACAAAAGTTCCTCACCAAAAGGATAAAGGGTCTCAAAAATCTGTCCTATGCTGCCCGACTGAAAGAACTCCAGCTCTATTCAGTCGCCACCGCTTGCTCAGAGGTGACCTTTGCCTGACATACAAGGCCATGTCTAACCCAGATTTGATGAATATGCTTCACCTCAAAAAATCTAGATTCATCAGAGCCACAAGGGCGGGAGACTTAAACCTCGACACGGCTATTAATAGGACGTGATGGAGGGATAGATTCATCACCCAAAGACTCCCTATGCTGTGGAACAAAATCCCGGTATATGTGAGGCAGAGCACCTCGCTGGCCTTGTTCAAGAGAAATCTTGACCAATGGATGGGAGATCGCAGATATACTCCAGGGATTACCTCAGTGTCACTGCTAGACAGAGGCACAGCAAAATAATGGGTATAGTTCCCCATACAAAAGGGGTGGCGTAAGCCACAAAACTATGGGCTAGGCTTATAAATGCCCTTGGGCAGATAGCCTAGTATGAACCTATGAACCTAAAGGCTGTAGAGGTTGAAGCTGCCCTAGTGGAATGTGTTCTGACCCCCTGTGAGGGTGGTTTTCCATGGTGTTTGTAACAGAAACGGATACAGTGTGCTATCCATTTGGAGATGGTTTGTTTTGATATGGCCTTGCCCTCCGTCCCCGGTGCAAAGCTGACTAGTAAAGTACAGTTGTGTACCTACTATAAATGTAGATGTTTGAGTGTATTCACTGTTGCAGTCATTACAATTGGGTTATCCTGCTGACAGGCTACCCGCAGTCAGCCAGAATTCCAAAGTCTAGGTCCTTTGTCAGTTGCTTTCGCCTCCTCCCCGACGTCAATGCGTTAGGGGTATAAAAGATGCAGCCGATGCCATTTTTTTCAGTTTTTCTTGCCCCAGATGTCAGGTGCCCCCAAAAAGGTAGGCTAAAAATATGTCAATAAAACATGCATGCACTAAATAACAAGTTTCCTTCATCTACAAGCAAATACACCACATAGGTTGTATAGAATACAGAAGTACAGATAAGGTCCAGCAAAGATAAGGGGGATGGTGGGTGGGTAACCTGGACTGCAACAGTGAATACACTCGAACATCTACATTTATGGTAGGTACACAACTGCACTGTGTTCATCATGTTTCACTGTTGCAGTCATTACAATTGGGTTGAATCCCAAAGCTAAGGTTGGGAGGTTGGAACTAAATAGAATTAGGAGCGGCTATGAGGCCCTGCAGAACTGCAGTGGCAAAGCCTGCCCTAGATTTGGAGTAGAGTGGTAAGTGGTAGTGCTTTGTAAAAGTATGCACTGAACTCCAGGTTGCAGCCTCTAAAATGTCTTTGGTAGGCACTCCTCTGAGGAAGGCTGAAGTGGCTGCTGCTCTGGTTGAATGTGGCCTAATGCCCTTAGGCACTGATTTGCCATGTTGAGAATAACATAGACAAATGCAGTGACCTATCCACTTTGAAATAGTCTGCTTTGAGATAGCCTTTTCCTTGTGATCCTGCAGCATATGCTACCAGTTAATTGCTCAGTCTTTCTGAAAGCTTTGGTTCTGTCCAAGTAGAAGAGCAGCTGTCTGTGTATATCCAAAGAATGCAGAAGTGTCTCACCCTTATTATGTGGGTTTGGGTAAAAGGTAGGCAAATTAATACTTTGGTTGAGGGCCACACTGGACACTATCTTAGGCATAAAAGTGGGGCTTGTCCTTCGAGAAACCCTATCTGGATGGAAGATGATAAAAAGGTTCCACAGCCATGAGTGCCTATAGCTCTGAGACTCATCTTGCAGAGGTTATTGCTAGAAGCAGAGCTGTTTTCCATGATAAAAATTTTATATCAGCTGTAGCGGCTGGCTCATAAGGAGGCAGAGTGAGTTTTTCCAAGACATATTTGAGGTCCCATGCAGGTATTGGTGATCTCCTTGGAGGTCGTACGTTTTTGGCTCCTCTGAGGTACTGGCTTAATAAAGGATGAGAGAAAATAGGTGGCTCTGTATTGTAATGAGCTGAAATGGCAGAGGCATGAATCTTGATGAAAAGGATAGGCCTTTGTCCAGCATCTCAGTTAAGTATTGCAAAATCTGTGGTATATTTGGAGCAATCATGTCAATTCCTTGTGCCTGGTTCCAAGCACAGAATCTCTTCCATTTTTCTGCGTAAGATTTTCTGGTACTGGGCCTCCTGGCCTCCAAAATAACATCCATAACTGCTTTAGAGAGAGGCGTGTTTTGAAAAGCTACATTATCCGCCATGCTGCCAGATTTAAGGTCCTGAGTTGGCTGTGCAGGATCTGATTGTTTTGTTGGGTCAGTAAGTGAGGAACTTGAGGTAATGTCCATGCTGGGCATTGAGTCAAGTTCCTTAGGATTGGATACCAGTGCTGGCGGGGCCAGTCTGGGGCAATCAGTATTATTTTTGGCTTCTCTTGTCTGACCTTTAGGAGCACCTTGGAGAGGAGAGGCAGTGGTGGGAAGGCGTATACTGTTATGTTTCTCCAGCTGAAAGAGCATCCACTTTCCATGCTTGCTTGTGATAAGTCCTTGTGCAGAATCTCTGTAGTTGGCAGTTGTGAGGGGAGGCAAATAGATCTATGTCCGGGCATCCCCAATTCCTTGTCATCATGTTGGACTTGTGGATCCAATTTCCACTCGTGGGGATCCATGAGGTTTCTGCTTAGTTCGTCTTCCAGAGTATTTATCTTTCCTGGCAGGAATTGTGCTTGCAGATGTACTTGGCAAGTCAATGCAGTGTGCCACAAAGTCATGGCTAGTCTACAAAGGGGGTAGGAATGTGTGCCTCCCTGCTTGTTTATGTACCACATGACTGTAGTATTGTCCGTCTTTATCAGTAGTTGTCCTGGATGAAGTAGATCCTTGAAGGCTGTCAGGGCATTTTGAACAGCTAGCATCTCTTTTTGATTGATATGTAGATGCATTTGGATTGTGGACCATGAGCCCTGAATACATCTTCCTGCGATGTGGGCCCCCCAGCATAATATGATGCATCTGTTGTCAATGTTTGCCTGGCTGGGGGGTATGGTAAATGGCTGCACCTTGTTGTGGTGATGGGCCTTTGCCCACCATTGAAATTCCTGTTGTAGGCAGGGAATGACTGTAATTATTGTTTCAAGGCTGTGGCAATGTTGAGTCCAAACACTTTTTAAATACCACTGTAGTTTCCTCATATGCAGTCTTGCATATGGAATTAGCAGAATGCAGGATGCCATGAAGCCCAGAGCCTGCAGAATTTTTCTTGCAGTTAACTGAGTGTTTGTTGCCAACCTTTTGAAATAAGTAGTCAGTTGCCTTTGCTTGTCTGGCGTGAGATAAGCTATCTGGCAGTTGTATTTAAGCTTGCACCCAGGAATATTATCTCTTGAGAGGGTACAAGTTTTGATTTCTTCTCGTTTACTGTGTACCCTAGGCATGTTAATAATCTTTTTACAAACGCCAGATGCAGTAGTAGTATGCCCTTGCTCTCTGCTTGAATAAGGCAGTCATCCAAGTAAGGATATATTTGTATTTCTCTGTCTGCAAAATGCAATTACTGGTGCCAGGCATTTTGTGAAAACTTTGGGTGCAGTAGATAAGCCAAAGGGCAGTGCAGAGAATTGGTAGTGCATTGAGCCAGCTATGAATCTGAGGTATCTTCTGCATGATTGTCTGATTGGGACATGTAGGTATGCCTCTTTTAGGTCTAAAGTTACAACCCAAGCCTTCTTGCCCAGCATGGGCAGAAGCTGCTGCAGAGTCAACATTTTGAATTTTGGAATATCCAGGTATGTGTTTAGAATGGATAGGTCCAGTATTGGCCTCCAGGGCTTTGCCCTTTCTGGGCATCAAGAAAAGTCTTGAGTAAAAACCTTGTCCCTGCTCTTGCTGTGGTACTTGCTGAATGGCCCTCGTGTCCATGAGGGATGAAACTTGCTTTTGTGCCTCTGCCCATTGATTTTTTGGCAGGTCTGGCACACCGTTTGCCCTTGGCAGGGTGTGAAAGTGGAACCTGTAAGCTTGTGACACTATGTTCAACACCCATTTGTCCTGGGTGATTAGGTGCCAGTTTTGAGAAAAAAGTGCTAGTTTTCCCCCTAAAGGAGCTGCCAGTAGATAAGTGCTTGGCACTGGCAGGGGGAAGTCACTGGGACTGCTTTCTGTATGGCTGTGACTTGTCTTCTCTGCTTTTGGAGGTAGAAGCACCCCATTGTTTAGACCTGTAGGAGCCTTGAGGCTGGGATCTGCCTCTTTGTGGCCTGACACTGGAAAGGACCAATTCTTTGTAGGTCAGTGTCTGCTAAATCTTGGAGGCTGTACCTGTAAGAAATCCTTGACTGTTTGCATATATTTGGCTTTGTCCTCCATTTTCTTCAACACCTCTTCTGCTTTAACACCAAACAAGATATCATGTAATGGAGCATCTGATAATTTTGCTTTAACATGATCAGGCAGATTATGTTCCTTTAACCAAGCATGCCTCCTAATGACAGAACCCGTAACAGCGGCTCTGCAGGAGGCCTCCAAAGAATCAAGACCACATTGTAAAGTATGCTTTCCAACTTGTTCAGCTGCATGCAATAAATCCTGCACTTCTTTATTCTATGCACATTCAGAATTTGTCAACATTTTCTGTTTAAGCAGTGACATTATATACTGCTATTTAAGCATATGAAACTGACAATTTAAAGCCCTAATAGCCAAGGTAGCAGAAGTGTAAATCTTATTTCCCCATCTGTCCAGTGCCCTGGAATCTTTGTCAGATGGGAGTAGGGTTTTTTGCAGTGGAAGCCTTGACCCCCTTGGGACCTGAGAGATAGTTTCTGGGTCAGCAGCGGGGTTTTTAAAAATAAATTTCTGGGAGTCTGGAAACCTGTAGTATCTGTCTGGCTTAGGAGCAGGAGGTAAGAAGTCAGGAGTTAGACTGGGTTTGGACTGAGAGGGCCTGGAAGAGACTGGAAAGTACCAATTCTTTGAAGGCCCATGCCTACTAAATCTGGGAGGCTGTACTTGCAGGAATTCTTTAACAGTTTGCATAGATTTAGCTTTTTCCTCCATCTTTTTGAGGACTTCTGCTGCTTTGTTGCCAAACAGGCGGTCTTGGTTTAAGGGAGCATCCAGTAATTTTGCTTTAACATGATCTGGCAAGATTTGCTCCTTAAGCCAAGCATGCCTTGTAAGTACAGACCCAGTGACAGCAGCCCTGCAAGATGCTTCTAAAGAGTCAAAACCAGATTGCAAAGTATGCTTACCAACTTTTTCTGCAGAATGCATTAAATCCTGTAATTCTTTGTGTTCAGCACAGTCATGAATCAACATCATTTTCTGTTTAAGTAGTCCCATAATATGCTGCTGGTACTTTAACATACGAAACTGGCAATTTAAAGTTCTAATGGCCAAAGTAGTATACGTGTATACCTTTTTACCTCATCTTCCCAAGGCTCTAGAATCTCTATCAGGAGGGCTATGATTTTTGGCAGCAGTAGCCTTAATGCCCTTTGGAACTTGTGAAATGGTCTCTGGATCCGCAGTAGGATTCTTGAAGAGGAACTTGTGAGAGTCAGGTAGTCTGTAATACCAGTCAGGTTTACTGGGAGCTGGAGGTAAGGTGTCTGGGGAAAGGCTAGATTCCAGGAAAGCATCATCTACAATGTTCAGAACAGGAGGGATAGCTAAAGGTCTGTGTTGAGGAAGGAGTAAGAATTCCCTAAGCCTCTTTTTGGAGTCATTGGATTTCCCAGCGGAAATGCTTCCTAAGAGTATGCAAGGTTTCACCAAAAGAAAAATCTTCTGCAGGGAAGCAGAGGGAATGGAATCCTCTGCATCAGAATCCTCATCGGTTAATAAGGGCAAATCCTGGTAATCAGAAGAAAAGTACAGTTTTGTACCTACCATAAATGTAGATGTTCGAGTGTTCACCCTGCTGCAGTCATCACACTTGGGTTATCCTGTCGTCAGGCGGTCCAGCAGTCGGCCGGAATTCCAAAGTCTTGGTCCGGCGTCAGTTGCTATCGCCTCCTCCCTGACGTCAGTGCGCCAGGGGTATATATAATGCAACCGACACCATTTTCTTCAGTTTTTCTTGCCCCAGATGTCAGGTGCCCCCCAAAAAGGTGGTCAGAATTTAGAACCAAATGGAGTAACCTCTGCACAAACACAAAATCCCTTCAGCTAGAAGCAAATACATCAGTAAGGTATAGAAGAGATTTAGCCAGTAGATCAGAGGGGATGGAGGGAGGGTAACCTGGACTGCAGCAGGGTGAACACTCGAACATCTACATTTATGGTAGGTACAAAACTGTACTATGTTCATCGTGTTACCCTGCTGCAGTCATCACACTTGGGTTGAATCCCAAAGCTAAGGAAGGGGGGAGGTATCATAGAGGGTTAGTTGCGGCTACAAGGCCCTGCAGAACTGCAGTGGCGAAGCCCGTCCTGGTCTTAAAGAGGCAAGTGATAGTGTTTGGTAAAGGTGTGTACTGAACTCCAAGTTGCAGCTTCTAAAATCTCCTTGGTTGGAACCCCCCTGAGAAAGGCTGTAGAGGTAGCTGTTGCTCTGGTAGAGTGGGACCTAATGTTAGCAGGGACTGGTTTCCTATGATGGGTATAGCAGAAACGTATGCAATGACCTATCCATTTAGAAATGGCTTGCTTTGATATAGCCTTCCCTTTAGAAGCTGTAGCATAGGATGCAAAGAGTTGGTCAGATTTTCTGAAAGCCTTAGTTTTGTCCAAGTAGTAACGAAGTTGCCTGTGAATGTCCAAGGAATGCAAGAGTCTCTCACCTTTGTTCTGTGGATGTGGGAAGAAGGTGGGTAAGTGGATGGTCTGATTTAAAGCCACACTGGAAACCACCTTAGGCATAAAGGAAGGATTAGTTCGTAGAGAAACTCTGTCTTGATGAAAAATGAGGAAAGGTTCCACTGCCATTAGTGCCTGTAGCTCTGAGACTCTTCTAGCTGAAGTTATTGCTAGGAGCAGGGCAGTCTTCCATGATAGGAATTGAAGATCTGCAGAGAAAGCTGGTTCAAAGGGAGGTAATATTAGTTTTTCCAGAACAAAACTGAGGTCCCATGTTGGTGTAGGAGCTCTCCTGGGTGGTCTAATGTTTTTTGCCCCTCTGAGGAACTGCCTCAGAAGAGGATGTGAAAATAAAGGTGGAGCCGTGTTGTAGTGAGCTGAAATAGCTGAAGCATTGATTTTAATGGAGGAAAAAGAAAGTCCTTAGTGCAACATCTCAGCTAAATACTGTAGAATGAGAGGCATGTGAGGCTGAATTGTGTCTTGGCCTTTAGCTTGGTTCCAGGCACAAAACATTTTCCATTTGTCCGAATAAGCCTTCCTGGTGCTTGGCCTTCTGGCTTCCAAAATAACATCCAGAACTGCTTGGGAAAGAGCAGCTGGTTGGATGTTTAGTTGATTTGCCATGCAGCCAGATTTAAAGTTTTGAGCTGGCTGTGAAGAATCTGATTGTTTTGTTGTGCGAGTAAATGGGGATTTTGAGGCAATATCCATGGTGGGCTGTGGGCCATATTTCTCAATAGCGGGTACCAGTGCTGGCCTGGCCAGTCTGGGGCTATGAAAATCATTCATGGTCTCTCCTTTTTGACTTTCAGAAGAACCTTTGTGAGGAGAGGCAATGGAGGGAAGGCATATACTGTCAGATTTTTCCAACTGAAAGAGAGTGCGTCCACTTTCCAAGCTTGATGGAGAAATGTCCTTGTACAAAATGTTGTTAGTTGATAGTTTTGAGGACTGGCAAACAGGTCTATGTCTGGAAGGCCCCATTTTTGAGTTATCATTGCAAATATGTGTGGATCTAGTTTCCACTCGTGAGGATCCTTGATGTTTCTGTTGAGGTCGTCTGCCAATGTGTTTTTCTGTCCTGGCAGGAATTGAGCTTGTAACTGAACTTGGTAAGCCAGGGCTGTGTTCCATAAGATCATTGCTTGCCTGCATAGAGGGTAGGAATGTGTACCCCCTTGTTTGTTTATGTACCACATTACTGTGGTGTTGTCCGTCTTTATTGCAAGTTGTCCTGGATGTAATAGATCCTTGAAGGCTGTCAGAGCTTTCTGTACAGCTAGCATCTCTTTTTGATTTATGTGCAGATTTCTTTGATCTGCAGTCCATAGGCCTTGAATGCATTGTCCTGCCATGTGTGCCCTCCCAGGCGTAATCTGAAGCATCTGTTGTGATAGTTTGCCTCTCTGGGGGCAAGCTGAAAGGCTGACCCTTGTTGAGGTGACATGTCTGTGACCACCATAGAAATTCCTGTTGTAGGCAGGGAATGAGAGATATCATTGTGTCCAAGCTGTGGCTGTGTTGAGACCATACGCTTTTTAGGTACCACTGTAATTTCCTCATATGCAGCTTTGCAAATGGTATTATTAGTATGCAAGATGCCATGAAGCCCAAGGCCTGCAGAATTATTCTTGCAGTTAATTGGGTCTTTGTTGCCATTGTCTTGAAATATTGAGTCAGTTGTAGTTGTTTGTCTGGTGTAAGATAAGTCTTCTGGGCCGTTGTATTCAAGCTGGCACCCAGGAATGTCATTATTTGTGAGGGTACTAATTCTGACTTCTTTTCGTTTACTGTGTACCCCAGGCAGTTTAGTAGATGCTTTACAAAGGCCAGATGATGTAAGAGAATGTCTTTGCTTTCCTGCTTGGATGAGGCAGTCATCCAGGTATGGATATATTTGAATTCCTCTTTGTCTGCAGTATGCAATTACTGGTGCCAGGCATTTTGTAAAGACTCTGGGTGCAGTAGATAAGCCAAAGGCCAGTGCAGAGAATTGGTAATGGGTTGAACCTGCAATGAAACGGGGGTATCTTCTGCAACTTTGTCTGATAGGGACATGCAGGTATGCCTCCTTGAGGTCCAACATTACTAGCCATGCTTTCTTGCCCAACATGGGAAGAAGCTGCTGTAGTGTTAGCATCTTGAATTTGGGTACTTGTAAGTAAGTGTTTAGAATTGAAAGGTCCAGAATGGGTCTCCAGGCATTGTCCTTTCTGGGCACTAGAAAGAGTCTTGAGTAAAATCCTTGGCCTTGCTCTCGTGTAGGTACCAGTTGAATGGCTCTCATGTCCATGAGAGCTGTAATTTGTTTTTTGTGCCTCTGCCCATTGATTTTGTG
This sequence comes from Protopterus annectens, assembly GCF_019279795.1. Lineage (NCBI taxonomy): Eukaryota > Metazoa > Chordata > Ceratodontiformes > Protopteridae > Protopterus > Protopterus annectens. The sequence continues at coordinate 1,307,266,432 of NC_056726.1, forward strand.
GCAGGCTTGGCATTCCTCTTTTCATTGGCAAGGTGTGAAAATGGAATCTGTATCCTCGTAAAATTATGTCTAGGACCCATTTGTCCTTTGTGACAATGTGCCAGTTGTCTGCAAAAAGTGCGAGTTTCCCCCCCAAGGGGGCTGCCAAGAGAGTATTGCTTGGCCAGATGAGGTGCAAGTCACTGAGTTTGCCTTCTGGTGGATTGAGACCTGTCTTCTCCTGCCTTCTGTGTTGTAGTGCCCCATTGTTGAGGTTTATACTGGGCTTGTGGTTGTCCTCTGCCCCTTGGGCGTCTGTTTTTACCCCTCTGTGGTCTGTCAGCAGCTGGAAAGGACCAATTTTTTGTTGGCCAGTTTCTGCTGAAGCGAGGGGGTTGTACCTGTAGGAAATCTTTGACTGTCTGCATAGATTTTGCCTTATCCTCCATTTTCTTTAAAACTACTTCTGCTTTAACTCCAAAAAGAACATCCTGCTATAAGGGAGCATCCAGTAGTTTTGCTTCAACATGATCAGGTCAGGCAGAGTTTGTTCCTTTAACCAAGCATGCCTGCGTATAACAGACCCAGTGACAGCTGCTCTGCAGGAGGCCTCCAAAGAATCAAACCCACATTGTAAGGTATGTTTGCCCACCTGTTCAGTGGCGTGCACTCCAGTAGTCGGTTGCTCCGACGGCATGGTGTAGTTAAAATTCCTACGGAAGTAGTGTTGTGCAAAATTAAAGCGTCTTTTAATAGTACACTTATTAAACCTAGCACAAAAACGACAAGAAGTGACGTCGTGGTCTGGGCCTGGGCAAGGTATGCAAAAATAATGAAAATCCTTATGAGGTATTTGCTTCCCACAAGAAATACAATTGTTAACTTTTTCTAACATCGGTCTGAGGCAAGAAAAGTTTCCCCAACGGGGTACTTAGCTTTATAGAAGACTTTGGTCTGAAATTCGAATTCAAAAATCTCAAGAGTTGGCCGACCGGCACTTGCGAACTGCTTCTGCTTCGGGCACCGCACGGCAAGAAAGACTGAAGAAAATGGCGTTGGTTGCATTATATATACCCCTGGCGCACTGACGTCAGGGAAGAGGCGACAGCAACCGACGCCAGACCAAGACTTTGGAATTCCGGCCGACTGCGGGACCGCCTGACGACAGGATAACCCAAGTGTGATGACTGCAGCAGGGTAACACGATGAACATCAGACATATCAGATTCCTGAACAGAAGAATCAGAAGGAAAATCAATTCTAGGTCTCTTAGAGGGGGAAGGCTGGCTTCCCCTAATTAAGGTAATAAGGTCTTCAGCCATTCTAAGCATTTGTTTTTTAGGCATATGGGCCTGACCATGCGGTTGGACGTCGGTTTTCTAGGCGTGCTGTGAGTTTTAAGCCTGGAAGAAGATGGTGTTGGTTTAACATGCAAGTCTGTAGGCCTGAATACTCCCTCAAAAGCCGGTGCCTGCACAGTGGCACCGGACTCATCCAAGGTAGAGGCATCTGCAGGTTCCATTGTCAAAGAAGCATCTCACGGCATACCGGACTCCGAATGGGTCTCATTAGAGGCCTGTGAATCTGAAGTAGCGGGTATTGGGCTGTGAAAGCACCTCACTGAGTACCGACGGACTGGCGACTAGCTTAACGGAAGTGTCGTCGGCAGTTTTGGACCTACGCGGTCTGTCTCTGTCTTTATCCTTATGTTTTTTCAGAATATCGGTAGTCGGATGACTTACCAAAGCCATTTCTGGATAGTTATACAGAGTACCAAAATAATTTGCTGCAAATATAGCCCGACGACAAATAGTTTGGGGGTTGAACAAGGCACAAAACTGACAGCGAAGGACATTGTGGTCTGGGCCTAAGCAAGGAATGCAGTACGAATGAAAATCTTTGAGGTATTTGCTTTCCACAGGTAATACAATTGTTAACTTTTACTGACATCAGTTAAGAGCAAGAGAAAGGATCCCCAATGGGGTACTTAGCTTTTTTGAAGTCTTCGGTTCTGAAACTCGAAAATGAAAATTTCAGGAGTCAGCCGACCGGCACTTGCGAACTGCTTCTGCTTCGGGCACCGCGTGGCAAAAAAAGACTGATGTAATGGTGTCAGTTGCATGTTTTATACCCCTGACGTCATGGAAGAAGAGACAGCATCCGACGAAGGAATCCAAGACTCTGGTATTCAGGCCAGCTGAGGGCTACTTGCAGGCAGATAATCCAAATGTGATGACTGCAACAGTGAAACACGAAGAACATCTGACAATTTAATGCTCTAATGGCAAGAGTTACAGAAGTGTATACTTTTTTATCCCATCTGTCGAACGCTCGGGAATCCCTGTCCGAGGAGGTGGGATTCTTAACTGTAAGTTGCTTTTATTCCTTTAAGTCCTTGGGTGATGACCTCTGGGTCAGCAGTAGGATTCTTGAAAATAAATTTGTGTGAATCAGGGACTCTGTAGTACCAGTCAGGTTTCCTGGGAGCAGGAGGTAAAGTATCAGGAGTTAGGCTGGATTCCATAAAGACATCATCCACAACATCCAGAACAGGAGGGATAGCCAAGTGTCTGTGTTGTGGTAAATCTAAAAATTCCCTGAGTCTCTTTTTGGACTGAGGATAATCCTGGCATTCCCAATGGAAATGCTCTCTCAATGTATGTAGAGTTTCACCAAAAGAAAAATCCTCTGGAGGAGAGGCACAAGGAATGGATTTCTCTGCATCTGAATCTTCATAAGCAAATAAGGGCATGTCTTCATAATCAGAAACCTCAGAATCGTCGGACTCTTGGTCAGATATAGCTGAGCTGCTGGGGACAAGTCTCTTTTCCTTTTAGCAGGGGAAGGATGGCTTCCCCTAATCAGCATGATAGGGTCTTCCACCATTTTAAGCATTTGTGATTGTGGCAAGGAAGCAGGCGCTTGAGTTTGGGTCGTCTTTTTTTAGGCATAGCGCGTACTCTGGGACTTAGAAACTCGGTAGTTTTAGAAAGAACTGAAGATGTGAAAGAAGTCGTCGGTTTGTGTCGAATATCGGTAGTGCAAAGAACTTCCTCAGAAGTCGGTGCCTGCACAGCAGTTCCGGACCCATCCAATGTAGAGACATCCGCAGGCTCCATAGTCAAGGAAGAGTCTCACGGCATACCGGACTCTGAACAGGTCTCGGTAGTGGCCTGCAAATCCATCGAAGCAGGCATCAGGGACTGCGAAAGCACCAGAGTACCAGCGAACTGGCGACTAGCTTAACAGAAGCGTCGTCGGCAGTTTTGGACCTGTGCGGTCTGCCTCTGTCTTTATCCTTACGTTTTTTTCAGATCGGTAGTCGGATGGCTTACCGAAGCCATTTCGGAATATGGAGATAAGACAGCGAAAGGTTTTAGCTACAATAAAGGGCCCGACGATGAATAGTTTGGGAGTTGAACAAAGCACAAAACCAGCAGCGAGGGGCGTCGTGGTCTGGGCCTAAACAGGTGAAGCAGTAAGAATAGAAATCTCGGTGTGGTATTTGCTTTCCACTGGCGAGACAATTGTCAACTTTTTCTGACATCGGTTAGAGCAAGAAGAAAGGATCCCCAACAGGGTACTTGGCTTTAGAAGACTTCTACTTCAATTTCGGAAACGAAAACTCAGGTAGCGGCCGACTGGCACTCGTGCGAACTGCTTCTGCTTCCGGCTCCTCAGCAAGAAAGACTGATGTAATGGCGTCGACTGCCTGTTTTTATACCACTGATGACCTGACATCAGTCCGGAAGTGACAGCAACCGACGCAGAAATACTAAGCCTCTGGTATTCGTGCCGACTGAGGGCTACCCTTGGCAGGTAACCCAAGTGTGATGACTGCAACAGTGAAACACAAAGAACAACTGCAATCACACGACTGGTAATTAAAGGAATTCATAAGGATATCCAAGACAATTAAACTCTGCAGCAAGACTGACACAGAAAATACATACCGTCATGAAGACTATCTTGATGAAAGACAGTAAAATAAATCCTTAAAACAGACTTAGCCCAGGTTTTCTGAGTAAAAATGCAAACACTCATTAAGGAGTATGCAGACAGATCAGTTTATGTAAGAAGCATTACAAAGAATCCACTGCTTACACATACATAAAAAAACATAATGTGCGAAGAAAAATCAAAACAGGACACTCATTTCATAGGTGTAAAGAAGACTCTGAAGGAACATACCATCATCTACTTTCAAGGAGCAGAAAACAAACCCTGTAGCCAACTGCTTCAACATTTGAAATGTATGATAAAATTTGCACCACATAACTCTGTAGTTTTACTGCTCATACGTCTCAATAAAATGTAATATACAATTACTGGCCTTCATTTCACTCACTGTTATTCAAACTACAAGGCTTTCTTCATTTTCTAATACATACCTCAGTAAAATCATGTAAGGTATTTCAAAGATTTATCAGTAAGAGAATCTGACTTGCTTCTTCTCAAAGGTCTAAAATTTCAGGGATAGTGTAGTTTTTATTTAAATGAAGACTATACAATGTAACACATGCACAAAAGTAGTTGAGGTAACTGGTAATAGACTGTTTAGTTCATTCTTTCATGTATTCCTTCATTGTAGGCTATGCTGTGCTATTGTTGAAAGACCACATGCTGTCCACATTACAAATTCATTACCATGAGTGCATTAACTTGTCCAGGCACCTGATGGCTATTCAAGGTTTCTTGTGAGTCAGACTTCAGAACAATAAATGCACACATTAGGATATACTTCTGTGTTGCCCATATAAACATCTATACTATGAAAAAAATCAAATTGCTAAAACTTGTCTATTGCATTAGGCACAGAACCAGTGAACATACTAACATATGCTAGTGCTATCCCAGATATTTTAATAATTCAAAGGCTGTACATATTTAAGACCTCTGGAATCGGTTATCTCCCACAAGAAACAAGAAGCTTCTACTTGTGTAACTTCTGCAAGTGAACCATTCTAACAAACTTATTAGTATCACAATTGAGAACTTCAAATTATGCAATGCTACAGTTAAGTACAACTTTGAAACATTCACCAGCTGTTACAAAATCAACAAATGGTAAATAACCATGATCTGCTGTCAAATATAAAACGGGCAACACACAACATAAAGCAGTCTACGCTGAGAAACATTTCTAAGCATGAATGATTCCTACTGCTGCCCCTCTGTTCCAGGGTGTAGGATCTCCAGTGTTGCTTGGGTGCAGTCAGCACATTGTGTCACCTCTGTAATGGTGCGTCTGACTTAATGGGACATGTCCAGTTAAAGTTGAAATAAACATTAGTATGTTTCCCATACTTCTAATCTGCTTGCATCATACATTTTCTGGTTAACATTTTGTGATACTTTCTAACTGGACAGACACTGACAGTTTTAGTGCAAATTTGTACAATTATGTTATATGCAGTAGTAAAGAGTGATATAAATCTACAAACAATACTCATGCAGCAAACATGCAAGTACACATACTGCATATGACCCATGTATTTGTCAAAGTTCATAGGTGCCCAGAAGATTACATATATACTGCAGTACATTCAAAATGTTTGATATTTTAAGTAAAATCAATACAGTATTTATTGGAAGCCTGCTTCCTACCACATACAATTAAACATCATAGAACTTTTTTTAGAGGAAGGACTGCAGCAATCAATTCATTCCTCACTCAATGGGCTGTCAGACTACAACGTTTGCATTTTTTTCTTTGGGGGGGGGTAAAAGTACTAATAAATTAGCCTCAGCAACCCCATGGTGTACATGGGACAAAATTCCGAGTATGACTCCGATGACCCATGTTCAATTAACCATTCGGGCACTGGACAAGACAAACAGAGAATGTGGAATGAGTGCACCTGAAGGAAGGAGACAGTATAGTTTGCTGCAATGCCGACTCCCACCTCTGAAGCATGAAAACATCTTGCTGGACATGGACAGGGAGCATCTACCTGGCTCTGCCAAGGTGCAGTACATGCAATCTTCTGTATAGTGTGTGTGGAATGCATAAGCAAAGAGTGGAAAGAGAAGGCACAAAAAGCCCTTGTAAAACTAAGGGCACATTATTAACTACTAGATGTGGGTACTTGGGTCATAAGCTGAAAACCCTATGGCTGCCTGGATTACAGCCTACTACATTCTGCTCTCACACTAAGGGGAAATCAACTGTCTAAATTTATCTGAGGAGGGCTGATGGCTTGCAAACAATGTTTCATTACATATGTATGTAGTTGGGGCACTACATATTTACATATATATTTACATATATATATATATATATATATATATATATACATACATACAATGTGTGTGTGTGTGTGTATATATGTATATTTATAAATGGGTTCAAAGGCAAATACGAGACTTGCTGCCCATATGGGCCATTTTAAGCCTAGCCAATTTCCCTTGAAGGTAAGAATCAAACCCAGTACCTTGTATTAGTGAGGTAAACACTTCCAACCATTTTGCCAACTCCCGTATAATTGTCTTTCCAGGCATGGAAATTACTTTAAAGTCTGTCATTCTCCAGTCAAGTTTTTTACTCACTCTTTTTTGAACCAGTACATACAATCCAGGATACAGAATATAAAAATAAGTTAGCAATTAAAAGGAACAAATTAATCACTGAAAGTACATTACAGACAATAATATGCTTTGTAAATAGACTTTAATTTCTCTAGCTTCATGTGGTCCTAGTTAATTTCACAGCTTGGTTCTCGGAAGGTGATTCAGAGTTAAGTTAATCCATCTTCTTGTTTGAAACATCTGCTGGCCCACTACTGCCATCTGTCACTTCTTTACTCGGTACGGTGCTCTGAGAAAAAACAATTAAGAAGTGAGTGAACTGTCACAGTGTGACCAACTCTTGCGCCAGTTTTACTTCTTACTTTTATAGGAGGGATTGTTGGATTAATTTGGAAAGCCCTAATTCACAAATGAGAACCAAGAACCTTTTGTTTCACAATACAATGAAAAATGGCAAGCACCTGAAATACTTTACATTCTAACAAGTTCTGTAATCCTTTCCAAAGTTCATTTCTAATGTTTTATTTAAACTGGAGGAACTAACCCTATGAAACAGTCAAGTGGCAGTACAAGAAAATTACATAAAAAGGGAAAATACACTTTGCAAAATACCACATTATGTGCAATGGTAAAAATACAACACTAAGCAAGAAGAAAAGTAGCATTTTCAAAATGATGTTAATGACTACACCAATTCCCATCAGACATATGGAAGGTGTACAGTAAAATATGGCCAAGTAATCATTCTTTCTAAGGACTCAACAGAAACATAGCAGAAGAAACAGTCCTGAGTTTTGCAACACTCTGGGAAAACATTGTGTGATATGATTATCTTTTGTTGCAGAGAATAAAGCTGTGTAAAAGCTACTTGCCCATAACAGTGGTTCCAATTTCTTCACTGCTGCACTAGACTATGAGAAGTGTCCTGCCAAGGACACATCACCCAAACAGCTTGTCAAAGCTCTAACAACCCTCCCTCTAACTCTCCTGACTGCTGATATACTTCCCTCACAAAAGGGTGCAGCCTATTACTGACCAGAGTGAGATAAATCTTCCAGGATTTTAATTCTCTTAGAAAGGAAGGAAGATTCATCCTGAGAAAATCAATAATCACTATAAAAATCATCCAAACAACAATAACCGAAACAAAGGAGGTTGTGTCTCTTACCACAACTATCTAGAAAGGGGGATGGTTGAACTATCATTCACCCCTACATAGTAGGCTACAGGTAGACTCTAAAAGCCCGCCTTACTTGGAAGGAGGAAGGATAAAGGACCAGGAACCCCAGGACAATGGTCCTAGCAAAGCCTGTCCCAGACCTACAGAAGGAATCCAGTTTGTAATGCTTTCTGAAGGTGTGATTAGAGGACCATGGTGCTGCCTTTAGAATACTTCTATAGTCCACCCCTTTCAAGTATGCCCTGGTAAAACATTCCTTAACTTTGCCTTGAATAGCTATACAATTGGGGGAATAGCAAAAATCAATAACAGAGGACAACTATCTGGATATAGTCTGTTTAGACATGGGAGGGCCCTTCTTAGTCCAAGCACAGGAAACAAACGTATGTTTAGTCTTCCTAAAGTACTTGGTTATGTCGAAGCAGCAACAGAGTTTCCTGTGGACATCCAATGCATGTAGAATCTGTTCCCTTTGTTTTTTGTCTCTGGGAAAAACTTGAAGTCTGATGGCTTGATTCAAGACAGACTAAGAAACACCTTTAGGCTTGAATGACAGATTAGTGCACAAAATCCCTGTGGAAAACCAGACAGGGTTCTCCTACCAGAGCTTGCAACTCAGACGCTTGCAGATGTCAGGCCAACAAGTAAAACAGTTTTCCAAGTAATGAAATACAAACCAGCCTTAGAGGCCATTTCAAAGTGAGTTAAGGTCAGTTTTTCTAGAACAAAACTGGGATTCCAAGGAGGTGGAATTTGTTGCAAGGAGGTCTCATGCAGCACTCTTTTCAGAGACTGTTTTATCAGAAACGAAGAAAAAGGGGGATGGATCCACAGACAGACAAGCTGAGATGGCTGCAAGATGCACATTGATGGAAACATTTGACAAGCCATCTTTAAAGTAGCTTACACTAATATTTGAGAATCAGAAGTGCTACTTCCCTTTTGGGAATCCTGTGAATAGCAAGGCACCAACCAGAAAAATCTCTTCCATTTACAAACTAGTAGCAAGTTTCCTTGCCTCCTTTAGTACCTGCTGCACATCCTCATAACAACTTTACCTAAAAGGTATCAAACTTGAATCACTCATGCCGTCAGTTGTAGTTGATCGAGGCAGGGGTGCATCAAGCTCCCCTCTTGCTGTGTGAGTAGATCCAGTCTGTGAATAAGCTTGCGATAACTGCACTTTGTCAACTCCATAAGAAGGGAGAAAAAGAAGTTATGTACTCATCATAACTTTCCATCTGAGTAGTTCTATTTAATTTGTCTTCAACCTGTGGGATACCGGATCCGTATCGGATCCAAGATGGCAATCTTACTAGCATCTGCTCTGAGCTCCAAGCTCCTTCCCTTACCCATAATACACCTCCACTACCTTCCAACCCCCAGATCGAGTTTGCTGATATTTAAACTGATAACCCAACCTGAAAAAAATACTTGAGACCTATAACTGCAGCCCATAGACTGTCCATATGACAAGGTCCACGTGAAAATGATAAATGGCAGCCAACTGAACCCTGACAGAAGAACTAGCTCCATGTTGAAAAATATCAGCTAGAAAATCAAGAATGGCAGAAATGGGAGCCGTGAAGGAGTCTAAACACCTTTGAGAGGCCCAAAAGGAAAAACATTTCCATTTACTGCGATAAACCTTCCGTGTAGAAGACTTATGAGCAGCCACCAAAATAGATCTAACTGATGAGGATAATCGAGGAGTCCTAGCAATCATGGGAACTGCAGCAGTCAAGCTGTGAGCTTCAAACTATCCAGATTCGGATGAGGAGCCCCCGATGGATGTGGAATTAGATCCTGAATGGAATCCAAGATCCAAAGCGGAGCCAGAAGGTGAGACTAAAGGAAGGGAAACCATACCTGGAGAGGCCAAAACGGGGCAATGAGGATCACTTTGCTCCCCAGTCGACAAGCTTTCTGTAGAAACCATAAAATAAGAGGTACTGGAGGGTAAGCATACAGAAGACCGGGAGGCCAAGCATGGACTAGAGCATCTCTGGGGGACTCCCCCCTACAGGGGGTTCAGAGCAAAAAAGTCGCTGCACTTCGCGTTGGAAGGAGATGCAAAGAGATCAGAGCAAGGCTGACCCCACTCGAGGAAGATCTGCTCCACTTCTGAAAGATTCAGAGACCGCTCGTAAGGCATCAGAACAGTCCAACTTAACCTGTCCGCTAGAATGTTGAACCGTCCCGGAATGTGCGTTGCAATGCGAAAATAATGGGTGGAGACCACCCATTCTCACACTCTCATGGCCTCGCTACAAAGGGGGTAAGATCTGGTCCCTCCCTGTTTGTTGCTATACCAGACCGCTGACATGTTGTCTGACTGAAATGCAATGGTTCGCAGAGGAAGAAAGGCATGAAGGGCCTGCAATGCTAAAAGGACCGCCCTCATCTCTAGAATGTTTATGTGCAAGCTGGTCTCTACAGGGGACCAAAGGCCTTGGACTGTCCTGCCCGAACAATGCCCCCCCACCACAGTTGAGAGGCGTCCGTGGTCACTGTGGCAGGGGCTGGAACAAAGGGGCGTCCCTCCAAAATGTCCGGAGAGCACATCCACTATATGACCAACAGATTCGACTGAGTTGTATTGGATACAACAATGGAAGTTGCAACAGGGACCAATGTACAGATAGTGTCCACTGTAGAATTCTCATATGTAACCGGGCACACAGGAGAAGCGGTATGGTCGCCGCCACTAAACCTAAGGCCCTCAACACTGATTCTGCCATTGGAAGATGAGAATGGTAGATTAGAGAGACATGCATCCTCAGGTTTTGTACTCTCTCCGAGGTCAGGATGATCTTGCATTGTAATGTATCTATCCTTGCACCAGTGTAGTCTATCACCTGGACAGGATCTAGTAGTGATTTGGATGCGCTGATTGTGATCCCCAAATGCAGTTCAAGTGTTAAGAAGTAATCCCTGGTTTGAGAGAGTAGACACATGGTGGGAGCAATGAGGAGCCAATCGTCTAGGTACGGACAGACCTGAATCCCCTGAAGCCTCGGGTGAGCCGCTACCACCGCCATCACTTTGGTAAACACCCTGGGGGCTGTGGTGAGACCAAAGGGTAGGGCTCGAAATTGGTAATGACTGACTCCTAGCCAGAAGCGGAGGAATCTCCTGGAGCTTATGTGCATTTTTATGTGATAGTAAGCATCCTGGAGATCTAACGAGCACATCCGGTTGCTCTCTTGCAGGTACAGCATGATGGACTGTAGTGTGACCATCCGGAACTTCTCTTTGGCAACTGACAGGTTCAGGGCAGATAGGTCCAGAATGGGCCTTAGGTCCCTAGTCTTCTTTGGCACCAAAAAGAACCGGAGTAGAAGTCTTGCTAGTTGTTGCTGAAGCACCTACCAAGAGGAGAAAATGCTGAGAGAAGAAAAGGAGCCACTTTTGTGATTTTAAGTATTTTCTTCTGATTTTTTGTTAAGTTTTACTGCTTCGCCGCCTACTTTTTGGCATTTTACAGCTTGCTAAAATTTATATCTGTAATAGTAACAGTACTTGGAACACATCTAGAGCCTGTTTACTGCATTTCCTGTGTTGCACTTAATTTAAAATCGTTTTTTTTCTCTAAAAACTGCATTTTGCCTGATTTTGGCCTAGCACTCCAAGTGTGGGGTCATTTATTGCACTGTTGTGATTATTTTGCTGCTTGTGTATCTCTGCTACCTTTAAACTACAACAAAAAGAAAAAACAAAACAAAAAAATCTTGCTTTTTTCCCACTTTCTGAAAGTTAAGAAAGTTCAGTTACAGATTTGCTGTTCTGAACTGTTTGGAAGTTTCTAGAAGGCCAGTGCTTGCTTGGGCTAAAGGGAAGTCTCTGTGTTCACCAGTGGGAGTGGTTAACACTGAACAGCCTGCCTGTCCCGGGAGGAGTGGTTACTACCTGGAAGCTATAGTTTTATTGGCCATTTTAGGTCAATTCTAAACTCCTTGATCTCTCTCTCTCTCTCTTAAAACCAGGCTGCCTCGTGGTTTTGGCGTATTTTCAGGCTTGCTAGTTGTTGCTGAAGCACCTACCAAAAGGAGAAAACGCTGAGAGAAGAAAAGGAGCCACTTTTGTGATTTTAAGTATTTTCTTCTGATTTTTTGTTAAGTTTTACTGCTTTGCCCCCTACTTTTTGGCATTTTACAGCTTGCTAAAGTTTATATCTGTAATAGTAACAGTACTTGGAACACATCTAGAGCCTGTTTACTGCATTTCCTGTGTTGCACTTAATTTAAAATCGTTTTTTCTCTAAAAACTGCATTTTACCTGATTTTGGCCTAGCACTCAAGTGTGGGGTCATTTATTGCACTGTTGTGATTATTTTGCTGCTTGTGTATCTCTGCTACCTTTAAACTACAACAAAAAAAAAAAAAAAAAAAAAAAAAAAAAAAATCTTGCTTTTTCCCACTTTCTGAAAGTTAAGAAAGTTCAGTTACAGATTTGCTGTTCTGAACTGTTTGGAAGTTTCTAGAAGGCCAGTGCTTGCTTGGGCTAAAGGGATGTCTCTGTGTTCACCAGTGGGAGTGGTTAACACTGAACAGCCTGCCTGTTCCTGGAGGAGTGGCTACTACCTAGAAGCTGTAGTTTTATTGGCCATTTTGCGTCAATTCTAAACTCCTTGATCTCTCTCTCTCTTAAAACCCTACAACTCTCTTTTTGCGTGGTTTTGCACACTGAGCAGCGTCGGGCAGCGCCGCCTAAACAGGTTTAAACTATTCCAGGCGCCACAAAGTCTGCTCTTCACTTTTTCCCTTAGAACTGTTCAAACTCTCAAAGTAATCATTCTATTCTCTTTCTAAAGACCTGCACTTGCTCAGCTCTTATAAGGAAACACTAACTACTAAAGCACTACACCCTCCTTGACTTTTCATAAGTATAAGACTCCTGATTGGTCCTTCCTGATCAAGTGAAAAATCAGTTTCCTTCCCTAATCTGATCAGTAAAAAAAAAAAAAAACAGTTCCCTATACTAATCTGGTATGTCCAGGGGTCAGTTTCAAGGTTACTCTACAGTCCAGCTGGTGAATCTGGGAATTTTGAGGCAATGTTACAATTGCCTTATGTACACAGACAACCTTCTCCTCCTTCCAACAAACTCTAATACATGTGAGAGATGCAGTTACACAGCCAAACTGGAGGCAGAGCTCTCTCAACCCAAGACTGGCACAGTCAGGAGGAAAAGGAACCACCCACACCACAAATCCAGTCTCACACAGACCTATTGCATCTGCATACCCAACACATAAACACACAAAAACATACTCAGAGGCTCTAAATAAAAATCTGCCTAAACGGCAAAGACCTCCTAAGCAGATATACAAGCAACAGCCACCCCTCAACAATACCCACAAATCACATATCTCACAAAATCAGTGTGCCTCACAGTCATAGCCCCATAAGGCTAAACAACACACCAAATACACTTGTTATAGGGGACTCTATTGTCCGGCACACTGACGTCCCACTCACCAGACTGAACAAAGAGAAGGTCACTGTAAGCTGCCTGTCGGGTGCCAGGATCCGCCAACATAAAACAAGCACTCCGGTCACTCCAAAGCAAGTACAAGTATGACTCCGTCATTGTCCATGCTGGTGTGAATGACCTAAGATGTACCTCCCTGGACTACATGAAAAGAGACATAGAGGAGCTCTCTGACCATGTACCCTGGGCTGGTATATCCCTGACCTTGAGCAGCATCTTGCCCTCACCAAGAATGATGCCACAGTATAAAGACAAAAAGATCAGTTTCAACAATTGGCTAAAGTATTGGTGTCATTCAAAGGGGATCCAGTGTCTGTCAGCCTGGGATGACATGCTTGACAAGCCACGTTGCTTCGCTAGGGACGCCTTGCACCTGTCACCCTTAGGCTTTCGTATACTGACCAAGGATCTTGCCACCCCCATAGTGCCTTTTTTAGGCAAGGATCAAAGGACAAACCCACCTCCATAGACAACCCAAAGATAAAAAAACTAAAGGTAATGCTACTCAATGCCAGAAGTCTAAAGCTCAAGATGCACGCACTCAAGACTCTCCTCAGTATGGAGAAAATCGATGTCTGTGCAGTAACAGAAACCTGGTTCAAGGCTCCTGAGAGCACCCCAGCACTACCAGGTTATAACTCATGCCATGCATTTCGGCCCCAAAACTCGGACCGAAGCACAAAAGGAGGGGGAGTATCTATATTCATCAAAGATACCTACATCTCCAGGTTAGTGGCACTGCACGAAGCATCGGAAACCATCCATGTGCAACTAGCAGCGGGCAAAACTGCCTTTCAGTTTGTAGCCTGCTACAGAACACACTCCCTATTACAGGAACCTCACTTGGCATTCCTGAGAACACTGGAGAATATGAAGGTCTCTCCAAACACTATGTTATTGGGTGACTTCAACTACCCAAACATTGACTGGGAAAACTATTCAAGCCCAAACACCCTCGCCCAACGGTTCCTTGAATTTATAAACTCTAATGCAGTGGAACAACTGGTCACCACTCCCACAAGAGGGAACAACATATTGGACCTGGTCATCACCAACATGGGAACTCTATGTTCCACACCAGAGGTAAACCCCTCATTGGTAAGATCAGACCATAAACAAATTTCCCTGGACATCCATATCCCGTCCCCACCCCAAGCCAAGGAAATCACTGTAAAGAATTTCTCAAAAGCCAACTTTGCACTTCTCAAGACTGAGGTGGAATCCTTCACAGCCCCTGGGCCAGAGGATAATACAGCCCAATCCACAGAATCCTTTACAAATGCATTCTATGAGCACCTGCAGGAATGCATGGATCGTGCTATCCCAAATAAAACCAAGACTCACTCCTCCAAAAACAGGAGACCGGTCTGGTGGACCCCGGCCATAAATAAGCTATACAACAGAAGGAGGAAGCTACTACATGACAGAGCAAAATCCCAAAAAGGGAAGGCATCTCTGATCAGTATTAGCAAGAAACTTCGATCCCTCATAAAATCATCAAAGGCCAGTTTCGAAAGAAAAATTGCCCTAGACACTAAAGATATTCACAAGGCCTTCTTTAGTTATGTCAGAAACATGGGCGGAAACTCCCAGATATGCTCTGAATTGTTGCATAACGGTACTAAATATACCGAATCTACAGACATAGCCAACATCCTGGCAGACAGATTCAGTGCAAACTTCTCCCCCCCTTCCCCCCCAAAGGAGCAAATGCCTATCCCAACTGAATGTAACCTCCCTGACATCACAGATGCACAGGTGAAAGCTGCCCTCTCCAAAGCAAAAAACACAGCATCTATGGGACCGGGCAGTGTCCCAGGCTGTGTCTTACACGAGCTCCAAGAACAACTGAACCCTCAACATTACATCACTGTTCAAACTTAGCCTTACTACAGGATATGTACCCAAAGAATGGCGTACAGCTACAGTGGTACCACTCCACAAAGGTGGTGCCACAATGGACCCCGGAAACTATCGCCCCATAAGCCTGACTAGTCTGGTCTGTAAAGCTATGGAGCATATTATCATGGAACTCAAACAAAGACATTGGGAGCCTCCAGACACTGGACCCTACCCAATTTGGCTTTGTTAAGGGCAGATCTTGCCTCTTAAACCTAGCTGATTTCTTTGAAACAGTTACCAAAGCCAAAGATGAGGGCAAGGTAGTCCACACAGCCTACCTGGACCTCGCAAAAGCCTTCGACACAATACCCCACTCGGGCATCATAAATAAGCTTACCAGCTTAAATATCAACCCCTATATCACAAGATGGGTTGCAAACTGGCTCAGAGATAGAACCCACATGGTCAGAATCGCAGATGCCATGTCCGAATCCAAACCAGTTACAAGTGGCGTCCCACAGGGCTCAGTTCTGGGACCTCTCTTGTTCGGTATATACTTCTCTGAGGTTCAGGCTAACACGGGGTGATTATGGCTGACAAAGTTTGCAGATGACTGCAAATTGGGGGCCATAATCGAATCTCCAGCTGACACAAGCATCCTCCAAAAGGGTCTCAAAGAGACGGATGCTTGGTGCCTGAGCCACGGCCTCAAGCTAAATGCTAAAAAGTGCATTTGGGAAAAAGAAGGTGCCCACAAATTACCACATAGGTGGTAATCCATTAAGTACGGAAGAAGTAATTAGATATTTGGGGACCAACGTAGATAGTAATCTCTCCTTTAATAATCACGCTGCCAAAGTGGTTAGAAAGGCCTTCTATATAGCCCACCTTATCACGAAAGGGTTCGCATCTAGATCAAGACAGGTCATTGTGCCCCTCCACTCGTCACTCATCAGGCCCATAATTGAATACAATGCCCCTTTTGGGATGTACCTTACCCGACACCTGCAGCAACTGGAGAGACCCCAAAAGTACCTCACCAAGAGGATCATGGGCTACAAACAGTTGTCCTATGCAGCTCGACTAAAGAAACTCCAGCTCTACTCAGTTGCTTACCACCTACTCAGAGGCGATCTATGCCTGACGTACAAAGCCATGTCAAACCCAGAATTAATGGACATGCTCCACCTCAAAAAATCCAAGTCCCTTAGAGCTACATGCTCCAGGGACCTAAACCTCAGCACAAAAATAAATAGGACATGCTGGAGGGACAGATTCATTTCCCAGAGGCTCCCCTCAGTCTGGAATAGAATCCCAATTCATGTTAGACATAGCCCCTCGCTGACCCTCTTCAAGCGAAATTTGGATGCGTGGATGGGAAATCGCAAATTCACCCCTGGGATCTCTCCTGTGTCCCTGCTAGACAGAGGCACAGTAAACTAATCTTAAAAGGGTACCTTCGTTGACCTACTTTACAGAGGCACAGTAGGCTAATCTAATAGGGAGGCGGAAACCAAATACACTCTGGCTAGGCTTATAAATGCCCTAGGGCAGATAGCCTAGTATCTACCTATGAACCTATGATCTGGACTGATCTGGGTGGACAGTTTAGATGGCTCTTTTTTTTAACAGCTTGGAAATTTCCTGTGCCCGGGAGGTGTTTGGGAGAGTTGGGAGGACCCACAAAGGAGATAGAGTATCCTCTGGATATGATCCGAAGCACCCAGCAGTCTAATGTTATGAACTCCCATGCTGCCAGGTGCAAGGACAATCATCCCCCAACTGCCTCCAGAGTAGAGCAATCGGGCGCCACCCTTCAGGGCTGCTGTCCAGGTATGTCCGAGAAAGGTTCTCAACAACCAATATCCCTCGGACCCCCTCTGCCTCTGGGCCAGCATCCATTCTGTCCCCCTCTGCCTCTGGAAGAAGAGCCCTGCGTGTCCCGGGAATACTGCGACTTCTGGAACCACATCTTCTTTTGCCCTCTCAAGTTCCGGGAAAAGGACCTTTAAGGGTTACAGAAGCGGATCCCGACAGCAGACAGTGTCTTCCTGTCCTTCTCACTCTGGACTAATGTCTCTGACGGTCTTACCAAAAAGAGTAGAGCCGTCATAAGGGGCACTGGCAAAGGACACCTTGAAAGGTTCTGAGAACTGACATAGTCTGAGCCAGGCATTGCGCCTCAGACACGCCGGACCCAGCCACCCTAGCCGCTCCTTCAGTACCATGTGAAAGGAGTCGCATGGACATGTTGGAGACTGCTTTCAAAGTGGCCATCCTCGCAGAGAACGAGTCCCTGTCCTACTGCGACATGGATTTAGGGGAGACTCCGCCAGCTAATTTACCAGGTCACAATGGAGTCTCGTGACACGTGCCAGGTAGTTCAGTGCCCTTATAGAAAAGGTAGTTGAAGCGTAAACTCACTTCCCTAAGCGGTCTATCATCCGCGACTCCCGGTCAGGAGGATGAACCGAGGAACTCTCCAAGTTCCTTCTTTGTGGCTGCTGCTACCACCATAGCATCTATGGGGGAGCCCTTGTTCCATGCTGGCCTATCAGAAGGTGGACACAAAATCTTGTCAGGCCTTCTGAGAATTGGTTCCACAGTGTCGGACTCCTTCCATGCCTGCGAGGTGACTAGGTCCACCAAGGGATCTGCGGGAGGGGACACCCAGGAAGTAGATGCGCCCATGCCGAAAGCCTCCAGGAATACGGACTCGTCAAAAGATAGTTTGGGGGCAGACCAACCTCCCAGTTGGCAAAGGATTTCCATGATGTCTCCAAAGGAGACATCCTTGGGAGGTGACCTGGGGGAAAGTACAGTTTTGTACCTACCATAAATGTAGATGTCTGATAGGTATGCATCTGCAGTCATAACGTATGGGTTGTCCTACCTCAGGCAGCCCTTCGGTCGGCCGGATTCCAAAGTCTGGGTCTGGCCTCGGCTGATGTCGCACTTCACCCGACGTCATAGCTCCTGGGGTATAAAGGCATCAGCCGACGCCATTTTCCTCAGTCTTTCTTGCCCCAGATGCCAGGTGCCCTCTAGGAAGGCTAAATTTGGATAAAAGTAGAAAATTCCAAACAGCAGAAATCAAACAGTATATATACATATATACAAACAAATACACCATAATAGATTCCCCCCAGCTAGCTAAGAAAGGGGTAAGTACCCTAGGAATACCACAGAGGGGAAGGAGGGTGGGTAATCCTGACTGCAGATGCATACCTATCGGACATCTACATTTATGGTAGGTACAAAACTGTTCTATGTCCTTCAAGGATGCATCTGCAGTCATAACGTATGGGTAGAATACCATAGCCAAACTGGGGGAGGAGGCACTAAGATAATGATGGTGTAGTTAAGATCCCTTGTAAAACTGCAGTTGCAAAACCTGCTTGGGATCTGGAGTATAAAGGAAGATTGTAATGCTTGGCAAATGTATGCACGGAGCTCCAAGTAGCAGCTTCTAAAATGTCTTTGGTAGCCACTCTTCGTAGGAAAGCTGTAGTGGTGGCTGTAGCTCTTGTGGAGTGAGGCCTGATATTTTCAGGAGTTGTCTTTCCATGAAAAGAGTAGCAGAATCGAATGCAATTTCCTATCCATTTTGAAATTGTCTGTTTGGAAATTGCTTTTCCTTGCACTCCTGATGCATATGCTACCAGAAGCTGGTCAGTTTTTCTGCTGGTCTTAGTTCTGTCCAGATAGTAGCGCAGTTGTCTGTGTACATCCAAGGTGTGCAGTAGTTTTTCCCCCCTGTTCTGTGGGTTAGGGAAGAACGTAGGTAAATTAATAGCTTGGTTCAAGGATACCCTGGATACCACCTTTGGCATGAAAGTTGGATTGATTCTTAGAGACACTCTATCCTGGTGAAAGATAAGGAAAGGCTGCACTGCCATTAATGCCTGTAACTCAGATACCCTTCTTGCTGAAGTGATTGCTAGAAGGAAGGCAGTTTTCCAAGATAAGAACTGTAAGTCTGCTGATGCTGCTGGTGCAAAAGGGGGAAGTGTTAATTTTTCCAGCACAAAATTGAGATCCCATGCAGGCAGAGGTGGTTTCCTTGGAGGTTTTACATTTTTGATCCCTCTTAAAAATTGTCTGAGAAGAGGGTGAGAGAAGATAGGAGGATCCATGTTGTACTCTGCTGAAATTGCTGAAGCATGAATCTTAATGGAAGAATAGGAGAGGCCATTGTGGAACAGTTCTGCTAAGTATTCTAGGATGTGTGCTAGGTTTGCCAGTGTGACATTTTTTTCCCTTTGATGCACTCCAAATGAGGAATCTCTTCCATTTGGCTGAGTATGTTTTCCTTGTGGAGGGTCTGCGAGCCTCCAGGATAATGTCCTTGACCCTCTGAGATAAAACAGGATGGTTTTGTTTTATGCAATTTTCCAGGCAGTTAGCTGCAGCGTTTTCAAGTTTGGATGCAGGGTCTTGTAGTTGTTCTGCGTTAGAAGTAAAGGCCATAGAGGTAGAGGCCATGAGTTCGTCCGAGACATGCTTCTCAGTAGCGGGTACCAATGCTGCCTTGGCCAGTCTGGAGCTATCAGGATTACCTTTGGCTGTTCCTCCCTGATCTTCAGTAGAACTTTGTACATCAATGGGAGAGGTGGAAAGGCATAAACTGTCAGGGCCTTCCAGCTGAAAGAAAGGGAGTCCACCCTCCAGGCTTGTGGGTGGTATTCTCTTGAGCAGAATTTCTTCAGTTGGTGGTTGAGTGGGGAGGCGAACAGGTCTATCTCTAGCATTCCCCATTTCTTTGTTATGGTTTTGAAGATGTCTGGATGCAGCATCCATTCGTGAGCATCCGTGGTAGTTCTGCTTAAGCTGTCTGCTAGTGAATTCTCTTTTCCTGGTACGAATCTGGCCTGCAGTTGAATGTTGAGATTCAGGCCTAGGTTCCACAGGTCCATTGCCATCTGGCATAGAGGGTAGGAATGGGTGCCTCCCTGTTTGTTGATGTACCACATGACTGTGGTATTGTCCGTCCTTATCAGCAGGTGTCCTTGCTGGAGGAATGATTTGAATGCCTCGATTGCATGCTTCACTGCCAGCATCTCCTTTAGATTTATGTGTAGATTCAGCTGGTCTTGGAACCATAGGCCTTGGATACACTTGTCTTCCATGTGTGCCCCCCAGCCTAGGTCTGAGGCGTCCATGGTGATGGTCTGCCTTGGTTGTGGTTTGTGGAAAGGCAACCCTCTGTTGGTCTGGCAGGCCTGAGCCCACCACAGGAATTCTTTTTTCAGGCATGGAATGATTGGTATCATGGTTTCTAGACTGTGTCTGTGTTGAGACCATACATTCCTTAGGTACCATTGTAATTTTCTCATATGCAGCCTGGAATGTGGGATCAAGATTATGCAGAATGCCATGTAACCCAGGGCCTGCAGGACTTTCCTTGCAGTAAGCTGAGTTTGTCTTGTCAATGCCATGAAGTAGACTGGTAGTTGCTTTTGTTTTTCTTCTGTGAGAAAAGCCATCTGAGTTATTGTGTCCAGTTCTGCACCCAAAAATGTTATCCTTTGGGATGGCACTAGTCTTGACTTCTGTATGTTGACTGTGTATCCCAAGGCTTGCAGCAGTTGTATGACATAGGCCAAATCCTTTATTATTTTTGTCTTGTTGTCCGCTTGTATTAGGCAGTCGTCCAGGTATGGGTAGATTTGAATTCCCTGAAGCCTGCAATGTGCAATTACTGATGCCAGGCATTTCGTGAATACTCTGGGCAGTAGATAAGCCAAAGGGCAATGCTGAGAATTGATAATTCTCTGATCCTGCAAGAAATCTGAGGTGTCTTCTGCAATCTGGTCGTATAGGGACGTGCAGGTATGCCTCCTTGAGATCTAGAGTCACCAGCCAAGACTCCTTGCCCAACATGGGAAGAAGTTGCTGTAGGGTCAGCATCTTGAATTTTGGTACAATGAGATATGTGTTCAGTGCGGACAAGTCGAGAATAGGCCTCCATTGAGTTTCTTTTCTTGGTACAAGGAATAGTCTGGAGTAAAATCCTTGGCCTTGTTCCATAGATGGTACTTTTTCTATTGCTCTCATCCTTAGTAAGTTGATGATTTGGTTTAGAGCCTCTGACTTCTGGCTTGGTGGAAGGTTTGGCATTCCTCTCTTTTTTTGTAAAGTGTGGAAGTGAAACCTGTAGCCTTTGTCTATTGTTTGCAAAGTCCATTTGTCTCCTGTAATGCAATGTCAGTTTTTTGAAAATAAAGCTAGCTTTCCGCCCAAGGGTGCTTCCAGTTGTTCCCTGGTAGGCGGAATCAGAGCCAAGTCATTGTGTCTGTCCTGTGGAAGTGGTTGCAGTCGCAGCTGTGGCGGTACTCCTCTGGTTGGCAGGTTGCCACTGACGACCCCTGTAGGCACCCCTTGATTGTCCTCTGCCTCTTGGGCGTCTATTTCTGCCTCTCTGTGCTCTGGAGGTGTCTGGAAAGGACCAATTCTTTGAAGGCCAATTTCTGCTGAACCTCGGAGGTTGGACCTGCAGAAAATCCTTGACTGTTTGCACAGATTTTGCTTTTTCTTCCACTTTCTTTAGAACCTCCTGTGCAGGGGAGCCAAATAAACTTTGTTTCTCCATAGGGGCATCTAGGAGTTTAGACTTAACATGGTCTGGCAAGGATTGCTCTTTTAGCCAGGCATGCCTTCGAATCACTGCTCCAGTCATAGCTGATCTAAATGAAGCCTCCAGTGCATCATAGCCACATTTTAAGAAATGATTACTGACCTGCTGAGAGTAGTGTACCAAATCCTGAAGGGACTTACGGTCTAAAGGTTCAGGAGAGGAAAGTTTTTTATTCAGCTGATCTAACAAAAATTCCTGGTACTGTATCATGTGAAATTGACAGTTTAAAGCCCTGGCAGAAAGAGTAGCAGATGTATAAACCTTTTTACCCCATCTTTCTAATGCTCTTGATTCTCTTTCAGAGGGTAGGGGGTTTTTGGCAGATGCAGCTGCAACACCCTTAGGGCCCTGAGAAATGGTTTCTGGGTCTGCAGCATGGGCCTTATACAAGTGGAAGTGAGAATCCGGGACCCTGTAATATCTGTCAGGTTTGGCAGGGGCCAGGGGGAGAGAATCAGGGGCAGAACTGGCATCATTGTATGCATCATCAACAACTGATAGTACAGGTGGTATGGCTAAAGGCCTATGCTGTGGTAAGTGTAAAAAAGTCCTTAGCCTTTTCCTAGAATCAGAAAAATCCTGACCCTGCCATTGGAAGTGTTCCCTCATTGAGTGTAGAGTTTCCCCAAATGAAAATTCTTCTGGGGGGGAGGCAGAAGGAATGGAGTCTTCTGCATCCGAATCCTCATAAGGTGAGTATGGTCCTTCCTGATGGTCTGATAAATCTGATCCATCTGAGGAATAGTCAGAGGAGAGAGGTTCAGGGGGTTCAGTCCTAGGCCTTTTTTCAGGAGGGGGTTGTGAGGCCCTGTCTGGGTGAGGTTGGGATCCCCTGATCAGAGAAATAAGGTCCTCAGCAAGGCTGAGAATCTGAGAACTTGAGGAAGGTCTGTGAGAGGGAGCTTTTGCAGGTAAGGCCTTGGAAAGTTTAGCTGCTTTAGCCCTGGAGAAGGCCTTAATAGACATAGTCTAGCTGCCCTACGTGCAGGAGTAGAGATGTCCAACGGGATGGTGTCGGACAATTCTTGTGTGCCTGCTTCAGTAGGAATTTCTGTAGCCGACTCAGCCGGGGCCTCTGAGGCCTCGGTTGTCGGAGGCATGCTTTCGGCTGAAGGAAGAACAGAGGACTCTGTTTCAGCCAAAACAGAGGCACTCGCGGTAGGCCTAACCGTGGTTTCAGCCGAAGCTGCGAGTGTCGGTCCTTTTCCTTGCGTTTTTTGGCTAAATGTGTAGTCGGAGTCTCCGACGGCATTTTATATGCAAAAGCGGGACCAAAAAACTCTTCAGCAAACTCCGACCGACGTGTAAGTGTCCGTCGGTTGAAGGAAGCACATGCTAAACAAGCTGATACGTCGTGGTCTGGGCCTAAGCAAGGAAGGCAGTAAGAGTGGAAATCCTTATGAGGTATTTGTTTCCCACAAGTTAAACAATTATTTACTTTGTCTGACATCGGCTGAGGCAAGAAAGAGTCCCCAACGGGGTACTTAGCTTTTTTAGAAGTCTTCGGTAGCTGACCGGCCGGCACTTGCGAACAGCTTCTGCTTCGGGCACCGCGCGGCAAGAAAGACTGAGGAAAATGGCGTCGGCTGATGCCTTTATACCCCAGGAGCTATGACGTCGGGTGAAGTGCGACATCAGCCGAGGCCAGACCCAGACTTTGGAATCCGGCCGACCGAAGGGCTGCCTGAGGCAGGACAACCCATACGTTATGACTGCAGATACATCCTTGAAGGACATCCTTCCTCATCATCCAAGTCCGTATCCTCGGTGAGGGACTCGGGGGAGTCCCAGTGCCTCCTTCTTGCACTTATGCTTGTGAGGCACATCCCTGGTGGGGCTCTCTGGGGGGAACTCGCAAGACACTTGTTCCTCAGAGGGAACCGTCTGGGGCTCCTCAAGCATAGGATGTCCCTCTGGTAAAATGATGGGAATCACAGAAAGAGCCAAGGGGGTCTGGGCGGAGTCCAAGGGGACAGTCAGGGGTCTCGATCAAGCGGAGAGAACCCGTGCTACCATGTTGAATGCTGAGGGAGAACGAACCTCCTCTGTAACCAATAAGCAGGCCTGTCTCCCCAGGGTCCGATGAGAGAATCGGAGCTGGGCTCGAAGTAGACGGAGCTCCAAGGGAGGGAACTTGGCCCGAGAAAGGCGGAGCCAATGATAAAAGTTCCACTCCCTTGGGTCTGACACCCAAGCTTTGGCAGCAGCTCGGATTCAAGCTGGTCAGATCCGACACACTCCAGGCAGATGTCGGCATCGAAGAAGGAGGTGCTGTTGGCACCGACTCCCTGACTAAAGCCAACCTCGGATCCAAGTACTCCGAACCCAGTGGACAGATCGAAGAAGGAGAAATTGGTTGAAAAAAAGGAAGCGAGCTCCCCCATCCAGAGGGAGAGGGTGCTGGCAAGACCCCCATCTGGATCAGAGTACGAATGAACCTCCTCATCATTTTATCCATGTCGACATCCGATAAGGACTGGGTGGACCTCGACGAGGCCACGGACTCGACCTTACGGGTCAGGGCACCGAGGCCCTAGAAGTAGAGAGCATCTCCTCCGGCTCTGGGGAAAACCTCAGAGTCAGAGCCGAGGGGAGTCACGGATTCTAGGAGTCTTAACCAGTGAAGGGAGGTCCAGAGACCTCTTGCATTTCTCAGACCTTGGTCTTGGCTCTCTCTCCTTCTCTCTGCCCCTTTTTTGCTCCGCTTCTGCAGGCTTTGATACGGGAGGTTGAGTCCCAGCCTGGGAGGGAGGAAAAGCAAGGGGAAGAGAAGAAGGAGAGGTGGCCATAGCAGCCGCTGTGACCGAAGCCGAAGATGAGGCAACATCCTCAGAAGAAGGAAGAAGTCCTTTCAGGGCCATCTTAGCCTTCTTGTCCTTAATTGCACGCAGGTTAAAAAGTACAGTTGTGTACCTACCGTAAATGTAGATGTTAGAGTGTATTCACTGTTGCAGTCATTACAATTTGGTTATCCTGCTGGCAGGCTACCCACAGTCGGCCTGAATTCCAAAGTCTAGGTCCGGCGTCGGTTGCTGTCACCTCCTCCCGGACGTCAGTGTGCCAGGGGTATAAAAGATGCAGCCGACGCCATTCTCTTCAGTTTTTCTTGCCCCAGATGTCAGGTGCCCCCAAAAGGGTAGGCTAAAAATAAGTCTATAAAGCATGCATGCACCAAGTAACAAGTTTCCTTCATCTACAAGAAAATACACCACATAGGCTGTATAGAACAGAGAAGTACAGATAAGGTCCAGCAAAGATAAGGGGGATGTTAGGTACACAACTGTACTATGTTCATCATGTTTCACTGTTGCAGTCATTACAATTGGGTTGAATCTCAAAGCTAAGGTTGGGAGGCTGGAACTAAATAGAATTAGGAGCGGCTATGAGGTCCTGCAGGACTGCAGTGGCAAAGCCTGCCCTGGATTTGGAGTAGAGTGGTAAGAGGTAGTGCTTTGTAAAAGTGTGCACTGAACTCCAGGTTGCAGCCTCTAAAATGTCCTTGGTTGGGACTCCCATGAGGAAGGCTGCTGAAGTGGCTGCTGCTCTGGTTGAACGTGGCCTAATGTCCTTAGGCATTGACTTGCCATGTTGAGAATAGCATAAACGAATGCAGTGACCTATCCACTTTGAAACAGTCTGCTTTGAGATATCCTTTCCTTGTGATCCTGCAGCATATGCTACCCAGTAATTGCTCTGTCTTTCTGAAAACTTTGGTTCTGTCCAAGTAGAAGCACAGTTGTCTGTGTATGTCCAAAGAATGTAGAAGTTTCTCACCCTTATTCTGTGGGTTTGGATAAAAGGTAGGCAAATGAATAGTTTGGTTGAGGGCCACAATGGACACTACCTTAGGCATAAATGTGGGGTTTGTCCTTAGAGAAACCCTATCTGGATGGAAAATGATAAAAGGTTCCACAGCCATGAGTGTCTGTAGCTCTGAGACTCATCTTGCAGAGGTTATTGCTAGGAGCAGAGCTGTTTTCCATGATAAAAAATTTTATATCAGCTGTAGCGGCTGGCTCAAAGGGAGGCAGAGTGAGTTTTTCCAAGACATAATTGAGGTCCCATGCAGGTATTGGTGATCTCCTTGGAGGCCGTAAGTTTTTGGCTCCTCTGAGGTACTGCCTTAATAAAAGATGAGAAAAAATAGGTGGCTCTGTATTGCAATGAGCTGAAATGGCAGAGACATGAATCTTAATTGATGAAAAGGATAGTCCTTTGTCTAGCATCTCAGTTAAGTACTACAAAATCTGAGGGATATTTGGATCAATCATGTCAATTCCTTGTGCCCAGTTCCAAGCGCAGAATCTCTTCCATTTTTCTGCATAATATTTTCTGGTACTGGGCCTCCTGGCCTCCAAGATAACATCCATCACCGCTTTAGAGAGAGGGGTGTTTTGAAAAGCTACATTATCCGCCATGCTGCCAGATTTAAGGTCCTGAGTTGGCTGTGCAGTATCTGATTGTTTTGTTGGGTCAGTAAGTGAGGAATTTGAGGTAATGTCCATGCTGCGCACTGAATCAAGTTCCTTAGGATTGGGTACCAGTGCTGGCAGGGCCAGTCTGGGGCAATCAGTATCATTTTTGGCTTCTCTTGTCTGACCTTTAGGAGTACCTTGGGGAGGAGAGGCAATGGGGGAAAGGCATATACTGTTAAGTTTTTCCACCTGAAAGATAGAGCATCCACTTTCCATGCTTGCTTGTGATAAGTCCTTGTGGAGAATCTCTGTAGTTGGCAGCTGTGAGGAGAGGCAAATAGATCTATGTCCGGGCATCCCCAATTCCTTGTTATCATGTTGAAGACTTGTGGATCCAATTTCCACTCGTGGGGATCCATGAGGTTTCTGCTTAGTTCGTCTGCCAGAGTATTTATCTTTCCTGGCAGGAATTGTGCTTGCAGATGTACTTGGTAAGTCAATGCTGTGTCCCTCAAAGTCATGGCTAGTCTGCAAAGGAGGTAGGAATGTGTGCCTCCCTGCTTGTTTACGTACCACATGACTGTAGTATTGTCCATCTTTATTAGTAGTTGTCCTGGATGAAGTAGGTCCTTGAAGGCTGTCAGGGCATTTTGAACAGTGAACATCTCTTTTTGATTGATATGTAGATGCATTTGGATTGTGGACCATGAGCCCTGAATACATCTTCCTGCCATGTGGGCCCCCCAGGCATAATCCGATGCATCTGTTGTCAATGTCTGCCTGGCTGGGGGTATGGTGAATGGCTGCCCCTTGTTGTGGCGACTGGCCTTTGCCCACCATCGAAACTCCTGTTGCAGGCAGGGAATGAGTGTAATTATTGTTTCCAGGCTGTGGCAATGTTGAGTCCAAACACTTTCTTTTAGATACCATTGCAGTTTCCTCATATGCAGTCTTGGATATGGAATTAGCAGAATGCAGGATGCCATGAAGCCCAAAGTCTGCAGAATTTTTCTTGCAGTTAACTGGGTGTTGGTTGCCAACTTTTTGAAATAAGTAATCAGTTGCCTTTGTTTGTCTGGCGTGAGATAAGCCATTTGGGCAGTTGTATTTAAGCTTGCACCCAGGAATATTATCTCTTGAGAGGGTACAAGTTTTGATTTCTTTTCGTTTACTGTGTACCCTAGGCATGTTAATAATCTTTTTACAAATGCCAGATGCTGTAGTAGTATGTCCTTGTTCTCTGCTTGAATAAGGCAGTCGTCCAAGTAAGGATATATTTGTATTCCTCTTTGCAAAATGCAATTATTGGTGCCAGGCATTTTGTGAAGACCCTGGGCGCAGTAGATAAGCCAAAGGGCAGTGCAGAGAATTGGTAGTGCATTGAGCCAGCTATGAATCAGCAGCATCTTCTGCATGACTGTCTGATTGGGACATGCAGGTATGCCTCTTTTAGGTCTAAAGTTACAAGCCAAGCCTTCTTGCCCAGCATGGGCAGAAGCTGCTGCAGAGTCAACATTTTGAATTTTGGAATATCCAGGTATGTGTTTAGAATGGATAGGTCCAGTATTGGCCTCCAGGGCTTTGCCCTTTCTGGGCACCAAGAAAAGTCTTGAGTAAAAACCTTGTCCCTGCTCTTGCTGTGGTACTTGCTGAATGGCCCTCATGTCCATGAGGGATGAAACTTGCTTTTGTGCCTCTGCCCATTGATTTTTTGCCAGGTCTGGCATACCGTTTGCCCTTGGCAGGGTGTGAAAGTGGAACCTGTAAGCTTGTGACACTATGTTCAACACCCAATTGTCCTGGGTGATTAGGTGCCAGTTTTGAGAAAAAAGTGCTAGTTTTCCCCCTAAAGGAGCTGCCAGAAGATAAGTGCTTGGCGCTGGCAGGGGGAAGTCATTGGGACTGCTTTCTGTATGGCTGTGATTTGTCTTCTCCGCTTTTAGAGGTAGAAGCACCCCATTGTTTAGACCTGTATGAGCCTTGGGGCTGGGATCTGCCTCTAGGGCGTTTGTATCTGCCTCTTTGTGGCCTGCCTGACACTGGAAAGGGCCAATTATTTGTAGACCAGTGTCTGCTAAATCTTGGAGGCTGTACCTGTAAGAAATCCTTGACTGTTTGCATAGATTTGGCTTTGTCCTCCATTTTCTTCAACACCTCTTCTGCTTTAACACCAAACAAGGTAAAGTACAGTTGTGTACCTACCATAAATGTAGATGTTCGAGTGTATTCACTGTTGCAGTCATTACACTTGGGTTATCCTGCTGGCAGGCTACCCACAGTCGGCCTGAATTCCAAAGTCCTGGTCTGGCGTCGGTTGCTGTCGCCTCTTCCCTGACGTCAGTGCGCCAGGGGTATAAACGATGCAGCTGACGCCATTTTCTTCAGTTTTTCTTGCCCCAGATGTCAGGTGCCCCCAAAAGGGTAGGCTAAAAAAAACATTGCTTATAAAAGCATGCACTAAAATAAACAATACCTTCATCTACAAGCAAATACACCACCTGGGTTGTATAGGATAGAAAAGTACAGATAAGTCCCAGCAAAGAAAGGGGGACGGTGGGTGGGTAACCTGGACTGCAACCGTGAATACACTTGAACATCTACATTTATGGTAGGTACACAACTGTACTATGTTCATGTTTCCCTGTTGCAGTCATTACACTTGGGTTGAATCCCAAAGCTGAGGTTGGGCGGCTGGGTCTAAATAGAATTAGGAGTGGCTGTAAGGCCCTGCAGAACTGCAGAGGCAAAGCCTGCTCTGGATTTAGAGTAAAGAGGTAAGTGATAGTGCTTAGTAAAAGTGTGCACTGAAGTCCAAGTTGCAGCCTCCAAAATATCCTTGGTTGTTACTCCTCTGAGGAAGGCTGCTGACGTGGATGCTGCCCTGGTAGAATGTGGTCTAATGCCCTTAGGCACTGATTTGCCATGTTGTGAGTAGCAGAAACTAATGCAGTGTCCTATCCATTTTGAAATAGTCTGCTTTGAGATAGCCTTTCCTTGTGATCCTGCAGCATATGCCACTAAAAGTTGCTCAGTTTTTCTGAAAGCTTTAGTTTTGTCCCAGAAGAAGCGTAGCTGTCTATATATGTCCAAAGAATGCAGAAGTCTCTCACCTTTATCCTGTGAATTTGGGTAAAAAG
This sequence comes from Protopterus annectens, assembly GCF_019279795.1. Taxonomy (NCBI): domain Eukaryota; kingdom Metazoa; phylum Chordata; order Ceratodontiformes; family Protopteridae; genus Protopterus; species Protopterus annectens. The sequence continues at coordinate 1,307,295,643 of NC_056726.1, forward strand.
TAGGCAAATTAATGGTTTGGTTAAGAGCCACACTGGACACTACCTTAGGCATAAATGTTGGGTTTGTCCTTAGAGAAACCCTGTCTGGATGGAAGATAATAAAAGGTTCCACAGCCATTAATGCCTGTAACTCTGAGACTCTTCTTGCTGAAGTTATTGCTAGGAGCAGAACTGTTTTCCATGATAAGAATTTTATCTCAGCTTATTGACTGGCTCAAAAGGAGGCAGTGTGAGTTTTTCCAAGACAAAATTGAGGTCCCATGCAGGTATTGGTGCTCTCCTTGGAGGTGTTATGTTTTTGGCCCCCCGAGGAACTGCCTAAACAATGGATGTGAAAAAATAGGTGGGTCTGTATTGTAATGAGCTGAAATGGCAGAGGCATGGATCTTAACTGATGAGAAGGATAGGCCTTTGGTCCAGCATCTCGGTTAGATATTGTAAAATCTGAGGAATATTTGGAAAGTACAGTTGTGTACACCTACCATAAATGTAGATGTTCGAGTGTCTTCACTGTTGCAGTCATGACTGCAGGGTTCTCCCCTGCCGGCAGGCAGCCCCAGGTCGGCCAGAATCCCAAAGTCTGGGTCCGGCGTCGGCTGTTCAACCATGCTCCCTGACGTCAGAACGCCAGGAGTACAAAGCTGACAGCTGACGCCATCTTCTCCAGTTTTTCTTGCCCCAGATCTCAGGAGTCCCAAAATTAAAAAGGTCCCATAACCTTTGCAAATACACCTCAGAAGAATGGTGAAAAAAGGAAATACACAGAAGTAAAAAATAGAGGGGACAGGAGGGAGGGAAACCCAGACTGCAACAGTGAAGACACTCGAACATCTACATTTATGGTAGGTGTACACAACTGTACTATGTTCATCGTCTTTCACTGTTGCAGTCATGACTGTAGGGTAAAATCCCAAAGCTGAAAGAAAGGGAGGTGGTCATAAAGAGGAAGGGGCGGCTAAAAGGCCCTGCAAGACTGCAGAGGCAAAGCCTGCCCTAGACTTAGAGTAGAGAGGTAGATTGTAGTGCTTAGAAAAAGTATGCACTGAACTCCAAGTTGCAGCTTCCAAAATGTCCTTGGTAGGAACTCCCCTGAGGAAGGCCGCAGAAGTGGCAGCAGCTCTGGTGGAATGAGTCCGTATACTCCCTGGGATTTGCTTTCCATGGTGAGAATAACAAAATCTGATTCCATGAGCAATCCATTTAGAAATGGTCTGTTTTGAAATGGCTTTACCTCGGGAACTTGAAGCATAAGAAACAAACAATTGTTCTGATTTTCTGAAGTCCTTGGTTCTGTTCAGGTAAAAACGTAGTTGTCTGTGTACATCCAACGAATGTAAGATCCTTTCCCCTTTATTTTGAGGAGTGGGGAAAAAGGTTGGCAAGTGGACAGTTTGATTTAAAGCCACTTTGGAAATCACCTTAGGCATGAAGGTAGGATTAGTCCTCAAAGATACCCTGTCTTGATGAAAAATAATATAAGGTTCCACAGCCATAAGAGCTTGTAACTCTGAAACTCTCCTGGCAGAGGTTAGGGCTAACAGGATAGCTGTCTTCCAAGATAAAAACTTGATGTCAGAAGAGGCAGCAGGCTCAAAAGGAGGCAAGGTTAGTTTTTCCAAAACATAGTTGAGATCCCAAGCAGGAATGGGAGGAGATCTAGGAGGTCTCAAGTTCTTAGCTCCTCTGAGAAACTGTCTCATGAGCTGGTGGGAAAAGATGGGAGGGTCTGTATTATAATGAGCAGAAATAGCAGAGGCATGTATCTTAATGGAAGAGAAAGAGAGACCCTTATGTAAGAGATCTGTCAAGTAAAGTAAAATTAAAGTAATATTAGGAAGAAGAGGATCAGAATCCTGAGCCTGCATCCAGGAACAAAATCTTTTCCATTTTCCTGCATTAAGATTTTCTAGTGCTAGGACGTCTGGCTTCTAAAATGACATCCATAACCTGCTTGGGCAGTAAAGAAGAAATCAAAAGCCCTGGAATAACCAGGCCGCCAGGCTGAGAGTTCTGACATGAGAGAGTAGAACCTGACCCTGATGTTGGGACAGAAGGTTCGGAGACTGAGGTAAAACCCAAGGGGGCTCCAGGCATAGGTTTTTTAGAGTTGGATACCAAAACTGCCGAGGCCAATTTGGAGCCAGCAAGATTATCATCTTGGGCTTGTCCTGTTTTATCTTCAATAAAATCCGTGGAAGAAGAGGAAGAGGCAGAAAGGCATATCCCGAGAGGTTCCTCCAACTGAATGACAGGGCGTCCACTTTCCAAGCTTCTCTATGGAAAGTCCTGGTGCAAAAATTCTGTAGTTGATGATTGAGATGGGATGCAAAGAGGTCTATGTGAGGACATCCCCATCCTGAATATTTTGATGCCCAGCATCCACTCGTGTGGATCCGAAAGGTTTCTGCTCAGACTGTCTGCCAGGAAGTTTCGTTTCCCTGGTAGAAACTGAGCTTGAAGATCCAGATTGCAAACTAGAGCTGTGTTCCATAGATCCATGGCTAGTCCGCAAAGGGGGGTAGGAATGAGATCCCCCTTGCTTGTTTATGTACCACATAACTGTGGTGTTGTCTGTCCGTATTAGCAGTTGTCCTGGTTGTAAAAGATTCCTGAAGGCCAATAGAGCTTTCTGAATGGCTAACATTTCCTTTAAATTGATATGCAGGTGCTTCTGATCCTTTGTCCAAAGGCCCTGCAAACAACTGCCCTGAAAATGGGCTCCCCAAGCATAATCAGAGGCGTCCGTAGTTAGAATCTGAGTGGCAGGAGGCAGACGGAACGGTTTCCCTTTGTTTAGAGCACATGCCCTGGACCACCAAAGAAATCCCTTTTGAAGGCAAGGAAGGACGGAGATCAGTATGTCTAAACTGTGGCAATGCTGAGACCATACACTTTTTAGGTACCACTGTATTTTCCTCATGTAGTCTTGCATATGGTACGAGAAGGATGCAGGAGGCCATGTAACCCAAAGCCTGCAGGAATTTCCTTGCAGATAGTTGAGTTAGAGTTGCCAAGGTTCTGAAAGTTGAAGCCAGCTGTAATTGTTTTTTGGATGTCAGAAATGCCATCTGGGTTGTGGTGTTTAGAAGTGCACCCAGAAAAGTTATCTGTTGTGATGGTGTCAAATTTGACTTTTTTATGTTTACAGAGAATCCCAGGAACTTGAGGAGGTTCTGTACAAATTCTAGATGCTGGAGTAAGACATCCTTGCTATCTGCCTGAATTAGACAATCGAGGGCAAATTTGAATTCCCTTGAGTCTGCAGTAAGCTACTACTGGAGCCAGGCATTTGGTGAAGACCCTGGGCGCAGTAGACAATCCAAAGGGCAGCGCAGAGAATTGAAAGTGCCTCGATCCGGCCCTGAACCCGAGGTATTTTCTGCGATCCTGCCTGATGGGAATGTGTAAATATGCCTCCTTTAAATCCAAAGTTACCATCCATGCATCTTTGGACAGCATTGGAAGTAGCTGCTGTAGAGTAAGCATCTTGAATTTTGGAATCTCTAGAAAGGTGTTCAAGACCGACAGATCCAGAATGGGTCTCCATAAGTTTTGCTTACTTGGGACTAGAAAAAGCCTTGAGTAAAAACCTTTTCCCATCTCAGAAAGAGGAACCAGTTCTATGGCATTCATAGCCAAAAGAGCTTCCACCTGGTTTAAGGCCTCCGTCCATTGATGTTTTGGAAGGTCTGGCCATCCGCTTGGCCTTGGCAAGGTATGAAAATGGAATTTGTAACCTCTTAAAACCACATCCAAAACCCATTTGTCATGGGTTATTTGAGTCCAATTTCGATAAAAAAAGAGAGAGTTTTCCTCCGAGAGAGGCTTCCAAGCAAGAAGTTCCTGTAGCCCAACAGAGGGAGTCATTGAGTTTGTTTCCTTTGAGATTGTGACCTGTCCTCTCCTCCCCTAGGGGTGGAAGCAGTCCACTGTCTTGGTCTATAAGCAGCTTGTGTTTGAGGCCTACCTCTGGAGCGTCTATATCTACCCCTCTGAGGCCTGTCTGAAGTGGGAAAGGACCAATTTTTTGAAGGCCAATTCCTGCTAAATCTAGGTGGCTGTACTTGTAAGAAATCTTTAACTGTTTGCATGAATTTTGCCTAATCCTCCATCTTTTTAATCACCTCTTCAGCTTTTGATCCAAACAAAACATTACGCTGAACAGGAGCATCCAATAATTTAGCCTTTACTTGTTCAGGTAAATTTTGTTCCTTTAGCCATGCATGCCTTCTAATGACTGTGCCAGAGGCCGCAGCCCTACAAGAAGCCTCCAAGGCATCAAATCCACAGTGTAAACCATGCTTCCCAACCTGTTCAGTGGCATGCAATAAGTCATGCAATTCCTTATCATCTGCACAGGCAGAAATGGAAGTAAGCTTTTGTTTTAAGACAGACAAGAGAAACTGCTGGTATTTAAGCATATGAAACTGACAGTTTAAAGCCCTAATGGACAAAGTAGCAGAAGTGTACACCTTTTTGCCCCATCTTTCTAAGGATTGAGAATCCTTTTCAGTAGGAATGGGATTTTTGGCAGAAGCGGCCTTAACTCCCTTAGGACCCTGAGAAATGGTTTCAGGGTCAGCAGCAGGGTTCTTATATAAAAACTGATGGGAATCAGGAACCCTGTAATATCTATCAGGCTTAACAGGAGCAGGAGGAAAAGAGTCAGGGGTTAAGTTAGCCTCCGAAAAGGCATCATCCACAATATCCAAAACAGGAGGAATAGCCAGGGTCTATGTTGGGGAAGAAGAAGAAAATCCCTCAGTCTTTTCTTGGATTCGAATACTCCTGTCCTTCCCAGTGGAAATGTTCCCTCATTTCATGCAAAGTTTCCCCAAAGAGAAATCCTCAGGGGAGAAGCTGAAGGAATGGATTCTTCAGCATCAGAATCCTCATAAGGAGGGAAAGAATATTCCTGATCAGAAGAAGAAACTGAGGAAACAGAAGCCTGATCAGAGGAATCATAATAAACATCCTGCCTTGGCCTTTTGTCTGGAGGGGGATGTGAACCCCTAATCATAGTAAGTAAATCCTCTGCCATCTTGAGTAACTGTTTCTGTGACTTGGGAGCCGGTTCAGAAGAGGCCTGTGTTGAAGTCTTTGATTTAGAAGGAGTCTTTGCCTTTACTAGTAGCTGAGTAGGCCTGAAAACCCCTTCGAAAGCCGGTACCTGCACAGCGGCTCCGGACCCATCCGAAGGAGCATTGTCCGAAGGTCCTGCAACAGAAATATTTAAAGGCCTGGTTGGCTCTTCATGAGAGTCCGTTTCGGCCATCGGTTCTGAAATGGCTGACGACAGGGGCTGCAAAAGCGCCTCACTGACGACGGCCGAACCTGAAGCTGGCTCCGCTTGTGCGCTATCATCAGATTTGGACCTCGGAGGCCTGTCTTTATCCTTGCGACGTTTGTGTACTCCGGTAGCCGGGACTGTATCCGACGACATTTTGTAGTTAAAGCGCCTACCGAAGTAATGAAAAGCAAAATCGTACCTTTGCTTAATTGTACGTTGATTGAATCTAGCACAAAACCGACAACTAGCTACGTCGTGGTCAGGGCCTAAGCAAGGAATACAGTAAGAATGAAAATCCTTATGAGGTATTTGCTTCCCACATGAAATATAATTATTAACTTTTTCCGACATCGAAGTGGAGCAAGAAAAAAGTTTCCCCAACGGGGTACTTAGCTTTGAGTGGAGAAGAAAGTCTTCAGACCGAAGTATATAGAAAAATTCGTCAGGAGTCAGCCGACCGGTACTTGCGAACTGCTATCACTGCACGGCAAGAAAGACTGGAGAAGATGGTGTCGGCTGTCAGCTTTGTACTCCTGGCACTCTGACGTCAGGGAGCATGGTTGAACAGCCGACGCCGGACCCAGACTTTGGGATTCTGGCCGACCTGGGGCTGCCTGTCGGCAGGGGAGAACCCTACAGTCATGACTGCAACAGTGAAACACGATGAACATCAAGCGTGTCAATTCCTTATGCCTGGTTCCAAGCACAGAATCTCTTCCATTTTTCTGCATAAGATTTCCTGGTGCTGGGCCTCCTGGCCTCCAAAATAACATCCATAACCGCTTTAGAGAGAGGTGTATTCTGAATGGTTACACTATCCACCATGTAGCTAGATTTAGGGTTCTGAGTTGGCTGTGCAGGATCTGATTGTTTTGTTGGGTCAGCACATGAGGAATTTGATGCAATGTCCAGGCTGGGCCTTGAGACAAGCTCCTTAGGATTGGGTACCAGTGTTGGCGTGGCCAATCTGGGGCAATCAGTATCATTTGTGGCTTCTCTTGTCTGACCTTTAGGAGCACCTTGGGAAGGAGAGGCAGTGGAGGAAAAGCATATACTGTAAGGTTGTTCCAGCTGAATGACAAAGCATCCACTTTCCATGCTTGTTTGTGATAAGTCCTTGTGCAGAATCTCTGAAGCTGGCAGTTGTCAGGGAAGGCAAAAAGATCTATGTCTGGGCATCCCCATTTCCTTGTTATCATGCTGATGATTTCCACTTGTGAGGATCCATGAGGTTTCTGCTTAGTTTGTCTGCCAGAGCATTTGTTTTTCCTGGCAGGAATTGTGCTTGCAGGTGTACAAGTCAATGCTGTGTTCCACAAAATCATGGCTTGTCTGCAGGGGGGGTAGGAATGTGTGCCCCCCTGCTTGTTTATCTACCACATAACTGTGGTGTTATCCGTCTTTATCAGTAGCTGTCCCTGATGAAGTAGGTCCTTTAAGGCTGTCAGGGCATTTTGTACAGCTAGCATCTCTTTTTGATTGATGTGAAGATGCCTTTGGCATGGGGGCCATGTGCCCTGAATACATTTTCCTGTCATGTGGGCCCCCCAGGCATAATCTGATGCATCTGTTAGTGTTTGCCTGGCTGTGGGTAAAGTGAATGGCTGTCCCTTGTTGTGGTGACAGGCCTGTGCCCACCATCGAAACTCCTGTTGCAGGCAGGGAATGAGTGAAGTTAATGATTCCAGGCTGTGGCAATGTTGAGTCCAAACACTTTTTAGATACCATCGTAGTTTCCTCATATGCAGTCTTGCATATGGAATTAGCAGAATGCAGGAGGCCATGTAGTCCAGAACCTGCAGAAATTTTCTTGCAGATAACTGGGTCTTTGTTGCCATGCTTTCGAAGTGAGAAGTCAGTTGTCTTTGTCTGGCGTGAGATAAGCCATCTGGGCAGTTGTATTTATGCTTGCACCCAGGAATATTATCTCTTGAGAGGGTACCAGTTTTGATTTCTTTTCGTTTACTGTGTACCCTAGGCAAACTAATAATCCTTTTACAAACGCCAGATGCTTTAGTAGAATGTCTTTGGTCTCTTCTTGAATAAGGTAGTCGTCCAAGTAGGGATATATTTGAATTCCTTTTTGTCTGCAAAATGCAATTACTGGTGCCAGGCATTTTGTGAAGACCCTGGGCACAGTAGATAAGCCAAAGGGCAGTGCAGAGAATTGGTAATGCAGTGAGCCAGCTATGAATCTGAGGTATCTTCTGCAAGATTGTCCGATTGGGACATGCAGGTATGCCTCTTTGAGGCCCAAAGTTACAAGCCAAGCCTTCTTGCCCAGCATGGGCAAAAAAGTACAGTTTTGTACCTACCATAAATGTAGATGTCCGACAGGTATGCATCTGCAGTCATCACATATGGGTTGTCCTGCCTCAGGCAGCCCTTCGGTCGGCCGGATTCCAAAGTCTGGGTCCGGCGTCGGCTGATGTCGCCCTATCCCCGACGTCAGAGCTCCTGGGGTATAAAAGCATCAGCCGATGCCATCTTCCTCCGTGTTTCTTGCCCCAGACGCCAGGTGCCCTCAAAGGAAGGCTAAATTTGGAGAATGTAATAAATTCCAAACATGCACAGAAATATATATATATATATATATATATATATATATATATATATATATATATATAAAACAAACTATATATAAAACAAATACACCATAATAGATAACCCCAGCTAGCTATGAGAGGGAAAAGTACCCAATAAATACCAAAGAGGGGAAGGAGGGAGGGTAAACCTGACTGCAGATGCATACCTATCGGACATCTACATTTATGGTAGGTACAAAACTGTACTATGTCCTTCAAGGATGCATCTGCAGTCATCACATATGGGTAGAATACCATAGCCAATCTGGGGGTGGAGGATCTATGTAAAGGATGGTGTAGCTAAAATGCCCTGCAGGACTGCCGTAGCAAAGCCTGCTCTGGATCTGGAATACAAAGGTAAATTGTAATGCTTGGAAAATGTATGCATGGAGCTCCATGTAGCAGCTTCTAAAATGTCCTTGGTAGCCACCCCTCTTAAGGCTGTGGAGGTGGCTGTGGCTCTGGTGGAATGAGGTCTAATGTTAGCTGGCACAGTTTTTCCATGAAAGGAATAACAAAAACGAATGCAATTCCCTATCCATTTTGAAATTGTCAGTTTGGAAATTGCTTTTCCTTGTGCACCAGCAGCATATGCTACCAACAGCTGGTCAGTTTTTCTGTAGCTTTTAGTTCTGTCCAAGTAGTAGCGCAACTGTCTGTGTATGTCCAGGGTGTGCAGAAGTTTCTCCCCTTTGTTTTGTGGATTTGGAAAGAAGGTAGGCAGGTGAATAGCTTGGTTTAATGAGACCCGGGATACCACCTTTGGCATAAATGAAGGATTGGTTCTCAATGAGACTCTGTCCTGATGAAAAATAAGAAATGGCTGTACTGCCATGAGGGCCTGTAACTCAGATACTCTTCTTGCTGAGGTTATGGCCAGAAGGAAGGCAGTCTTCCAAGACAGGAACTGTAGTTCTGCAGATGCTGCTGGTTCAAAGGGAGGCAGAGTTAGTTTTTCCAGCACGAAGTTAAGGTCCCAAGTAGGCACTGGAGGTTTCCTTGGAGGATTGAGGTTTTTAATTCCTCTTAGAAACTGTCTTAGGAGAGGATGAGAAAAGACAGGTGGATCAGTATTGTACTCTGCTGAAATTGCTGAAGCATGAATTTTAATGGAAGAGTAAGACAGGCCATTGTGGAGCATTTCTGCCAAGTATTCCAGGATATGTGCCATGTGCATCACTGTTGCATCTAGGCCCTTTGTGGTGCTCCAAGTGTGAAATCTTTTCCATTTTGCTGAATATGCCTTTCTTGTGGAAGGCCGGCAAGCTTCCATGATGATATCCTTCACTCTCTTGGATAGCTTATCCTGAGGAGGAGTCAAGGTATTTTCCAGGCTGTTAGTTGCAAGGTTTTCAGGTTGGAATGCAGAGTTTTGTAATTGTGTTGTGTCAGGAGAAGTGGCCATTGAGGAAGAGGCCATGGTTTCGTGCGTGACATGCTCTTTAACAGTGGGTACCAGTGCTGTCTTGGCCAGTCCGGAGCTATCAGAATCACTTTTGGCTGCTCTGTCCTGATCTTCAGTAAGACCTTGGTCATTAATGGAAGAGGTGGAAATGCATACACTGTTAGAGTTCTCCAGCTGAAAGAGAGGGCGTCCACTTTCCATGCTTGTGGGTGGCATGTCCTTGAGCAGAATTTCTTCAGCTGATGATTGTGGGGGGAGGCAAAAAGATCTATGTCCGGCCTTCCCCATGTTTGTGTTATCTGTAGGAAGATGTCTGGGTGCAGCATCCATTCGTGTGCATCCATGATATTTCTGCTTAAGCTGTCCACCAGTATATTGTCTTTTCCTGGCACAAACTGGGATAGCAGCTCTATATTGAGTTTCAAGGAAAGTTCCCATAGATTCATTGCCAGTCTGCAAAGAGGGTAGGAATGGGTGCCTCCTTGCTTGTTTATGTACCACATAACTGTGGTGTTGTCTGTCCTTATTAGCAGGTGGCCTTGATGCAGAAAGAGTTTGAAGGCCTCGATTGCATGTATCACTGCCAGCATTTCCTTTTGGTTTATGTGCATGCGTAGCTCCTTTTGTGACCATAGTCCTTGAATACATCTGCCCTCCATGTGTGCTCCCCAACCGTGGTCTGAAGCGTCGGTTGTAATGGTTTGGCTGGCTACTGGTTTGTTGAAGGGCAGACCCCTGTTTGACTGGCTTGCTTGAGCCCACCACAGAAATTCCTTTTGGAGGCATGGAATGAGTGGGATCAAAGTTTCTAAGCTGTGACTGTGCTGAGTCCATAAACACCTTAGGTACCATTGTAGTTTCCTCATATGCAGCCTTGCTTGTGGAATCAGAAGAATGCAAGATGCCATGTAACCCAGGGCCTGCAGGATTTTCCTTGCAGTCAGCTGAGTTTGTCTTGTCAGATTCTTGAAGTAATCCGGTAGTTGTCTTTGTTTTTCTTCTGTGAGAAAAGCCATTTGGGTAGTTGTGTCTAGATCCGCACCCAGAAAAGTTATTCTTTGGGATGGGACAAGTCTTGATTTGTGAATGTTGACTGTATATCCCAAGGCCTGCAGTAGGTGGATGGCATAATTTTAGTCCTTTACCAAAGTTGGTTGGCTGTCCGCTTGTATAAGGCAGTCGTCCAGATATGGGTATATTTGAATCCCCTGAAGTCTGCAGTGTGCAATTACTGATGCCAGGCATTTCGTGAATATTCTGGGCGCAGTAGATAAGCCAAAGGGCAATGCTGAGAATTGATAATGCTCTGAACCTGCAAGAAATCTGAGGTGTCTTCTGCAACTTTGTCTGATAGGGACATGCAGGTATGCCTCCTTGAGGTCTAGAGTCACCAGCCAAGACCCCTTGCCCAGCATGGGAAGGAGTTGCTGTAGAGTCAGCATTTTGAATTTTGGCACAATGAGATAAGTATTCAGTGAGGACAAATCGAGAATAGGCCTCCATTGATTTTCTTTTCTTGGAACAAGGAATAGTCTGGAATAAAATCCTTGGCCTTGTTCTGAAAGAGGAACTTTTTCTATAGCTTTCATTTGCATTAAGTTGGAGATTTGTTTCAAAGCCTCTGCCCTTTGATTTGGTGGCAGGTCAGGCATGCCCTTTCTTTTTGGCAATGTGTGAAAATGGAACCTTTATCCTTTGTCTCTTATTTGCAGTGTCCATTTGTCTCTTGTAATACTGTGCCAATTTTCTGAGAATAAAGAAAGCTTTCCGCCCAAAGGTGCTTCTAATTGAGCCCTGGTTGGCGGAGTCAAAGCAAAGTAATTGAGTCTGTCCTTGTGCAGCAGTTGTAGGTCCTGCACTACCTCTCTGGTTGGGAGGCTGCCATTGACGTCCTCTGTAGGAGCCTCTAGCTTGCCCTCTACCTCTGGCACACCTGTTCTTGCCTCTCTGAAATCTTTCTGTGTCCGGAAAGGACCAATTCTTGGTAGGCCAATTTCTGCTGAATCTTGGTGGTTGGACTTGTAGAAAATCTTTGACTGTTTGTACAGATTTTGCCTTTTCCTCAAATTTCTTTAAGACCTCCAGAGCAGCGGAGCCAAATAACTTTTGCTTTTCCAGTGGAGCATCCAGAAGCTTAGCTTTAACATGGTCTGGCAGAGATTGTTCCTTCAGCCAAGCATGCCTACGTATGACTGCACCTGTCATAGCTGACCTACATGAAGCTTCCAATGCATCATAACCACACTGTAAGAAATGGTTGCTAACCTGCTGGGAGTTATATACCAGATCTTGAAGTGATTTGCGATCTAGGGGTTCAGGTGAAGACAGTTTCTTATGCAATTCATCTAACAAATACTCTTGGTACTGTATCATATGAAATTGACAATTTAATGCCCTCATAGAAAGAGTAGCAGAAGTATACACTTTTTTACCCCATCTCTCTAAAGCCCTGAACTCCCTTTCAGAGGAGAGTGGATTTTTAATTGTGGCAGCTGCAACCCCTTTAGGGCCCTGGGAAATAGTTTCTGGATCAGCAGAGTGGGCCTTGTAAAGAAAATGATGCGAGTCCGGGACCCTGTAGTACCTATCGGGTTTGATAGGGGCCGGAGGAAGAGTGTCAGGGGTTATGCTAGACTCAGAGTACACATCATCAATGACATTCAATACAGGAGGAATAGCCCAAGGTCTATGCTGAGGTAAATGTAGAAAAGTTCTTAATCTTTTCCTGGAATCAGAGAATTCCTGACCCTGCCATTTGAAATGCTCTCTCATAGTGTGAAGGGTCTCCCCGAAGGATAGTTCTTCAGGAGGGAAGGCAGAGGGGATAGATTCCCCTGCATCAGAATCCTCGTAGGCCGAAAAAGCCTCCTCCTGGTAGTCCGAGAGAGCAGAGCAATCAGAGGCCTCCTCTGAGGAGTGGGGATCAGAGGGCTCGACCCTGGGCCTTTTGTCTAGAGGAGGTTGAGAGCCCCTGTCCAGATGGGGTTGAGAGCCCCTAATTAAGGAAATAAGGTCCTCTGTTCTGCTAAGGTTAGAATCTGTGAACTTGTAGTGGGTCCCTGAGGAATAACCCTGGGAGGCATAGCTTTTGTGTGTTTAGCAGCTTTAGCCCTGGTGAATGCCTTTATGGACATGGATGCAGGAGGCCTGGCTGCACCACGTGCTCACGTGCTGGTGTAGTTTTGTCTAGAGGAATGGTGACGGAAGTTTCCAAGACACCAGTTTCTGAAGGAAATTCAATAACCGACTCAGCAGGGGCCTCCAGGGCCGAGGTTGCCGGTTAAGCGGTTTCGGAAGTACCAAGGACTCTGTTTCAGCCGAGACAGAGACACTCACGGTAGGCCTGGCCGTGGTTTCAGCCAAAACCGCGGCCGTTTCTTTGTTAAATGTGAAGTCGGAGTCTCCGACGGCATTTTGTACGAAAAACTAGCCCCAAAAAATTCCTCTGCAAACTCCGCCCGACGTCTAAGAGTGCGTCGGTTGAAGGAAGCACAGGCTGAACAGGCCAAGACGTCGTGGTCTGGGCCTAGGCAGGGGAGGCTAAGAGTGGAAATCCTTATGAGGTATTTGTTTCCCACAAGTTAAGCAATTATTAACTTTATCTGACATCGGCTGAGGCAAGAAAGAGTCCCCAACGGGGTACTTAGCTTTTGAAGTCTTCGGTAGCTGAATTACAGGAGCTGGCCGACCGGCACTTGCGAACTGCTTCTGCTTCGGGCACCACGCGGCAAGAAAGACTGAGGAAGATGGCGTCGGCTGACGCTTTTATACCCCAGGCGCTCTGACATCGGGGAAAGGGCGACATCAGCCGACGCCGGACCCAGACTTTGGAATCCGGCTGACCGAAGGGCTGCCTGAGGCAGGACAACCCATATGTGATGACTGCAGATGCATCCTTGAAGGACATCTGCTGCAGAGTCAACATTTTGAATTTAGGAACGTCCAGAAAAGTATTTAGAATAGACAGGTTCAGAATTGGTCTCCATGCTTTGTCCTTTCTTGGTACTAAGAAAAGTCTTGAGTAAAATCCTTGTCCCTGCTCTTGTGGCACTGGCTGAATAGCCTCATGTCCAAGAGAGATGAAACTTGTTTTTGTGCCTCTGCCCATTTACTGTGTGGCAGGTCTGGCATACCTTTTGCCTTTGGAAGGGTGTGAAAGTGGAACCCGTAGCCCTGAGAGACTATATTTAAGACCCATTTGTCCTGGGTGATCATGTGCCAATTTTGTTAAAAAAAGTGCTACTTTTCCCCCTAAGGGTGCTGCCAAAAGATAAATGCTTGGCATTGGCAGAGGGAAGTCATTGGGACTGTTTCCTATATGCCTGTGATTTATCTTCTCCGTTTTTGGAGGTAGAAGCACCCCATTGTTTGGGCCTGTGTGAGCCCTGGGGCTGTTGTCTGCCTCTTGGGCATCTATATCTGCCTCTTTGTGGCCTGTCTGACACGGGAAAGGACCAATTCTTAGAAGGCCAGTTCCTGCTAAATCTGGGTGGCTGTACCTGTAAAAAAATCCTTTACTGTCTGCACAGATTTAGCTTTATCCTCCATTTTCTTCAACACCTCTTCTGCCTTAACACCAAACAAAGTATCGTGCTGTAATGCAGTATCCAATAATTTTGCTTTAACATGATCAGGCAGAGTCTGTTCCTTTAATCAAGCTTGCCTTCTAATGACAGAACCTGTTACAGCGGCCCTGCAAGAGGCCTCCAGTGAATCATAATACATTGCAAAGTATGTTTTCCCACTTGTTCAGCTGCATGCAATAAATCCTGCATTTCCTTGTTTTCAGAACAATCAGAATTTGTCAACATTTTCTGTTTTAGCAAAGACATTAAGTATTGCTGATATTTAAGCATATGAAACTGACAATTTAAAGCCCTTACAGCCAAGGTAGCAGAAGTTTAAACTCCCCCCCCCCCCATCTGTCCATAGCCCTAGAATCTCTGAGGGGACAGGGTTTTTTGCAGTAGCAGCCTTGACCCCTTTGGGACCCTGAGAAATAGTTTCCGAGTCAGCAGCAGGGTTTCTATATAGAAATTTATGAGAATCTGGAACCCTGTAGTATCTGTCTGGCTTAACAGGTGCAGGAGATAAAGAGTCGGGAGACAGGCCGGACTCTGAAAATACATCATCTACAATGTCTAGAACAGGTGGAATAGCAAGAGGTCTGTGCTGCGGTAGTAAAAGAAAGTCTCAAGAGCCTTTTCTTAGAATCTGAGTAATCTTGGCTCTCCCAATGGAAACGCTCTCTCATGGTATGCAGGGGTTTCCCCAAAAGAGTAATCCTCAGGGGGAGAAGCTGAAGGGATAGATTCTTCAGCATCATAATCCTCATAGGGAGGAATAGAGTATCCCTGTTCTGAAGAGGAGTCAGAGGAAATGGAAACCTGATCAGAGGAATAATATTCAGTATCTTGCCTAGGCCTCTTATCAGGAGGGGGATGGGAACCCCTGATCAAATAATTAGGTCTTCGGCCATTTTGAGCATCTGTTTCTTAGGCATGGAAGTCTGTCCTGGAGAATGCTGTACTTGTTTCCTTGTCTTTAAAACTGTCTTAGTCTTTGTCTTGGATGCTGAGGTTGGCTTGATATAAAGCTGTGTAGGTCTGAAAACACCCTCAGAAGCCGATGCCTGCTCAGCGGCTCCAGACCCATCTGAGGGATTAGTTTCCGAAGGCCCAATACCATGAGTATCCAGAGGCCTAGTGGTCTCCACGTGTGAGTCGGAGGCGGCCTGTGGCTCTGAGGTAGTGGGCTGCAAAAGCGCCTCACTGAGAACTGGCAACTGGCCTAGAAGAGGCTTCGTCGTCGGTTTTGAACCACGGATGCCTGTACATTTCTTTTTCCTTGCACTTTTTATGAACTCCGGTCGTCAGCTGTTCCGACGGCATTATATGGTTAAACTTTCGGCCAAAATAATGAAATGCAAAATCGTACCGACGCTTAATAGTGCGTTGGTTAAATCTAGCACAAAACTGACAACTAGCAATGTCGTGGTCAGGGCCTAGGCAAGGAATACAGTAAGAATGAAAATCCTTATGAGGTATTTGCTTCCCACAAGAAATACAATTGTTAACTTTTTCTGACATCGGTCTGTAGCAAGAAAAAAAAGTTTCCCCAACGGGATACTTAGCTTTATAGAAGACTTCGGATCTGAAATTCAATTTCGAAAATCTCAGGAGTCGGCTGACTGGCACTTGCGAACTGCTTTTGCTTCGGGCACCACATGTTAAGAAAGACTGAAGAAAATGGCGTCGGCTGAATCTTTTATACCCCTGGCGCACTGACGTCAGGGAAGAGGCGAGCGCAACCGACTCCGGACCAGGACTTTGGAATTCAGGCCGACTGTGGGTAACCTCTCACCTGGATAACCCAAGTGTAATGACTGCAACAGTGAAACACGATGAACATCATGCTGTAATGGAGCATCTAATAATTTTGCTTTAACATGATCAGGCAGATTCTGTTCCTTTAACCAAGCATGCCTCCTAATGACAGAACCCGTAACAGCGGCTCTGCAGGAGGCCTCCAAAGAATCAAAACCACATTGTAAAGTATGCTTTCCAACTTGATCAGCTGCATGAAATAAATCCTGCATTTCTTTATTTTCTGCGCATTCAGAATTTAACATTTTTTGTTTAAGCAGTGACATAATGTATTGCTGATATTTAAGCATATGAAACTGACAATTTAAAGCCCCTATAGCCAAGGTAGCAGAAGTGTAAATCTTTTTTCCCCATCTGTCCAGTGCCCTGGAATCTCTGTCAGAGGGGGTAGGGTTTTTTGCAGTGGAAGCCTTGACCCCCTTGGGACCCTGAGAGATAGTTTCTGGGTCAGCAGCAGGGTTTTTAAAAAGAAATTTGTGGGAGTCTGGAACCCTGTAGTATCTGTCTGGCTTAACAGGAGCTGGAGGTAAGGAGTCAGGAGTCAGACTGGACTCTGAAAATACATCATCTACAATGTCTAGCACAGGTGGAATAGCCAGGGGCCTGTGCTGAGGCAGTAAAAGTCAGTCTCTTGAGACTTTTCTTAGATTGTGAATAATCTTGGCTCTCCCAGTGGAAATGCTCCCTCATAGTATGCAGGGATTCCCCAAAAGAATAATCCTCAGGAGAAGAAGCTGAGGGTATATATTCTTCAGCATCAGAATCCTCATAAGGAGGAATGGTGTATTCCTGATCAGAAGAGGAATCAGATGAAATGGAAACCTGATCTGAAGATTCATATTCTACCTCTTGCCTTGGAGGGGGATGAGAACCCCTGATCAAAGTAATCAGGTCTTCAGCCATTTTGAGCACCTGTTTTTTAGGCATGGAGGCCTGTCCATGGGGCAGTTGTACTTGTTTCTTTGTCTTTAAAGCTGCTTTAGTCTTTGCCTTTGAAGCTTAAGTAGTTTTAACATAATTGTGTAGGACTGAAAACACCCTCAGAAGCCGATGCCTGCTCAGCGGCTCCAGACCCATCTGAGGGAAAGGTTTCCGAAGGTCCAATACCTTGAGTTTCTGTAGGCCTGGTTGACTCCACATGGGAGTCGGTATCGGCCTGCGGCTCTAAAGTAGCGGTCGTCAGGGGCTGCAAAAGCGCCTTACTGAGAACCAGCGAATCGGCGACTGGCCTAGAAGAAGCCTTGTCGTCGGTTTTGGACCTCGGATGCCTGTCCTTCTCTTTTTCTTTGCGTTTTTTGTAAACTCCGGTAGTTGGCTGTTCCGACGGCGTTATATAATTAAATCTTCTGACAAAATTAATGAAATGCAAAATCGTACAGACGCTTAATAGTGCGCTGGTTGAATCTAGCACAAAACCAACAACTAGTAAACGTCGTGGTCAGGGCCTAGGCAAGGAATGCAGTAAGAATAAAAATCCTTATGAGGTATTTGCTTCCCACAAGAAATACAATTATTAACGTTTTCTGACATCGGACTGGAGCAAGAAAAAAGTTTCCGCAATGGAGTACTTAGCTTTTAAAGAAGACTTCGGATCTGAAATTCTAACTTAAAAATCTCAGGAGTTGGCCGACCGGCACTTGCAAACTGCTTTTGCTTCTGGCACTGCATGGCAAGAATGACTAAAGAAAATGGCATCGGCTGCATCTTTTACACCCCTGGCGCACTGACGTCAGGGAGGAGGCGACAGCAACAGACACCGGACCTAGACTTTGGGATTCAGGCCGTCTGTGGGTAGCCTGCCAGCAGGATAACCCAATTGTAATGACTGCAACTGTGAAACACGATGAACATCCAGCGCATACAGTGCAGTCTGTACTAAGGTGGGCCACACCCAAGCACATTACACAGAATGTGGCTATCCGCAGAGGACAACTTATGGCCACACTCAGTGCATCTTTTAAATATTAGCTTATCGGCCATAATAACAGTGGAAAAAACAACAAGAAAAGAAGTATTATTTTTTTCACTGAACACACCACTCACCAAACACACACACAACACACTGAGAGGAGGAGGGGAGGTAACACACTGACAAAACTACTAAAACTAAGCTAAAAAAGACTAAAGATAGATAACTCGATGCACCAAGCGAGGGGAGGAGAAGGGGAACCTACACTATCACTAACCTAATTATAGCAGATAAACACAAAAGCAAGAAGAAGTAGATGGATTGAAGTAATGCAGGCTGAAAATCACGACACAGTTGTAGAATGCAGAATCCACTTTATTAACTTCAGAACATAAAAATCCAAGGATGAGCGCTTTCATCCAGAAAGATCTAGACTTCATCAGACAATTTACCCCACATAGTTGCTTCCTTTTTATACAGTTTAAACGGGACGTTCCACCCAGTTTTGAACTAACTGATTATGTCATTAAAAGCAGAATATCTACAGTCACTAAACTTAAAAAGCACACTAAGTCTACAAACTGAAAAAGTTCATGGAACACACCACCCTATAAAACACTATATAAGCACTGGTTCTCAAAATGACAATGTACAACAAATATATTTAAATATGTTGAATATATTAAAACAATAAATATCTGTTAAATTAAATACTAAAAACTAGGTATAGTAAAAATGTTAAGATAAATAAATATTAACCACACATTAACATAATAAATACTGAACATATTAATTATTTAAAATACATAATGGAAAAAAATATATTTTATCTTTCCAATGCCTTTAGTTTTAAAATAGGGCTAATGAAAATTATGGTTGTTCAGGCCTGGCCAGTTCCCAGCATTCAAACGTAATTGCCAGTACAGTTGTCTTTTCTCAAGTAACAGTGACCATGCACCACCCCTCATGTTGGTACTGATGTTATCTATAATAAAATAAATTGAAACTTATGGTCATTGTTCTCCATTACATGCTTGCTAACAGAATTAGTCTCTTATTTCTTATGTCATATAGATGTTTGTGTATGCAATTTTTTAACTTTCTATCAGTCTTGCCTATATAAAAGCAAGAACAGATGGTACACATGGCACAATAAATCAATTTTCCAGAGTTGCAACTGTATTTCTGATTGATTCTGATTTTGACTTTACTGATGTCAAAAATATTGCCTTCTTTTATATATCTGCAATAATTACATCTGCCACATTTGTTCACAGAACCTGACCTGTGGTTGGAGTAAGAGTTACTGCTCTCAAATATGTTTTTTATATTCTTGCCTTTCCTATATGCCATAATAGGTTGCAGACCTATTAGTGATCTAATGTTTTGCCATGTCTCAAAATAGACCAGTTTTTTGTTAAGATGTTTCTTAGTATGTAACTATCTTGAGTGAACACAGTGATGAAAGAAGTCTTATAATCATGTTTACTTGCAACAATGTTAGTTTCATGATTACTGGTAGAAGGACCACTATCAATCATGTTACAAGAAAGTAAAGGTACATAAAACCCACGCTCTCTCTTATTAACCAACTCAGTCATTATATCACTAACAAACTTACAAGGGGTAGCCTTTTTTTTTAAACATATTTTTTCAAGTTGTCGC
Source organism: Protopterus annectens (assembly GCF_019279795.1). NCBI lineage: Eukaryota > Metazoa > Chordata > Ceratodontiformes > Protopteridae > Protopterus > Protopterus annectens. Next base: position 1,307,314,883 of record NC_056726.1, read on the forward strand.
ATTCATCTAAGAATTCATCAATACCAGATACCATACGAGCTGCACGCATGAACTGTCCCTTAACAATTGCTTTCTTTTGTTTAACTGGGTGTGTGCTAGAAAAGTGCAGTAATGAGTTCGAATAAGTGCTTTTCCTAAGATTTTTGAAACAAATCTTATTTTCATAATCCTTTTCTAGTAAGATGTCTAGAAAGGAAATTCTGTCAAGGTCTCTGGTATAGATGACCTTTAGAAATTCTGTGGTGGTTCCAATGTAGTTTATAAAATCATCAATAGCCTCAAACAGGTTCATCCCACAGAACAAACATATCGCCCAAAAACCTGGTATAAAATCTGATGTGCTCAAAATAACATGAAGGAAAAAGAAATTTCTTCTCCCATTGCCTACCTACAATATTTGGATAAAAACCACCATATGCAGACCTCATGGCCACCCCTTCTTTTTGTAAGCAGATTTCTTTGTTAAACAAAATAAAGTTATTTTAAGGACAATTTCCATCAATTGTAAAAAGACCAAGACCTGGAAATGTGAAATATCTTTTTCATATAAGAAATCTGCAAACCACTCCAAACCAGTTGTGTGAGGTATGACTGAATAAAGGTCCATAGACAGTAATAAAAACAAGAGTGTCCTTAAAAGGAAACTTACCTATAGATGTTCATCGTGTTACACTGCTGCAGTCATTACACTTGGGTTATCCTGCCGTCAGGCGGTTCCCCAGTCGGCCTGAGTTCCAAAGTCTTGGTCCGGTGTCGGTTGCTGTCGCCTCCTCCCTGACGTCAGTGAGACAGGGGTATATAAGATGCAGCCGACGCCATTTTCTTCTGTCTTTCTTGCCGTGCGGTGCCTGAAGCAGAAGCAGTTCGCAAGTGCCGGTCGGTCGACTCCTGAGATTTTCATTCCGAATCCAGAACCGAAGTCTTCTACAAAGCTAAGTACCCTGTTGGGGAAACTTTTTTTTGCCTCAGACCAATGTCAGTAAAAGTTAATAACTGTATTTCTTGTGGGAAGCAAATACCTCATAAGGATTTCCACTCCTATTGTATTCCATGCCTAGGCCCAGACCACGACGTCACTGGTTGTCGGTTTTGTGCTAGGTTTAACAAGCGCACTATTAAACGTCGGTTTGATTTTGCCCGACATTATTTTGGCAGAAAATTCAATTACACCATGCCATCGGAACTTCCGATGACCGGAATACATAAAAAGCGCAAAGACAAGGACAGGCATCCGAGGCCCAAAACTGACGACGAGGCCTCTTATAGGCCGGTCGCCGGTTCTCCGGTTTTCAGTAAGGCGCCTACGCAGCCCCTGATGACCGCTTCCACAGAACCACAGACTGCCTCTGACTCCCACGTGCAGCTGGCTGGGCCTTCGGACGCTCTAGATTTTCAGCCTACCGAAACTAACACTTCAGAGGGAACCGAAGTAGCTGAGCAATCCACAGCCTCAGAGGGTGTTTTCAGACCTACCCAGTTAACCATTAAACCCTCTGCTAAGTCTAAGGCCCCCTTAAAAACAAAGAAACAGATACAGCATTCTCCAGGACAGGGTTCCATGTCTAAGAAACAAATGCTCAAAATGGCCGAACACTTAATTACCCTAATCAGGGGGTACCATCCCCCTCCTGATAAAAGAATGCAGACTATGAATCTTCCGACCAGGTGTCTATTTCTTCAGATTCATCCTCAGACCTATGATATTCCTTACCCCCTTATGAGGATTCTGATGCTGAAGAATCAATTCCATCAGCCTCTCCGCCTGAAGACTATTCCTTTGGGGAGACCTTACATACCATGAGGGAGCATTTCCATTGGGAAGGCCAGGATTACACAGAATCCAAGAAAAGGCTCAGAGACTTCCTTTTATTGCCTCAACACAAACCCCTTGCTATTCTGCCAGTGTTAGACATTGTGGATGATGTGTACACTGAATCCAGCTTAAACCCTGACTCCTTACCTCCAGCCCCAGTTAAACCTGGTAGATATTACAGAGTCCCTGACTCTCACAAATTTCTGTATAAAAGCCCTGTTGCTGACCCGGAAACTATTTCTCAGGGACCCAAAGGGATTAAGACCTCATCCAGCGAAAAACCCAGTTCCCTCTGACAGAGATTCCAGAGCATTAGACAGATGGGGAAAGAAAGTATATACGTCTGCAACTTTAGCAATGAGAGCCTTAAATTGCCAGTTTCACATGCTAAAATATCAGCAATTTTTGATGTCTCAGTTGAAACAAAAGATGCTTCCAGATTCAGATCCTCCTAATTATAAAGAAATGCAGGATTTATTGCATGCAGCTGAACAAGTGGGAAAACATACTTTGCAATGTGGGTTTGATTCCTTGGAGGCCTCCTGTAGAGCAGCAATTATAGGCTCTGTCATTAGAAGTCATGCTTGGTTAAAAAGAACATACGTTACCAGATCATGTTAAGGCAAAATTATTGGATGCACCTTTGCAGCGGGATGTGTTGTTTGGAGTTAAGGCAAAGGAGGTATTAAAGAAGATGGAGGATAAGGCAAAATCTATGCAAACGGTGAAGGATTTCCTGCAGGTTCAACCTCCTCATTTTAGTAGAAATTGGCCAACAAAGAATTGTTCCTTTCCAGTCACAGACAGACCTCAAAGGGGCAGATACAGATGTCCAAGAGGTAGAGGTCAAGCACAAGGTACTTACAGGCCTCGACAATGGGGTACACCAGGCCAAAAAGAAGGGAAAGACAGGCCACAACCTTATAAAAAGAAGCCTCAATGACTTCCCACTACAGCTGCCAAACAGCCCACTCTTGGCAGCCCCCTTAGGAGGACAACTGGCACTTTTCTATCACAATTGGCATTGCATCACCAAAGACAAATGGGTTCTCAACATTGTATCTCAAGGTTACAGGTTCCACTTTCACACTCTGCCAAGGTTAAAAGGAATGCCAAATCTGCCACCAAATGAATGGGCAGAGGCTCAAAAACAAATTACAGCACTCATGGACATGAGAGCTATTCAAAAGGTGCGACCACAGGAGCAAGGACAAGGATTTTACTCAAGACTCTTTCTGGTTCCAAGAAAGGACAAAGCCTGGAGACCCATTCTGGATCTTTCTTCTCTAAACACTTGCCTGGATGTTCCGAAATTCAAAATTATGACACTACAGCAGCTTCTTCCCATGCTGTGCCCCCCTGATGTCTCCATCAGACAAAACTGCAGAAGATACCTCAGATTTCTAGCTGGTTCAATGCACTATCAATTCTCTGCACTGCCCATTGGCTTATCTACTGTGCCCAGGGTCTTCACAAAGTGCCTAGCACCAGTAATTGCATTTTGCAGGCAAAAAGGAATTCAAATTTATCCATACCTGGACAACTGCCTGATTCAAGCAGAGAGCAAGGACATTCTTCTAAAGCATCTGGCGTTCGTAAAAAAGTTATTAAGTTGCCTGGGGTTCACAGTAAACGAAAATAAATCAAAACTAGTGCCCTCACAACAGATAATATTCCTGGGTGCCAGCTTGAACACAACAGCCCAGACGGCTTATCTCATGCCAGACAAGCAAGGACAACTGACTCAATACTTTCAATTGATGGCAACAAAGACCCAACTCCCTGCAAGAAAAATTCTGCAGGCCTTGGGCTACATGACATCTTGCATACTACTAATTCCATATGCCAGACTGCATATGAGGAAACTACAATGGTACCTAAAGAGTGTATGGTCTCAACACTGTCAAAGTTTGGAAACAGTTATACCACTTATTCCGTGCCTTCAACAGGAGTTTCGATGGTGGGCTCAAGCTTGTCACCTCAACAAGGGACAGCCTTTTACTCCACCCACAGCCAGGCAAACACTGACAACAGATGCATCGAATTACGCCTGGGGAGCACACATGGCAGGAAAATGTATTCAGGGCGAGTGGCCCACAGAGCAAAGGCATCTTCACATCAATCAAAAAGAGATGCTAGCTGTACAAAATGCACTTATAGCTTTCAAGGACCTGCTGCATCCAGGACAACTACTACTACTAAAGACAGACAACACCACAGTTATGTGGTACATAAACAAGCAAGGGGGCACACACTCCTACTCCCTCTGCAGACAAGCCATGACCTTGTGGAACACAGCTCTAGACTACCAAGTTCATCTGTAAGCACAATTCCTGCCAGGAGAGAAAAACACACTGGCAGACGACCTAAGCAGAAATATCATGGATCCCCACGAATGGGAACTGAATCCACAAATATTCAGAATGATAACACAAAAATGGTGGAGCCCAGACCTAGATCTGTTTGCATCCCCAATGAACTGCCAGCTACAGAAATTCTGCACAAGGAGTTACCATCCACAAGAATGGAAAGTGGATGCCCTCTCATTCAGCTGGAAAAACCTGCAAGTACACGCTTTCCCTCCTTTACCTCTCCTTCCAAAGGTACTCATAAAAGCCATGCAAGAAGAGCCAAAGATGATCCTGATTGCACCAGACTGGCCACGCCAGCATTGGTACCCAATCTTAAAGAACTTAGCACAAGAGCCACCCTGGATTTTGCCTCAAATCCCACATTTGCTGACCAGCACAACAAACAGATACTTCACAGCTAAAGACCTTAAACATAGCTGCACGGAAAATTCCTTAGTCAAGCAAGCAATGCCTCTCTCCAAAGCTGTTATGGATGTCATTCTGGAGGCCAGTAAGGCCTACACCAGGAAAGCCTACTCGGATAAATGGAAGTGATTCTGTGCCTGGAACCAGGCGCACAGCCTTGACCCTCTTGTCCCAAACATTCCTCAGATACTTCAATATTTAACTGAGATGCTGGACAAGGGCCTCTCCTTCTCATCCATCAAGATCCACGCCTCAGCCATTTCTGCTCATTACATCACGGATCCTCCAATTTTTTCTAACCCTTTGCTCAAACAGTACCTCAGAGGGGCTAAAAACATAAGACTGCCCCGTAGAGCACCAACCCTAACTTGGGACCTCAACTTTGTTTTGGAAAAATTAAATTTACCTCCTTTTGAGCCAGCTAACACAGCAGAATTAAAATACATCTCTTGGAAAACTGCTCTGCTACTGGCAATAACATCAGCACGAAGAGTTTCAGAATTACAGGCAATAATGGCAGTGGAAACTTTCCTCATTTTCCACCAGGACAGGGTGTCGTTAAGAACTAACCCTACGTTTATGCCAAAGGTGGTATCAAGTGTGGCTCTAAACCAAACTATTCACTTGCCAACTTTCTATCCAAAACCACAGAACAAAGGGGAGAGACTACTACATTCCTTGGACATTCACAGGCAGTTACGCTTCTACTTGGACAAAAAACAAAGCTTTCAGAAAATCTGAGCAATTATTGGTAGCATATGCTGCAGGAGCACAGGGAAAAGCCATTTCAAAACAGACTATCTCAAAATGGATAGGACATTGTATACGTTTCTGCAGTACTCACCATGGGAAACCTCTACCTAGCAGCATTAGATCTCACTCCACCAGTGCAACAGCCACTTCAACTGCCTACCTCAGAGGAGTACCTTCCAAGGATATTTTGGAAGCAGCAACATGGAGTTCTGTGCATACCTTCACCAAGCATTACCATTTGTCTTTATACTCCAAATCCAGAGCTGGCTTCACCACTGCTGTGCTGCAGGGCCTTATAGCCACCCTTAATGCCTTATAGAACCAGCCTCCCTACCTCAGCTTTGGGATTCCACCCAAGTGTAATGACTGCAGCAGTGTAACACGATGAACATAGTACAGTTTTGTACCTACCATAAATGTAGATGTTCGAGTGTAAACACTGCTGCAGTCCAGGTTACCCTCCCTCCTTCCCCTCTTACTTGCTGGTACGTACTTATGCCTTCTACCCTTTACTACCTATGGGGAGTATTTGCTGGTAACTGAAAGTTGTTGTTTGCTTTTCTTGTTTTATTAGCAATTTGATTTGCCTACCTATTTGGGGGTACCTGACATCTGGGGCAAGAAAAGCTGAAGAAAATGGTGTTGGCTACATCTTATATACGCACTGACGTCAGGGAGGAGGTGACAACAACTGACGCCGGACCAAGACTTTGGAACTCAGGCCGACTGGGGAACCGCCTGACGGCAGGATAACCCAAGTGTAATGACTGCAGCAGTGTTTACACTCGAACATCTACATTTATGGTAGGTACAAAATTGTACTTTTGTAAGAAGCTCCATGAATCCTTGCAGATATGTCTCTCACTCAATATATGCTCCTTTAACCTGTTGCCTAAATACCTTGCAAGGGGGTGGGTAATGGACCCCTTGGAGTCCACAGAGGGTCACATGGGTGGTTGGCTAAGGTTTTTATGCAATTTCGGCAGCCCAAACATGACTGGTATCTTAGGGTAGGGAACAGATAAAAAATTAAGCACATCAATAGAAATTGAACCCTCTATAAATAAATCGTGGAGTTCATTCCTTATATGCTAGTAAGAAGTGTTCAGTTCATTAATGGATGATTTTATATAGGCTTTTCCTTCTAAGATAAAAAAACATTTTCTTCTTGTAATCCTCATAGTCCATCAAGACAACACCTCCACCTTTATCAGGTTTCATAATTCTAATAGTTTGTGAAAAGATTTTTATTTCATCCATTACCTTTTTCTCATTCATGTCAGAATTCCTGCTAGAAAGCTTAGAGTTACGTATATCTAAGTCACATATGTTCTCAAAATGTTGAGCAATGGGATGAAGTAGGAGGGTTATATGTACTTGAGATGGCTAAAGGGTTGACAAAAAAAACAGGTGTAGAGTTTTTAAAAAGTATATTCAAGTTCAGCTTTCATGTATACATTCTTAAATCCATAAGGGTATTGGCAACATCTAGAGGCTGTGGGGGTACAAAGGTGAATCCTTTGGCAAACAAATCACAGTGTTCAGAATTATCCAAAATGCTTGAAAAATTGTACACATTAAAGTCACCTAAAGTGTTGGTAACTATGTGGCAAGGTGGGAGTAAATGGTCCATGTCATCACCTAAATTCTTTGATGATGAATGCAGCAAGTTAGTTAAAGTCACATTTACATCCTGTTGTTCCAGGACTGGTACCTCTTCCCCCCTCTGTTCATCATCCCTCCCCTGTTCCAATGGTTGTTCCTGTTCATTGGGGCCCTATCCCAATGGTTGTTGCCCTGGGACCCTTATTCCTCCGACGCTCTGAGCGTCTCAGAGGCGGAAACTCTTCCATGTCTAAATAAAACCTGACCAGAGTTACTAGTTGAAGGATTATCAGTACTAATAACATTGCTGTTACTGTTGACAGGATTCCCATTGGAATTAATGTATTTTTTGCCCCATTCCTGGGAAGGGAGAGGTATTGGATATGCCAGGCCATTACTATAGTCATTTCTGTCCCTATGAAGTTTCTTGGTTTTACGAAGTTTAATAGAACTTACTAGATGGTCCATACTCTTAAAAATTCTCAAGTGCTCAAATTTGTGTTTTTCATAATGCAAATGTTCACAAATGCTTTTATCAATTTCAGAAACAGAAGCAGATAATGCATTAATTAAAGCATCATTACACTCTACTATTAAACGCATATATTCTATGACATGTCTATCAAATAAAGCAACCAACTCTTTAAATAGTTCTGAATTGTAATGTAACCCATTAGGGTAGCGCCACATCATTAAACCTTTTAGCATTACATTGTCCTTAATACATTCTCTAAAATAGGCATTGTCAAGCTGAAGTCACTTAATTTTAGAAAGTTTATAATCAAACTGATCAAAAAGAGATGGTAACTCATTGTTACCAGTGTCCGTTGTGATTCTCTCAGCTTCACCAAATGAAAAAGTTTCTGCAAGGCAGTCTCTTAATGCTGGAACTGTGCCTGCAGACGACTTAATGTTCACAGACTGAATAATGCGTTGTCCACAAGGTATAGATGCATTAATACTCTCCATTAGAAATGTTCAAAAAAATGTCCATTAGAATGTTGTTGAGTGTTGTTTGTAAGAAAGACATCATTTAAAATGTTCTGCAGGCTTGTGGAAGCCATTGCAGCCCCCCCCAGCTGCCTGCGGATGCGTGATGATGTCAGAAGGGGTGTGTTCAACAAGGAATACACTTTGAGTGACAGCGACAGTACTAATGAACTCAAAGCAAGTACAGTTTGCTGTAAAGTCTCCAAACCCGTGTTCTGAGTAGAAGGTGGGGTTGATAAATCCCTGCTACCTTCACTGGCCATCTCAAACTCAAAAAAAAAAAATCACAAAGTACAGACTAAAGTTGCTGCTACTGAGATTTGTCTGCATACATCAACTGGACATAAGCTGATTTAAGTATATTTCCTTCATTTTATTGTGGTTGTTATAACTTGGGGACTGATTTCTCAGATCTAGCTCTGTTGAAACTGTCTTGTGTGTGTGTCTGAAGCTCTGCACTAGTTGTTAAACTGCTCTGAAATTCCTTTAAGTGTTAATTAGCTTGGGGGGTTTTCTGATAACTTTAAAACCTGTGTTGGTTACATCTCTGGTAATCATTTTAAGTAGAGTTGCTGCTACTGAGATTTGTCTGCATACATCAACTGGACATAAGCTGATTTAAGTATATTTCCTTCATTTTATTGTGGTTGTTATAACTTGGGGACTGATTTCTCAGATCTAGCTCTGTTGAAACTGTCTTGTGTGTGTGTCTGAAGCTCTGCACTAGTTGTTAAACTGCTCTGAAATTCCTTTAAGTGTTAATTAGCTTGGGGATTTTTCTGATAACTTTAAAACCTATGTTGGTTACATCTCTGGTAATCATTTTAAGTAGAGTTGCTGCTACTGAGATTTGTCTGCATACATCAACTGGACATAAGCTGATTTAAGTATATTTCCTTCATTTTATTGTGGTTGTTATAACTTGGGGACTGATTTCTCAGATCTAGCTCTGTTGAAACTGTCTTGTGTGTGTGTCTGAAGCTCTGCACTAGTTGTTAAACTGCTCTGAAATTCCTTTAAGTGTTAATTAGCTTGGGGGGTTTTCTGATAACTTTAAAACCTGTGTTGGTTACATCTCTGGTAATCATTTTAAGTAGAGTTGCTGCTACTGAGATTTGTCTGCATACATCAACTGGACATAAGCTGATTTAAGTATATTTCCTTCATTTTATTGTGGTTGTTATAACTTGGGGACTGATTTCTCAGATCTAGCTCTGTTGAAACTGTCTTGTGTGTGTGTCTGAAGCTCTGCACTAGTTGTTAAACTGCTCTGAAATTCCTTTAAGTGTTAATTAGCTTGGGGGTTTTCTGATAACTTTAAAACCTGTGTTGGTTACATCTCTGGTAATCATTTTAAGTAGAGTTGCTGCTACTGAGATTTGTCTGCATACATCAACTGGACATAAGCTGATTTAAGTATATTTCCTTCATTTTATTGTGGTTGTTATAACTTGGGGACTGATTTCTCAGATCTAGCTCTGTTGAAACTGTCTTGTGTGTGTGTCTGAAGCTCTGCACTAGTTGTTAAACTGCTCTGAAATTCCTTTAAGTGTTAATTAGCTTGGGGGTTTTCTGATAACTTTAAAACCTGTGTTGGTTACATCTCTGGTAATCATTTTAAGTAGAGTTGCTGCTACTGAGATTTGTCTGCATACATCAACTGGACATAAGCTGATTTAAGTATATTTCCTTCATTTTATTGTGGTTGTTATAACTTGGGGACTGATTTCTCAGATCTAGCTCTGTTGAAACTGTCTTGTGTGTGTGTCTGAAGCTCTGCACTAGTTGTTAAACTGCTCTGAAATTCCTTTAAGTGTTAATTAGCTTGGGGGTTTTCTGATAACTTTAAAACCTGTGTTGGTTACATCTCTGGTAATCATTTTAAGTAGAGTTGCTGCTACTGAGATTTGTCTGCATACATCAACTGGACATAAGCTGATTTAAGTATATTTCCTTCATTTTATTGTGGTTGTTATAACTTGGGGACTGATTTCTCAGATCTAGCTCTGTTGAAACTGTCTTGTGTGTGTGTCTGAAGCTCTGCACTAGTTGTTAAACTGCTCTGAAATTCCTTTAAGTGTTAATTAGCTTGGGGGTTTTCTGATAACTTTAAAACCTGTGTTGGTTACATCTCTGGTAATCATTTTAAGTAGAGTTGCTGCTACTGAGATTTGTCTGCATACATCAACTGGACATAAGCTGATTTAAGTATATTTCCTTCATTTTATTGTGGTTGTTATAACTTGGGGACTGATTTCTCAGATCTAGCTCTGTTGAAACTGTCTTGTGTGTGTGTCTGAAGCTCTGCACTAGTTGTTAAACTGCTCTGAAATTCCTTTAAGTGTTAATTAGCTTGGGGGTTTTCTGATAACTTTAAAACCTGTGTTGGTTACATCTCTGGTAATCATTTTAAGTAGAGTTGCTGCTACTGAGATTTGTCTGCATACATCAACTGGACATAAGCTGATTTAAGTATATTTCCTTCATTTTATTGTGGTTGTTATAACTTGGGGACTGATTTCTCAGATCTAGCTCTGTTGAAACTGTCTTGTGTGTGTGTCTGAAGCTCTGCACTAGTTGTTAAACTGCTCTGAAATTCCTTTAAGTGTTAATTAGCTTGGGGGTTTTCTGATAACTTTAAAACCTGTGTTGGTTACATCTCTGGTAATCATTTTAAGTAGAGTTGCTGCTACTGAGATTTGTCTGCATACATCAACTGGACATAAGCTGATTTAAGTATATTTCCTTCATTTTATTGTGGTTGTTATAACTTGGGGACTGATTTCTCAGATCTAGCTCTGTTGAAACTGTCTTCCCCACCCCCTCTCCCTGTTCTTGGATGTAGTTTAAATTTGGTGCCTTTTGCAGTGCCGCCCCACTGTAGATTTGATCTAGGACACTCCCCAGTCCCTTCTCTTTACCGCATTCTCTCTAATAAACCCTTTCTGCACTTGCTTTTAGTCCTTTTAATTTAATTACATTTTTTCATACTGTGTGTGGACTAATATTGCTACATACTCAAGTGTGCCAGCTTGCACTGCATGTGAATTGTTTTTATAGCATTTACTGTCTGTTTTTTTCCTTGTCGCTGTAAAAAAAAAAAAAAAAAAATTCTCTTGTTTTCCTGCCTTACTGAACTAGAGTAGTCCAGTTTCAGAGTTGCTGATCCCTGGGCTTTGTTTTTAGTTCCTGTTACTGATCCATTGCCTTATTAGGGAGGAGGGAAGTTTCTTTGCTTACCAGTGGGAGTGGGAAGCACTGAGCAGCCTTTCTGTCCGATTTGGTGAAGCTTCAGCCGGAAACTAGTAGTCCATTGGTCGTTTTGGGCCAATTCCTAGCTCCTTTCAGCCCATTGCTATAAAACACGCTAAACACGCGTTTTTCCAGCTTGTACCAACTCAGCACAGATCCTCGTGGTGGCCTGCAGAGTGATCCAAGCAGCAGAGAGCTAAAAGAGTGACTTTCTACCAGATATAAGTATTTTTGTGGCTTTCCCACTGTTATTAAGCTAGCGACTGCATTTCGCCTGTTTTACTGCTACTTTAAGTGATTTCTGCATTTTACACTGTTTATTGCACTTTAAGTTACTAATTGTTGCAAATTGTTTCTGTAGGCTACACACTAAAGTGCGCTAGCCGATTTACAGCATTTATAGCATTTACTGTCTGTTTTTCCTTGTCTCTGTAATAAAACAAAAAAAATCTCTTGTTTTCCTGCCTTACTGAACTAGAGTAGTCCAGTTTCAGAGTTGCTGATCCCTGGGCTTTGTTTTTAGTTCCTGTTACTGATTCATTGCCTTATTAGGGAGGAGGAAGTTTCTTTGCTTACCAGTGGGAGTGGGAAGCACTGAGCAGCCTTTCTGTCCGATTTGGTGAAGTTTCAGCCAGAAACTAGTAGTCCATTGGTTGTTTTGGGCCAATTCCTAGCTCCTTTCAGCCCCCTGCTATAAAACACGCTAAACACGCGTTTTCCAGCTTGTACCAACTCAGCACAGATCCTCGTGGTGGCCTGCAGAGTGATCCAAGCAGCAGAGAGCTAAAAGAGTGACTTTCTACCAGATATAAGTATTTTTGTGGCTTTCCACTGTTATTTAAGCTAGCAACTGCATTTCGCCTGTTTTATTGCTACTTTAAGTGATTTCTGCATTTTACACTGTTTATTGCACTTTAAGTTACTAATTGTTGCAAATTGTTTCTGTAGGCTACACACTAAAGTGCGCTAGCCGATTTACAGCAATTACTGTTTTTTTCCTTGTCTCTGTAATAAAACAAAAAAATCTCTTGTTTTCCCGCCTTACTGAACTAGAGTAGTCCAGTTTCAGAGTTGCTGATCCCTGGGCTTTGTTTTTAGTTCCTGTTACTGATCCATTGCCTTATTAGGAAGGAGGGAAGTTTCTTTGCTTACCAGTGGGAGTGGGAAGCACTGGCGCCTTTTGACTGATTTGGTGAAGTTTCAGCCAGAAACTAGTAGTCCATTGGTCGTTTTGGGCCAATTCCTAGCTCCCTTCAGCCCCCTGCTATAAAACACGCTAAACGCGTAGCGCGTGATTTAGCTGAGTTACCACTGTTGCACACAAGAGCAGCGGTTAAACAAGGTTAAACTATTTGGGCCATCTAAATTCCACTCTTCCAATTTTCCCTTAAAACTACCTTCCTCGAGCTGTACTGCTGATCTAACCAGCATATCCTATAACTGAAAAGTTCATCTCTACTTGATTCCCAAGTAGACTATTCTCTATCTGTAAAGCCTAGCACTTACTCCTACAGTACTTGCACCTTGATAAAGCACTCTTATTATAGATAGTACCCCACCAGCCTAAAACCCACTTCCCGAGTCCTTTGAAAGTCTCTTTATCTACTACTTCTAGTATGTCGAGGGATCAGTTGCTAGTGTCCTCTCCAGCTCAACTGGTGAACCTGGGAATATTGAGGCAATGTTACAACTGCCTCATGTACACAGACAATCCTCTCCTTCTCCCACAAAACACAAATACATGCGAGAGATGCAACTATACGGCCAAACTGGAGGCTGAGCTCTCTCAACATAGGACTGGCAAGACCAGACAGGAGGAGAAGGTAACCACACACAATACATACCCAGTCACACATGGTACCATCACAACTTCAAATCATACACATACTCACACAAAGACATACTCGGAGGCTCTGATCAAAATTTACCAAAACAGCAGAGGCCACCAAAGCAGACACCCAAACAACTACCACCTCACGACCCAACACATGCAACACATAGACCACACAGTCAGAGTGTCAAACAGTCACAGCCCTTAAGGCCAAACAAAATGCCAGACACACTTGTCATTGGTGATTCCATAGTCAGACACACTGGCGTCCCGCTCACCAGACTGAGTAAAGAGAAGGTCACAGTAAGCTGCCTGTCAGGCGCTAGAATCCGCCACATAACGCAAGCACTCAGGTCTCTCAACAGCAGGTACAAGTGCGACTCAGTCATTGTCCACGCTGGTGTCAGCGACCTGAGGCGTACCTCCTTGGACTACATGAAAGGGACATCGAGGAGCTCTCTGATTATGTAGCCCAGGCAGGTATGACCCTGACCTTGAGCAGTATCCTACCTTCACCTAGAATGATGCCACAATACAGTGATAAGATGATCAGCTTTAATAATTGGCTTAAATTCTGGTGTCATTCAAAGGGGATCCAATGTCTGTCCGCCTGGGATGACATGCTGGACAAGCCACGCTTTTGCAAGGGACGGCTTGCACCTGTCACCCTGGGCTTCCGGATATTGGCAAAGGCTCTTGCCACCCCATAGTGCCTTTTTAGGCAAGGCTCAAATTCTAAACCTACCACCCTAGAACACCAAAAGGAAAAAACTAAGGGTAATGCTGCTCAATGCCAGAAGTCTCAATCTCAAGATGCACTTTTCGAGGCCCTTCTCAATATGGAGAACATCGATGTCTGTGCTGTGACAGAAACCTGGTTCAAGGCTCCTGAGAGCACCCCAGCACTAACAGGTTTCACCTCATATCATGCGTTCCGGCCCCAAAATCCGGACAACACCAAGAAAGGAGGGTGTCCATATTCATAAAGGACACCCACACCTCAAGGTTGGTGGCAACGCATGATGCATCGGAGACCATCCAGGTGCAATTAACCATAGGCAAGACTGCTCTGCAATTTGTAGCATGTTACAGGCCACCCTCTCAAACTCAGGAACCTCACATGGCCTTCCTGAAAACATTGGAGGGATAAATGTATCTCCAAACACCATCATACTAGGTGACTTTAACTACCCTAATATAGACTGGGAACACTACTCAAGCCCGAACACTCTAACCCAAAGATTCCTGGAGTTCATAAACTCAAATGCCATGGAACAACTAGTCACCATCCCCACAAGAGGAGAAAACATACTTGATCTCATCATCACGAACATGGGATCAAAATGTTCAACACCGGAAGTATACCCCTCACTGGTGAGATCAGATCATAAACTAATCTCGCTGGAGGTCCTCATCCCGCCCCACCTGAAACAAAAAGACCACAGTGAAAAACTTCTCAAAAGCCGATTTCACACTTCTAAAAACTAGTGTGGTCTCCTTTAAGGCCCCTGAGCCAGTGGTAAACATTACTCAAACCGCTGAATCACTTACAAATGCCTTCTACCAGCACCTACAGGACTGCATGGATCAGGCAATCCCAAACAAAACTAAGACTCTCTGTACCAAAGGCAAGCGTCCAGTCTGGTGGACCCCAGCCATAAACAAGCTCTACAACAAAAGGAGGAAGCTACTACAAGATAGAGCAAAATCCTTGAAAGGTAAGACACCTTTGATCATTATAAGTAAAAACTAAGAGCTCTCATAAAATCATCCAAGGCAAATTTTGAGAGAAAAATCGCCAAGGACTCTAAAGAGAATCATAAGGCCTTCTTTAGCTATGTTAGAAACCTAGGAGGAAACTCCCAGATATGCTCAGAATTAGTTCAAAATGATGTGAAAATTACTGAACCTACACACATTGCCAACATACTGGCTGACAGGTTCAGTGCAAACTTCTCCCCTCCCCAAAGGAGAGATATCTATTCCAGAGGATTGTAGCCCCCAAACATCTCCAACGCCCAGGTGAGAACTGCCCTCACTAAGGCAAAAACACAGCATCCATGGGACGGATGGTGTCCCCGGCTGTGTGCTTCATGAACTCAATGAGGAATTAAACCCACAGTTAGGACAGCTGTTTAATCTTAGCCTCACCTCAGGATACGTACCCAAGGAGTGGCGCCTGGCGACTGTGGTCCCACTTCATAAGGCGGTGCCTCCACAGACCCTGGAAATTACCGCCCCATTAGCTTGACAAGCCTTATCTGCAAAGCCATGGAGAGGATCATAATGGAACTCATAAATAAAGACATAGGGAACTTGCAGACTTTGGATCCAACTCAGTTTGGCTTTGTCAAAGGCAGATCCTGCCTCTTAAACTTGGTTGACTTTTTCGAGACAGTCACCAAGGCCATTGATGAGGAAAGGCAGTCCATACAGCCTACCTCGACCTGGCAAAGGCCTTGACACAATACCCCACTCAGGTATCATCGAAAAACTCATCAGCTTGAATGTAAACCCATACATCACAAGATGGGTTGCAAACTGGCTAAGTGACAGAACCCACAGGGTCAGAGTTGCTGGAGCCATGTCAGACTCAAAGCCTGTCACAAGTGGTGTCCCACAGGGCTCAGTCCTGGGTCCACTCTTGTTCGGCATCTACTTTTCTGAAGTACAAGCAAACACAGGAGGGTTATGGCTGACAAAGTTTGCAGATGACTGCAAACTGGGCCATAGTCGAAAACACATCTGACACAGATATCCTCCAGAAGGGCCTCACAGAAATGGATAACTGGTGCCAGAGCCATGGCCTGAAGTTAAACGCCAAAAATGCATAGTCATACCCTTTGGGAAAAACAAGGCTACCCTAGCTACCATATAGGTGGCAATCCACTGAGCACAGAAAAGTCATCAGAGATCTGGGGACCCAGGTTGACAGTAGCCTTCGTTTGACACTCATGTTGCTAAAGTAGTTAGGAAAACCTTCTATATCACCCACCTGATCATGAAGGGATTCACATCTAGATCAAGGGAGGTCATCGTCCCCTGTACTCATCACTTATTAGACCTATGATTGAGTACAATGCCCGTTCGAATGTATCTGACCAGACACCTGCTGCAGCTTGAAAGGCCCCAAAAGTTCCTCACCAAAAGGATAAAGGGTCTCAAAAATATGTCTTATGCTGCCCGACTGAAAGAACTCCAGCTCTATTCAGTCTCATACCGCTTGCTCAGAGGTGACCTGTGCCTGACATATAAGGCCATGTCAAACCCAGATTTGATGAATATGCTTCACCTCAAAAATCTAGATCCCTCAGAACCACAAGGCGGAGACTTAAACCTTGACACGGTTATAAATAGAGCGTGCTGGAGGGACAGATTCATCACCCAGAGACTCCTATGCTGTGGAACAAAATCCCGGTACATGTGAGGCAGAGCACCTCTCTGGTCTTGTTCAAGAGGAATCTTGACCAATGGATGGGAGATTGCAGATATACCCCAGGGATTACTTCAGCGTCACTGCTTGACAGAGGCACAGCAAAATGATAGGCATAGTTTTTATTCAAACTAAAGGGGTGGCGAAAGCCACATAACTATGGGCTAGGCTTATAAATGCCCTTGGGCAGATAGCCTAGTATGAACCTATGAACCTATGAACCTATAAAGCAGATAAACACAAAAGCTAGAAGAAGTAGCCGGATTGAAGCCACTCTAAGTAACGCAGGCTGCAAATCACAACACAGTTGTAGAATGCAGAATCCACTTTATTAACTTCAGAACATATTTCTCTTAACAGTTTTACTATACCTAGTTTTTAGTATTTAATTACACAGATATTTATTGTTTTAATATATTCAACATATTTAAATACATTTATTGTACATTGTCACTTTAAGAACCAATACTTATATAGTGTTTTATGGGGTGGTGTGTTCCATGAATTTTTTCAGTTTGTAGACTTAGTGTGCTTTTTAAATTTAGTGACTGTAAATATTGTGCTTTTAATGACGATCAATCAGTTCAAAACTGGGTGGAACTTCCTGTTTAAACTGTATAAAAAACTGTATAAAAAGGAAGTAACTATGTGGGGTAAATTGTCTGATGAAGTCTAGATATTTCTGGAAGAAAGCGCTCATCCTTGGATTTTTATGTTCTGAAGTTAATAAAGTGGATTCTGTATTCTACAACTGTGTCATGATTTGCAGCCTGCATTACTTAGAGTGGGTTCAATCCAGCTACTACTTCTGGCTTTTGTGTTTATTTACTAACCTAATTATAGTAGAGGAGAAAGACTTTCTACACAATTTAAATCCACTTACTACCCGGAGCTGTTGAAATCACGATGCTTTAGCTAGCTGCAGCAAACGAGATCTGGGTGTTGGAAGGTAGTGGAGGTGTACTATGGGTAAGGGGAGGAGCTTGGTACTCGGAGCAGATGCTAGTAAGATTGTCGGCTCGGATCCAATAATGATCCGGTATCCTGTAGGTTCCCACAGGTTAAAGACCAAATGAAGTAAACTACTTCAGATACAATTTTGCCTGGGCCAAAAGGAAGACATCACAATTTTTGATAATTCATTCTGAATCTTTAGAAGTACTTTAGAAATCAATGGATAGTGTAGAAAAGCAAACAGGGACATTCCTGACCAAGGTTATGACAGCATTTGTTCTCCAAGTTTGGTTGCATGCATATCTCAAACATAATTTTTCTAGCTGTCTGTTTTGCAAAGAGGTGAACAGATCTACTTAAGGTGTCCCCCACATCTGGATCAGTCCTGGAATATACCTGTACTGAGTTTGCACTTTTGAGGGTCTGTTCAGGATTTGCCAGTCTTTCTGCAACACTGTTGCTCTGACAGAATGTATGAGGCCTGAAGAGGAGAATGCTGAACAGCCAACTTGCAAGTCACTACTGTCAAATGCCAAAAGGGTATGACCCTGTACCCCATTGTTTGTTAAGATACCATATCACAGTATTGTCTGTAACCACCTGTAAAAAGGGCCTGAAACCCATAGATGGTGGAGTTTTACGGATGTTGCACTTTTACTCCCATGGAAACTGCACCCTAAGCATAACTTAGAGTCTGTAAGGACACACTGGACCGGGCTTAGAAGAGAAAGGGAGTCCTGAATTGACAGCAATTTGATCCTCCACCACTGCAATTCCCTTCTAGAGACAATGAAGCAGCAAATTCTTCCAAATATACATCCACATATAGCCCTGATAATTCACAATCTTAAAAGCTAACAAAGGAGAAGCAGTCTCCTACTTTATTTAACCACTTGCTCTTTTTATCAGAGTACTGGGTTACAGGAAGCCAAAGATTCCTTGTAGCTGTTGCTGCTGGAGTTATTGAAGCAGGGTCAGCTGACAGTTGAGAATAAAGACATTTATAATCTGAAGAGACCTTGTGCTGCATTTCAGCTTTACTTTGGAACTACAACCAGAGAATTAGATGCCTTGCAAGCAGCTTTAAAGCAGTATTAAAGAGCTGGTGAAATGAGAGAAATAGGTGCATAATTGTGAACCTCATGCTCTAACAGATCATAAAAGCTGCCCAGCTGTTGGGGGTGACCTGCTTGCTCCCAAGAAAAAAACATTCCCGAGTCTATCAACAGTTTCAGCAAAGGAAAAACAATTGTTTAGGATTAAATTCAGGTTCACTACCTTAAGTGTCAACAGTTATGGACATTGGATTCCTAGGGAGAATCACCTCTGTTTCTGTCAGAATCCTCATCATCTGAAAACGCACACTGGTTCTTTGGCAATAACTGCACTACAACTGTGAAAGGCAACCAGCCCCCACAACTGACTGACTGCAAAACACTCAATCAAGAGATACAGACAGAATGGTCAGGGATAGCTTACTGAAACTGGTAAGAAGAGTTCTCTTTCCCCAGACAACTCCTGTACCTAAAAGTGTTTGGCTCTCCCATCCCTGTAATAGGTACTGGGACAGACTCTGAGGATGTATCCAACCCCTGGTCCACAGTGGCCATTTACAGCTATATCAGAGGGAGTCAATGCAATAGCTAATTGGTCTGTAAACTGCCTATGGCCATACCAGAGGCACTAACCATAGGCAAAGGCAATAAAGCGCAGTTGTGTAAGTACATTCACCATAATAGTAGACATCTAATGATGACTGTTGCAGTAGTCTTTGCTATGTATTATGCGTTATATCCTGCCAAGGATATAACAGCCGGCCTGCTTCCAAAGCTTGAAGGGACATTCCACACCTCCAAACCATCAGTCAACTTTAGATGAGCTGACTAAAACAACAAGTCTGGGTGCCATGCCCTTCAGAGCTTTCATTCCAACAGAGATGGGGAGGCTGAGCCCTGAAAGAACAATGTTAGGCAGAACAAAAAAATTAAGTATTTACACCCTGGCATAAACACACCAAAAAATAAGAGGGATGGAATGAGGGAGTAACTGTTGCAGCAGTGATCATTGTAAGTAAGCTTGGTAAGTTTACTTACACAACTGTACCATTTTCATCATACTGATTACTACTGCAGAAGCCTTGGTGTACGGTTATGTTACTCTATCTTAACACATCTGGGAGATGGAAGGGGAATGGTCCAGAAGCCTCTGGAAAATTGTCCTAGCAAAGTCTGACCTAGATCTACAGAAGGAATCCAGCTGGTATTGCTTTGTAAACGTATGTATGGATGACCAAGTTGCTACTTCTGCAATACTTCCAGAATCACACCATTTCACAAAAGCTGTAGATGAAACCAAAGCCCTGGTAGAGTGAGCCTTGACCCTGCCTGGAATAGTTTTGATATGGTGAGTATAAGGTAATAGTATTAGACAGCCATATGGAAATAGTCTATTTTGACACAGGTTGCCCCCTTCTTACCTTCACAAGAAATGAACCGATGGAAAGATCTGAAAGATTTAGTTCTGTCAAGATAGCACCAGAATTGTCTGTGGACATTTGAGGTATGCATATCCTCTCTCCTTCATTCTCAGGTTCGGGAACAAAAACAGGGAGATAGGTAGTTCAGCTTAAAGTAAATTTGAATACCACTTTAAGGATAAAAAAAGATTAGTTCCCAAAGAAATCCTATACTATGTAAAATGAGATATGGCTGACTCACCATAAGAGCTTGCAACTCAGACACCCCTCTTGCAGAGGTCAGAGCAATCAGTAAAACTGTTTTCCATGTCACAAACCTCAAGTCAGCCAGGTGAGCTGGTTCAAATGGAGCAGGCGTTAGCTTCGATATCACAAAACTAAGATCCCAAGAAGAGGCCACCAATTTTATAGGCCTCTTATGCAATACCCCTTTCAAAATATTTTGACATGAGACTGCAGTGAAAAGAGGAGGCTCCATGTGCAGACATGCTGAAATGGCTGATAAATGAACACAGAGTCTGAAATCTTCTTCTTTCAGCTTTTCCCGGTTAGGGGTCGCCACAGTGGATCATCTGTCCACTCATGATTGGCAGTGGAGTTTTACGGTGTTGAGTTGCCAGCCCGGCTCCCAACCTTCCACAGAAGGCACACACTCACACCTAGGGCCAATTTAGAGTGTCCAATCCACCTACTGCATGTCTTTGGAATGTGGGAGGAAACCGGAGCACTCGGAGGAAACCCACGTGACCACAGGGAGGACATGCAGACTCCGCACAGAAGGCACCCCAGCTGAGAATCGAACCGGAGAACCTCTTGCTGTGAGGCAGCAATGCTAACCGCTGCACCACCGTGGCCGCCCAACACTGAGTCTGGAATAAGAAAGACAAAAGGATAGTAACTCACACAAATATTGTAAAACTAGAGGACAACTAGCCCTGAATGGGTGCTGATTATGTTGTTTGCATCAACTAGAAAACCTTTTCCATTTGCTAATACATGATTTTCAAGTAGCACGCTTTCTTGCCTCCATTAGTAGCTGCTGCACTTCCTCAGTAAACAAGTGCCTAAAAGGAATTAAGACCCTATCAATCATCCAGACAGTCAACTAAAGTTAATTGATGTTGGTGTGCATCAAACATAACTGTTCTTGTGTGAGTAGATTCATTCTGAGGAATCCTGTGGCAACTGCCCCTGGCCATTTCCAAAACAAGGAAGAACCACGGCTGCCTGGGCCATAAGGAAGTCACCACAATAACCTTGGCAGGTTCCTTGTTAATCTTCAGAAGAACCCTGGTTATTAGTGGAAAGGGTGAAAAAGCATAGAGGAACATTCGTGTCCAAGGAAAAGAATATGCATCTGTTTACCAGGCCTTCTTACATGTAGTCCTGCAACAGAATCTTGCCAGTTGACTGTTCAGAGAGGAAGCAAAGAGGTCTATTGAGGATCCCCCCACAGATTAATCATACCTTGGAAGACCTCCTCAACTAGTTTCCATTCATGAGGGTCTGCCTTTGGTTCTGCTCAACTTGTCTACCAAACAGTTTTGGTCTGATGGATACAGAATGCCTGTACAGTGAACGTGCTGTTACACTATATACCAAGCTAGCATGGCTAATCGGGAAAGGGGGTGTGACCTGGTACCCCCTTGCTTGTTGATGTACCGCATGATTGTGGTTTTGTCTGTAACCACTTGAAGAGGTCCTAGGGTCAATATGGTTCAGAGAGTTAAGTGCCTTGATCAGGGCAAGCATATCAATGATATTTATGCGCTTGCATCTGTCTTTGGTGTCCCACACCCCCTGCACTTTTATCCCTCCTAAAACTGCTCTCCAAACAAAGTCCAAGGCATCTGTAGTGAGTGACTGCTTTGGAGCAGGGAGGGGAGAAGGGGAGACCTGGTATTAAGGACAGCTGTTGTCTCCACCAAATGATTTATTTTCTGACAAACCTCAGCACAAGGACTTGAAAATATAAAGGGTGTTGGTGCTACAACCAAAGAGTTCAGGTACCACCTCCATCATTTTCATGTGGAGACTTGGATGGGGTATAATTAGAATCCTATACACCATGAGATCCAAAATCCTGAGTTACTCCCTTGCAGTGACAGAAGTCGGAGTGGAAACCATATAAATAGATCTAAATATAGATCAATTCTTGTAGTGGAAGAAAAGGTCTTTGAACTGAGGTGTTTAGCTGACATCCTAGGAACAAAACCCTGTTTGAAGGAGTCAATAAAGACTTTTAAATATTCTCTTGTAATTCCATATTGTGTAAGCGATCTCTCACCAAAGAGAGATTCCTGAAAATTTGAAGAAGACTCTGCAACCATAAGCAAAACAAAATTGAAAATGTGGATATCCTGCAGCCTGTAATTAACTTATAACTGGAGCTAGATACTTTGTGAACATTCTTGTTGCAGTGGATAGTCCAAACGGTAGGTCAGAGAACTGATAATGTGATCCAGACACACAAAACCTTAAGAAATGTCTGAAGTCTGGAAGAATAGGGACGTGATAATTGTCTTTTAAGTCTACTGTTTCCAGTAAAATTGAAAGGGGAAGAATAGGTAACAGGGTATGAAGTGACATCATTTTAAATTTAGGTACTATCACAGACAGTTTTAGGAAAGATCCAGAACTGGTTTCCAAGCATTTTCCTTCCTTGGCACTAGAAAATTCCTTGAATAAAAATCCTTCCCTACCTGGGAAGGAGGAACAAGTTTTACCACTCCTTGTGGCAGCATGTGATGAAGAAATGGTGGAAACAAGAGTCTCTGATCTGGAGGTTGAGGAAGGACCCTCCCAAAAGGAGGAATTATCTCCCACTGCCATGTATAACCTTGATGAATGATTTTCAGAACAGATTTGTCTGAAACTATATGTTGCCAAACAGAAAAATGGAGTCACACTTTCTTGAAAAAAAAAAAGGGCCGGGTGGGAGGTGGTTGAACAGTCATTCAGACTTGTTGGACTGTCCTTGCCTTTGAGAGGTTTGTGGCTTTTTTGGAATCCCTTTTCCATTTATTCTCAAAACGATTGCTTACCTGTATTTTGTTAAGAATGTTTATTCTGCTTTTTGCCAAAATTGGATGAGGAGACAGAAAATCCCTCAGAATATTTGGAAAAGGAAAGTACAGTTGTGTACACTTACCATAAATGTAGATGTTCGAGTGTATTCACTGTTGCAGTCATCACACTTGGGTTATCTGCCTGCAGGTAGCCCTCAGTCGGCCCGAATACCAGAGACTTGGTATTTCTGTGTCAGATGCTGTCGCTTCTTCCATGACTTCAGGTCGTCAGTGGTATAAAACAGGCAGCAGATGCCATTACATCAGCTTTTCTTGCCCCAAATGTCAGGAGCCCCGAAAAGTACATAAATGTAGATGTTCGAGTGTGCACCCTGCTGCAGTCATCACACTTGGGTTTATCCTGTCGTCAGGCGGTCCCGCAGTCGGCCGGAATTCCAAAGTCTTGGTCTGGCGTCGGCTGCTGTCGCTTCTTCCCTTAGCATCAAACGCCATTTTCTTCAGTTTTTCTTGCCCCAGATGTCAGGTGCCCCCAAAAAGGTGGTCAGTATTTTGCACAAACACAAAATCCCTCCAGCTATAAGCAAATACATCAGGAAGGTATTGAAGAGATTTAGTCAGTTAGATCAGAGGGGATGGAGGGAGGGTAACCTGGACTGCAGCAGGGTGTACACTCGAACATCTACATTTATGGTAGGTACAAAACTGTACTATGTTCATCGTGTTACCCTGCTGCAGTCATCACACTTGGGTAGAATCCCAAAGCTAAGGATGGGAGGAGGAGTCATAGAGGGTTAGAGGAGGCTAGAAGGCCCTGCAGAACTGCAGTGGTGAAGCCAGCTCTAGTCTTAGAGAAAAGTGGTAAGTGATAGTGTTTGGTAAAGGTGTGTACTGAACTCCAAGTTGCAGCTTCCAAAATCTCCTTGGTTGGAACCCCCCTGAGGAAGGCTGTAGATGTAGCTGTTGCCCTGGTAGAGTGGGGCCTAATGGTAGCAGGAACTGGTTTTCCATGATGGGTATAGCAAAAACGAATGCAATGTCCTATCCATTTGGAAATGGTTTGTTTTGATGTAGCCTTCCCATGTGAAGCTGTAGCATAGGATACAAAGAGCTGGTCAGATTTTCTGAAAAAATTTAGTTTTATCTAAGTAGTAACGAAGTTGCCTGTGAAAGTCCAAGGAATGCAGGAGTCTTTCTCCTTTGTTCTGTGGATTTGGGAAGACGGTGGATAAGTGGATGGTTTGATTTAAAGCCACACTGGAAACCACCTTAGGCATGAAGGAAGGATTAGTTCGTAGAGAAACTCTTTCTTGATGGAAAATGAGGAAAGGTTCCACTGCCATTAGTGCCCGCAGCTCTGAGACTCTTCTAGCTGAAGTTATTGCTAGCAGCAGGGCAGTCTTCCATGATAGAAACTGTAGATCTGCAGAGAAAGCTGGTTCAAAGGGAGGTAGCGTAAGTTTTTCCAGAACAAAATTGAGGTCCCATGTTGGTGTAGGTGCTCTCCTGGGGGGCCTAATGTTTTTTGCCCCTCTGAGGAACTGCCTTAGAACTGGATGTGAAAATAAGGGTGGATCCGTGTTGTAGTGGGCTGAAATAGCTGATGCATGGATTTTAATGGAAGAAAAAGAAAGTCCTTTGTGCAACATCTCAGTTAAATACTGTAGAATCTGAGGCATGTGAGGCTGAAGTGTGTTTTGGCCTTTAGCTTGGTTCCATGCGCAAAACCTTTTCCATTTGTCTGAGTAGGCCTTCCTGGTGCTGGGCCTCCTAGCTTCTAGAATAACATCCATAACTGCTTGGGAAAGAGGAGCTGGCTGGATGCTTAGGTGATATGCCATGCAGCCAGATTTAAGGTTTTGAGCTGGCTGTGAAGAATCTGATTGTTTTGTTGTGTGAGCAAATGGGCAATTTGTGGCAAAATCCAAAGTGGGCCCTGGGCCATATTCCTCAATAGTGGATACCAGTGCTGGCGTGGCCAGTCTGGGGCTATGAGTATCAGCCGTGGTCTCTCCTTTCTGACTTTCAAAAGCACCTTTGTGAGGAGAGGCAATGGAAGGAAGGCATATACTGTCAGGTTTTTCCAAATGAATGAGAGTGCATCCACTTTCCAAGCTTGATGGTGAAGTGTCCTTGTACAAAATTTTGTTAGCTGATAGACCTGTTTGCCAGTCCTCAAAACTATGTCTGGAAGGCCCCATTTTTGAGTTATCATTGTAAATACTTGTGGATCCAGTTTCCACTCGTGGGGATCCATGATGTTTCTGCTGAGGTCGTCTGCCAAGGTGTTCTTTTTTCCTGGCAGGAATTGAGCTTGTAACTGAACTTGGTAAGCCAGAGCTGTGTTCCACAAGGTCATTGCTTGCCTGCATAGAGGGTAGGAGTGTGTACCCCCTTGTTTGCTTATGTACCACATTACTGTGGTGTTGTCTGTCCTTATTGTAAGTTGTCCTGGATGTAATAGGATTCTTGAAGGCTGTCAGAGCATTCTGTGCAGCTAGCATCTCTTTTTGGTTGATGTGCAGATTCCTTTGATCTGCAGTCCATACGCCTTGAACGCACTGTCCTGCCATGTGTGCCCCCCAGGCGTAGTCCGATGCATCTGTTGTCATAGTTTGCCTGGCTGGGGGCAAGGTGAAAGGCTGACCCTTGTTGAGGTGACATGCCTGTGACCACCATAGAAACTCCTGTTGTAGGCAGGGAATAAGAGATATCATTGTGTCCAAGCTGTGGCTGTGTTGAGACCATATGCTTTTTAGGTACCACTGTAATTTCCTCATATGCAGCTTTGCAAATGGTATTAGTAGTATGCAAGATGCCATGAAGCCCAAGGCCTGCAGAAATTGTCTTGCAGGTAGTTGGGTCTCTGTTGCCATTGTTTTGAAATATTGAGTCAGTTGTAGTTGTTTGTCTGGCATCAGATAAGCCTTCTGGGCCGTTGTATTCAAGCTGGCAGCCAGGAATGTCATATTTTGTGAGGGTACTAGTTTTGATTTCTTTTCGTTTACTGTGTACCCCAGGCAACTTAGAAGATGTTTTACAAAAGCCAGATGTTGTAAGAGAATGTCCCTGCTTTCTGCTTGGATGAGGCAATCGTCCAGGTATGACTATATTTGAATTCCTCTTTGTCTGCAGTATGCAATTTCTGGTGCCAGGCATTTTGTGGAGACCCTGGGCGCAGTAGATAAGCCAAAGGGCAGTGCAGAGAATTGGTAATGGGTTGAACCTGCAATGAAACGGAGGTATCTTCTGCAACTTTGTCTGATAGGGACATGCAGGTATGCCTCCTTGAGGCCCAACGTTACTAGCCATGCTTTCTTATCCAACATGGGAAGAAGCTGCTGCAGTGTTAGCATCTTGAATTTGGGTACTTGTAAGTAAGTGTTTAGAATTGAAAGGTCCAGAATTGGTATCCAGGTATTGTCCCTTCTGGGAACTAGAAAGAGTCTTGAGTAAAATCCTTGGCCTTGCTCTCGTGTAGGTACCAGTTGAATGGCTCTCATGTCCATGAGAGCTGTAATTTGCTTTTGTGCCTCTGCCCAGTGATTTTGTGGCAGGTATGGCATTCCTCTTTTCATTGGCAAGGTGTGAAAATGGAATCTGTATCCTCGTGAAATTATGTCTAGGACCCATTTGTCCTTTGTGACAATGTGCCAGTTGTCTGAAAAAAGTGCGAGTTTTCCTCCCAAGGGGGCTGCCAAGAGAGTGTTGCTTGGCCAGATGAGGTGCAAGTCATTGAGTTTGCCTTCTGGTAGTTTGGGACCTGTGTTCTCCTCCCTTCTGTGTTGCAGTGCCCCATTGTCGAGGTTTGTATTGGGCTTGTGGTTGTCTACCTCTTGGACGTCTGTATTTACCCCTCTGTGGTCTGTCAGTAGCTGGAAAGGACCAATGTTTTGTTGGCCAATTTCTGCTGAAGCGAGGGGGCTGTACCTGTAGAAAATCTTTGACTGTCTGCATAGATTTTGCCTTATCCTCCATTTTTTTTTAAGACTTGTTCTGCTTTAACTCTGAAAACAACATCCTGCTCTAAGGCAGCATCTAGAAGCTTTGCTTTAACATGATCAGGCAGAGTTTGTTCCTTTAACCAAGCATGCCTACGTATAACAGACCCAGTGACAGCTGCTCTGCAGGAAGCCTCCAAAGAATCAAACCCACATTGTGAAGTATGTTTGCCCACCTGTTCAGTTGCATGCAACAGATCCTGCATTTCTTTCAATTCAGACTGTTGAGGGAGTGTGCTCATTTTTTGTTTTAACTGAGACATTAGAAATTGCTGATATTTTAGCATGTGAAATTGGCAATTTAGTGCCCTCATAGCTAGAGTGGCTGAGGTGTAAACCTTTGTCCCCACCTGTCTAGTGCTCTGGAGTCCCTTTCAGAGGGTACAGGATTTTTTGCCATAGAAGCCTTAGCCCCTTTGCGACCCTGGGAGATGGTCTCTGGATCAGCAACATGGCTTTTATAAAAGGAATTTATGGGAATCAGGCACTCTATAGTATCTGTCAGGTTTGGCTGGAGCAGGAGGCAGAGAATCTGGGTTCAAACTGAATTCTAAGTAAACATCATCCACAATGTCTAAAACTGGGGGGATGGCAAGTGGTCTGTGCTGGGGGAGTAAAAGAAACTCTCTGAGCCTTTTCTTTGAGTCAGAGTAGTCCTGACCTTCCCAGTGAAAATGTTCCCTCATAGTGTGTAAAGTTTCCCCAAAGGAGTAGTCTTCAGGAGGAGAAGCTGAGGGAACAGAATCCTCAGCATCAGAATCATCATAAGGGGAAAAGGAGTAATCTTGGTCCTCAGAGGAGCCTGAGGAAATAGACACTTGATCAGAGGAGGCATAATCTTCCTCTTGTCTAGGCCTTTTGTCGGGTGGGGGTTGGGAACCCCTGATTAAAGAGATCAAATCTTCAGCCATTTTGAGCATCTGTTTCTTAGGCATGGGGCCTTGAACGGGAGACTGAAGTGCAGTCTTTTTAGGTTTAATAGGAGTCTTAAGCTTAGGATACGTTTTAATGGTGAGCGTCGTCGGTCTGAAAACGCCTTCAGAAACCGAAGGTGTTTCTGCCGCACCGACATCTCTTTCTTTCTGCAGTGTCGTCGGTAGGGGCTAAACAAAATGGCTGCGCCGGCCTAGCACTCTCCGCCAAAGGCTCCGAAGTGGTCTCGGGTAACAGATCTGCGGTAGTCAGGGGCTGCGTTGGAGCCTCATTGAAGACCGGTGAACCGGAGACCAGACCAGCCAAGGCCTCGGAGTCTGGCTTGGGTCTAGGCTGCCTGTCCTTAACCTTGCGTTTTTTGTGCACGCCGGTAGTCGGTTGCTCCGACGGCATTGTGTGGTTAAATTTTCTACTGAAGTAGTGTCGTGCGAAATCGAAGCGTCTTTTTATAGTACGCTTATTAAACCTAGCACAAAAACGACAACTAGTGACGTTGTGGTGTGGGCCTAGGCAAGGTATGCAGTAAGAATGAAAATCCTTATGAGGTATTTGCTTCCCACAAGAAATACAATTGTTAACTTTTTCTGACATCGGTCTGAGGCAAGAAAAGTTTCCCCAATGGGGTACTTAGCTTTATTGAAGACTTCGGATCTGAAATTAGACTTCGAAAATCTCAGGTGTCGGCCGACCGGCACTTGCGAACTGCTAATGCTTCGGGCACCGCACGGCAAGAAAGACTGAAGAAAATGGTGTTGGATGCTATATATATATCTATATATCTATATCTATATCTATATATATCTATATATATCTATATATATATATATATATATATATATATATATATATATATATATATATATATAAATATATATACACCCCTGGCGCACTGACGTCAGGGAAGAAGTGACAGCAGCCGACGCCGGACCAAGACTTTGGAATTCCGGCCGACTGTGGGACCGCCTGACAACAGGATAACCCAAGTGTGATGACTGCAGCAGGGTAACACGATGAACATCAGGGAGCTAGTATATGGTGAAGAAAGCTCAACCAGTAAAAAGTAAATACCAATACCAGTAGGAACAGCTATAAAGAGGAGAGATAAAGAGATAGAGAAAACCAAGAGGCTGGAGGGAAGGAAACCAAGACTGCAACAGTGAATACACTCGAACATCTACATTTATGGTAAGTGTACACAAAGTACAGTTTTGTACCTACCATAAATGTAGATGTCCGATAGATATGCAACTGCAGTCATAACATATGGGTTGTCCTGCCTCAGGCAGCCCTCGGTCAGCAATTCAAAGTCTGGGTCCGGCCGGCTGATGTCGCCTCCTCTCCGGCGTCAACGGCTGGAGTATAAAGGCATCGGCCGACGCCATCTTCTTCAGTGTTTCTTGCCCCAGATGTCAGGTGCCCACTTAGGAAGGCTAAATTTGGTAAATGGATAAAAATAATCCCAAGCATGCACAACAGTAATAAACAGATACACCATAGGAGATACCCCCAGCTGAAGGGAAGAGGGGTAGGGACCCAAAAAGAAGGATACAGAGGGGTAGGAGGGTGGGAAAATCCGACTGCAGTTGCATATCTATCGGACATCTACATTTATGGTAGGTACAAAACTGTACTATGTCCTTCAAGAATGCAACTGCAGTCATAACATATGGGTTGAATACCATAGCCAAGCTGGGGGTGGAAGGAACTATGATAAGGATGGTGTAGCTGTAATCCCCTGCAGGACTGCCGAAGCAAAGCCTGCTCGGGATCTGGAGTATAATGGCAGGTGGTAGTGCTTGGCAAATGTATGCACGGAGCTCCATGTAGCAGCCTCTAAAATGTCCTTTGTTGCCACTCCTCTTAGGAAAGCTGTGGAAGTGGCTATAGCTCTGGTGGAGTGTGGCCTAATATTGGCTGGCACACCTTTTCCATGAAAAGAATAGCAAAATCTGATGCAATGTCCAATCCATTTTGAAATTGTTTGTTTGGAGATTGCCTTTCCTTGTACTCCAGCAGCATAGGCTACAAACAGCTGGTCAGACTTTCTGGTGGCCTTAGTTCTGTCCAAGTATTCTAATACCTGAGGAATACTGAGTAATGCTGTGTCCTGACCCTTTTTGGCATTCCAGATGCTGAATCTCTTCCACTTGGCTGAATAGGTTTTTCTGGTGGAAGGTCTGCGTGCTTCCAGCAAGATCTCTTGAACAGATTTGGAAAGAGAGTTAGGTGTTGAAGTCATGGTAGACTCCAGGCTGTCAGATGCAATGTTTTCAGGTCTTGATGTACAGTCCTGTAATTGTGTTGCGTTAGGAGCAGGGGCCATAGGGTCAGAGGCCATGGTTTGGTCCGAGTTATGGTCAATAGCAGTGGGTACCAGTGTTGCCTTGGCCAGTCTGGAGCTATCAAGATGCCTGTTGGTTGTTCTGCTTTTATTTTCAGTATCACCTTGGTCAGCAGAGGCAGAGGAGGGAATGCATAAATTTTTGGAGAATTCCAGCTAAAGGAGAGAGCATCTGTTTTTCAAGCTAGAGGGTGGTGAGTCCTTGTGCAGAACTTTTCCAGGTGATGATTTAAGTGGGAAGCAAAAAGATCTACGTCCGGTATTCCCCATGTCCTTGTCAGTTGAGAGAAAATGTGAGGGTGCAGCATCCATTCGTGTGGATCCATGAAATTTCTGCTCAGATTGTCCGCCAGTACATTGTCCTTGCCTGGTACAAACTGGGATTGTAAGTGTATCTTCAGGCTCAGGGATTTTTCCCAGAGACACATTGTTGGTCTGCAGAGGGGATAAGAATGAGTGCGTCCCTGCTTGTTTATGTACCACATGACAGTGGTGTTTGTCTGTCCTTATTAGCAAATGTCCTTCTTGTAGTGATTTTTCGAAAGTCTCGATGGCATGTATCACTGCCAACATCTCCTTTTGGTTTATGTGCAGATGTCTTTCCTTTGGCGTCCATAGACCTTGAATGCATCTGCCCTCCATATGCGCTCCCCCATCCATGGTCTGAGGCATCTGTTGTGATCATTTGGCCTGCTTGAGGTCTGTTGAAAGACATGCCTTTGTTTAGTTGACTGGCTTGAGCCCACCATAGAAATTTCTTCTGCAGGCATGGAATAAGTGGGATTACGTCCTCTAGGCTGTTGCTGTGTTGAGACCATAAGTTTTTTAAATACCATTGCAGCTTTCTCATATGAAGTCTTGCCAAAGGTATCAGAAGGATACAAGATGCCATGAAACCCAGGGCCTGCAGGATTTTCCTTGCAGTCAGCTGGGAAAGCTTTGCTAGGCCTTTGAAGTACTCTTGTAAATGCTGCTGTTTTTCCTCTGTGAGGTAGGCCATTTGGGTTTCCGTGTCCAGTTTGGCTCTTAGGAATGTAATCTGTTGGGATGGTAGTAATTTTGACTTCTGAATGTTGACTGTGTATCCCAAGGCCTGCAGTAGATGCATGACATAGTCCAAATTCCCTTTTAAGGTTTGTTTGTTGTTTGCTTGTATGAGGCAGTCGTCCAAGTAGGGGTATATTTGAATCCCCTGCTGTCTGCAGTGTGCCACTACTGATGCCAGGCATTTCGTGAACACTCTGGGCGCAGTAGACATGCCAAACGGCAATGCTGAGAATTGATAATGCTCTGTTCCTGCAAGAAATCTGAGGTATCTTCTGCAGCTTTGTCTGATTGGGACATGCAGGTATGCCTCCTTGAGGTCCAGAGTGACCAGCCAAGACCTCTTGCCCAGCATGGGAAGAAGTTGCTGCAACGTCAGCATTTTGAACTTTGGCACAATGAGGAAAGTGTTTAGATTTGACAAGTCCAGTATGGGTCTCCATTTGTTTTCTTTTCTTGGAACAAGGAACAGTCTTGAATAAAATCCCTGGCCTTGCTCCTGAGGAGGAACCCTTTCTATTGCTTTTATACTTAATAGCTTGGAAACTTGAGTTAGTGCCTCTGCCCTTTGATGATGTGGCAGGTTTGGCATGCCTTGTCTTATTGGTAATGTGTGGAAGTGGAATCTGTAGCCTTTGTCTATCAAATCCAGAATCCAATTGTCTTTGGTTAAGATATGCCAGTTTTGTGAGAATAAGGCCAATTTTCCGCCCAAAGGTGCTTCTCTTTGAACCTTTGTAAGCGGTACGAAAGTGAAGTCATTGCGATTGTCCTTGTGGTGCAGCTGAACTGTCTGCGCCACTTCTTTGATTTGGAGGTTGCCATTGGCGGCCCCTGTAAGATCCTCGGTATTGCCCTCTACCCCTGGCACGTCTGCTTTTTCCCCTTTGAAACTTGTCAGAGCCGGGGAAGGACCAATTCTTTGAGGGCCAGTTTCTGCTGAATCTGGGTGGCTGAACCTGAAGGAAATCCTTGAATGTCTGTACTGACTTTGCTTTTTCCTCTATGGATTTCAATACATCTTGTGCAGTAGCACCAAAAAGCTTTTGTTTTTCCAAAGGTGCATCCAGTAACTTTACTTTAACATGGTCAGGCAAAGACTGATCCTTCAACCAAGCATGTCTACGTATCACAGCCCCAGTCATAGCTGCCCTACATGAAGCTTCCAGTGCATCATAACCACACTGCAGAAAATGGTTATTAACCTGCTGAGTGTTATGTATATGATCCTGCAGTGCCTTTTTATCAATAGGCTCAGAAGAGGCTACCTTTTTCTGTAAATCATCCAGGAGAAAATCTTGGTACTGAAACATGTGAAAAAGGCAGTTAAGAGACCTCATGGCTATGGTAGTAGAGGTATATACTTTTTTACCCCATCTCTCCAGGGACCTTGCTTCTCTGTCAGCTGGCAGTGGGTTTTTGGCAGAGGAGGAAGCCACTCCCTTGGGGCCCTGAGAAATAGTTTCTAGATCCACAGAGTGGGCCTTAAAAAGGTGATTGTGAGTGTCAGGGACCCTATAATATCTGTCCGGCTTGACAGGAGCAGGAGGAAGAGAATCAGGGTTGGCACTGGAGTCAGAGAAAACATCATCCAAAACATCCATAACTGGAGGGATAGCCAAAGGTCTGTGCTGGGGGAGCTTGAGGAAAGTACGTAGCCTTTTCCTGGAGTCAGAGAATTCCTGACCCTGCCATTGAAAATGTTCCCTCATGGAATGCAGAACTTCCCCAAATGAGAAATCCTCTGGAGGGGAGGCAGAGGGAATAGATTCCTCAGCATCAGAGTCCTCGTAGGCCTGGAAGGGTTCTTCTTGAGTGTCAGAGTGCTCAGAATCCCCAGAGGCTTCATCCGAGGAGAGGTCGTCCGCCTGCTCAGTTCTAGGCCTTTTCTCTGCAGGTGGCTGAGAACCCCTGTCCGGATGAGGCTGAGACCCCCTGATAAGGGAAATAAGATCTGCAGCCAGAGACATGATCTGCTTATCAGAAGAAGGGGCCTGGGCAGGTTTAGGATGGGCCTTGGCCTGACTGGCGGCCTTAGCACATGCAAAGGCCTTGATGGACATGGAAACAGGAGGCCTAGCAGCCCCACGTGCAGGCGTTACCTTGCCCACAGGAATGGTGTCGGGTAGATCCAGAACTTCGGTTTCAGGAGGAAAATCAACAACCAGCACCGGAGAGATCTCCGAGACCGAAGGTCGTGTTAACACTGTGTCGTCGGCCTGCAGCGGTAGATTTACCACTTCCGAAGGAACCGGAGCGCTAGCAGAGGGTTTAGGAGAAACATCGGTAGTGGACGCAGGCCGAGGATGTCGGTCCCGGTCCTTGCGTTTTTTAGCAGATTGGGTTGTCGGTTGTTCCGACGGCATGATACACGCAAAAGATTCACCAAAGAAGTCCTCGGCGAATTCTGCCCGGCGCCTGAGAGTGCGCTTATTAAAGCAGGCACAGGCAGCATAGGCCGAGATGTCGTGGTCTGGGCCCAGGCAGGGAAGGCAGAGAGAATGGAAGTCCTTATGAGGTATTTGTTTACCACAAGACAAACAATTATTAACTTTCTCAATTTGTTCTGACATTGGCTGAGGCAAGAATAAATGTTCCCCAACGGGGTACTTAGCTTTTAGATGACTTCGGTACTGAAAACACAGGAGCTGACCGACCGGCACTTGCGAACTGCTTCTGCTTCGGGCACCGCGTGGCAAGAAAGACCGAAGAAGATGGCGTCGGCCGATGCCTTTATACTCCAGCCGTTGTGACGTCGGAGAGGAGGCGACACCAACCGACGCCGGACCCAGACTTTGGAATTCGGCCGACCGAGGGCTGCCTGAGGCAGGACAACCCATATGTTATGACTGCAGTTGCATTCTTGAAGGACATCTGTACTATGTTCTTCGTGTTTCACTGTTGCAGTCATCACACTTGGGTTGATTCCCAAAGCTGAGGAAGGGTGGAGGCAGTCAAGAAGAGTTAGGGCTGGCTAGTAGGCCTTGCAAGACTGCTGTAGCAAATCCTTCCCTGGATTTGGAAAATATAGGCAGGTGGTAATGCTTGGTGAAGGTGTGTACAGAACTGCAGGTAGCAGCTTCCAGTATGTCCCTGGTAGGGACTCCCCTGAGAAATGCTGTAGAGGTATATGTGGTCCTAGTGGAATGTGTTCTGACCCCTGAGGGATTGGTTTTTCATGGTGCTTGTAGCAGAAATGGATGCAGTGTGTTATCCAATTGGAAATGGTTTGTTTTGAAATGGCCTTGCCCTCTGCTTCTGTTGCAAAGCTGACTAGCAGTTGGTCAGATTTTCTGAAAGGCTTAGTCCTAACAAGGTAGAACCTGAGCTGTCTGTGCACGTCCGAAGAGTGCAGGATCCTTTCCCCTTTATTTTGAGGATTAGGGAAGAAGGTTGGCAAATGGATGGATTTGTTGAGAGCCGCACTGGACACCACTTTAGGCATAAAGGAAGGGTTAGTCCTGAGGGAAACCCTGTCAGCATGGAAAATAATGAAAGGCTCCACAACCGTCAGTGCTTGTAACTCAGACACTCTTCTAGCCGAAGTGATGGTTAGAAGCAAGGCTATTTTCCAAGAGAGGAATTTTAACTCTGCTGAAGCAGCCGGTTCAAAAGGGAGAAGCCTGAGCTTCTCCAGTACAAAGTTAATGTCTTAAGCCAGGGTGGGTGCTCTCCTTGGTGGGCTTAAGTTGTTTGCCCCTCTCAGGAACTGTTTGATAAGAGGGTGAGAGAATAGAGGTGGCTCAGTATTGTAATGAGCCGAAATAGCAGAGGCATGGATCTTAATGGAGGAGAGGGATAGGCCTCTGTGTAGTAGTTCTGCTAGGTAATCCAGGATTTGAGGTAAGGATGGCAGTGCTGTGTCCTTTCCTTTAGACTGAATCCAAGAACAATACCTTTTTCACTTTTCAGCATAGGATTTCCTAGTACTGGGCCTTCTGGCTTCAAGGATGACGTCCAGCACCTGTTTGCTTCGGGTTGCTGGTGGAGTGTTTAAGGAATAAGCCAGGCTGCAAGATTTAGGGTTTGCAACTGTGGATGCAAAATCTGTCCCTCCTGCTGAGAAAGCAGGGTTGAGTTCTGGTGTAGGTGCCAGGGTGGCACCGTTGTCAGGTTGTGCAGGAGTGGTTACCAGTGCTGGCATGGCCAGTTCGAGGCAATCAGAATTGTCCTTGGCCTGTCTTGTTTTATCTTGAGTAATACTCTCGAGAGAAGGGGCAGAGGGGGAAAGGCATAGATTGAGAGGTTTTCCCATTGAAATGATAGGGCATCCACCTTCCAAGGCCCTGCTGTGAGGGTTTCTGGTGCAGAATTTGCTTAATTGGTGGTTGTTGGGTGAGGCAAAGAGATCCACCTCTGGGGACCCCATTTCTAGATCAGAATGTTGAAGGTGCTTGGCTCCAATTTCCACTTGTGTGGGTCTAGGAGATTTCTGCTCAAGTTGTCTGCCAAAGAATTTTGTTTGCCTGGCAGGAATTGGGCTTGTAGATTAACTTGGTTGTCCAAGGCCATGTTCCACAGGGCCATGGCTAACCTGCAGACTGGGTAAGAATGGGTTCCCCCCTGCTTGTTGATGTACCACATAACTGTGATGTTGTCTGTTTTTATCAGCAGTTGTCCTGGTAAGAGTAGGTATCTGAAAGCTGTCAGGGCATTCTGTACAGCTAGCATCTCTTTTTGGTTGATGTGCAGTAGAATTTGCCTTGGGCTCCAGTGGCCCTGAATACATCTGCCTGCCATGTGAGCCCCCCATGCATAGTCTGATGCGTCTGTGGTTAGGGCCTGGGCAGCGTGGGGTTGAGTAAAATGCAGTCCCTTGTTGTGGTAGCATGCTTCTGCCCACCAAAGGAACTCTATCCTTAGACAAGGTATGACAGGAATGACAGTTTCCAGGTCCTGAGAATGTTGGCACCAAAGACTTTTTAAGTACCATTGACGTTTCCTCATATGCAGTCTTGCATATGGAATTAGCAGAATACATGAGGCCATGAACCCTAGGGCTTGCAGTATTTTTCTTGCAGATAGCTGGGTTCTGGCGGTCATTTGTTTGAAGTAGTCTGTCAGATACACCTGTTTTTCTGAAGTGAGGAATGCCATCTGGGAAGTTGTGTCCAAGCTTGCTCCCAGGAATACAATCTTTTGACTGGGTACCAGTTGTGATTTATTTTCGTTGATAGTGTACCCCAATGAAGTGAGGTTTTTTACAAATGTCAGGTGCTGAAGCAGCAACACCTGGTTGTCCGCCAGAATCAAGCAGTCTTCCAAGTATGGGTAACTTTTGATATTTCTCTGCCTGCAGTATGCAATGGCTGGAGCCAGGCATTTTGTGAATACCCTGGGCACAGTAGATAAGCCAAAGGGAAGTGCAGAGAACTGATAATGCATAGACCCCACCCTGAAAAGTAGATATTTCCTGCATGACTCCCTTATGGGGATGTGCAGATAGGCTTCTTTTAAGTCTAGGGTGACTAACCAGGCATCCTTGGCTAACACAGGGAGAAGCTATTGCAGGGTAAGCATCTTGAATTCTGGTACAACCAGGAAGGTGTTGAGAATTGAAAGATCCAGGATTGGGCACCAACGGCCCTCTTTCCTGGGTACCAGGAATAGTCTGGATTAGAATCCTCGACCCCTTTCTTCTACTGCAACAGGCTGAAAAGCTCTGACATTGAGCAGGGACAGTACTAGGTTTTGAGCCTCTGCCCACTGGTTTGGAGGAAGATCTGGAAACCCGCTTGGGGTTGGCAGTGAATGGAAATAAAATTTGTACCCCTGGGACACAATGTTGAGGACCCATCGATCCCGAGTGACTGACATCCAGTTTTTTGCATGAAGGGCATGTTTTCCTCCAGGGGTACAAGCAGTTGGGCAGGGCTGGGAAGTAGAGTTGAGAAGTCATTGTGTGATTTTTCCATAAGGAGGTGGCTTACCACCCCCTGCTTTAGGGGTGGGGACACTCCATTGCTTAGATCTCTGCATACCCTGAGACTGTAGTCTGGGTGGTCTGTTTCCCCTGGGTCTTGTTTGAGAAGGCCTGGAGCGGGCTGGAAAGGACCAGTGTTTTGAAGGCCAACGCCTACTGAATCTAGGTGGTTGCACTTGTAGGAATTCTTTAACAGTTTGCATAGATTTAACCTTTTCTTCCATCTTTTTAAGAACAACTTCTGCTTTGGTGTCAAACGAACGGTCCTTATTTAAAGGAGCGTCTAGTAATTTAGATTTGACATGATCTGGCAAAGTCTGCTCCTTCAGTCAAGCATGTCTTCTCAGTACAGAACCAGTAACAGCTGCCCTGCAAGATGCTTCTAGGGCATCAAAGCCACTTACTACCTTGGTATGCAGAGTGCATACACTCCGGCAATTCTTTATGTTCTGCACAATCTGGAAAAATTACCACTTTTTGTTTAATAAGTTCCATAATATGTTGCTGGTATTTCAGCATGTGAAACTGGCAATTCAATGCCCTGATAGCAAGAGTTGCAGAGGTATATATCTTCTTACCCCATCTGTCCAAAGATCTGGAATTCCTGTCCGAAGGGGTAGGATTTTTGGCTGTAGTAACCTTAATACCTTTAGGTCCCTGAAAAATGATCTCTGGGTCAGCAGTAGGATTCTTGAAAAGAAACTTGTGAGAATCAGGTACTCTGTAGTACCTGTCTGGTTTCCTAGGGGCCAGAGGTAAGTGTCTGGAGTACGACTGGATTCCATGAAAACATCATCCACATCTAGGACAGGGGGTATAGCTAAAGGCCCGTGCTGAGGCAACTCTAAAAATTCTCCGAGTCTCTTTTTGGACTGAGGATAGTCTTGGCATTCCCAATGGAAATGCTCTCTTAAAGTATGTAAGGTTTCACAAAAAGAAAACTCCTCTGGAGGGGAGGCAGAGGGAATGGATTCCTCAGCATCTGAATCCTCATTGGCAGATAAGGGCATGTCTTCATAATCAGAAAAGTCCGAGTCATCGGACGTCTGGTCTGTAGAAACTGAAGGGGACTGGATTCTTTGTCTCTTAGCAGGAGAAGGCTGGCTTCCCCTAATCAGCGTAATAAGGTCTTCAGCCATTCTAAGCATTTGTTTTTGTGGCATTGGTGCCTGAGCATGCGCTTTGGTCGTCGATTTCCTAAGCGTAGTGCATAATCTGGCCCTAAGAAACTCGGTAGTTTTGGTTAAAAATGAAGTCGTCGGTTTGATTCGAATATCGGTTGGATAAAAAAACTCCCTCAGAAGCCGGTGCCTGCACAGCGGCTCTGGACCCATCTAAGGTAGAGACATCCACTGGTTCTATAGTTGAAGCATCTCGAGGCATACCGGACTCCGAATGGGTCTCAGCAGAGGCCTGCAAATCCACAGAAGCGGGCTTCAGGGGCTGCAAAGCCGCCTCACTGAGTACCGGTGGACTGGCGACTAGCTTAATGGAAGCATCGTCGGCAGGTTTGGACCTATGCGGTCTTCCTCTATTTTCATCCTTACGTTTTTTCGGAAGATCGGTAGTCAGATGGCTTAACGAAGCCTTTTCAGAATACGGAGATCAAGAGCGAAAGAATTTAGCAACAAAGATATCTTGACGATGAATGGTTCGGGCGTTAAACAAGGCACAAAACTGACAGCAAGGGACATCAGGGTCTGGGCCTAAACCGGTGACACAGTAAGAATGAAAATCTCTGTGAGGTATTTGCTTTCCACAGGCAAGACAACTGTTAACTTTTTCTGACATTGGTTAGAGCAAGAATAAAGGATCCCCAACGGGGTACTTGGCTTTAGAAGACTTCAGGATTATTCAACTCGAAAATGAAAAATTCAGGTAGCGGCCAACTGACACTTGAGAAATGCTTCTGCTTCGGGCTCCTCCTCGGCAAGAAAGACTGATGTAATGGCATCGGTTACCTGTTTTTATACCTCTGACGACCTGACATCATAGAAAAAGTGACAGCATCCGATGCAGAAATACTAAGTCTCTGGTACTTGGGCCGACTGAGAGCTACCTGCAGGCAGATAACCCAAGTGTGATGACTGCAAGAGTGAAACACGAAGAACATCATTTGTTGGATCAGATTACCTATTTCATGACACTTTTTGATCTCTTCTGCAGCAGAGGGGTCAAACAAAATCTTTATCCATGGGTGAATTTAATATCTCATTTTAATGTTATCTGGGAGGTTCTACGAATGCAGCCATGCAAACCTTCTCAAAACATTATCAGTGGCCACAGCCCTGTAAAACGTATCAACGGAGTCATACACATACTGTAAACAATGAGTAGTGACTTGTGCAAAAAGGAAACAAAGTTATTCAAGAAGAAACTGCAGATAAAACATTGCTCATACTTTCACAATTAGTCAGAACAACTTTAAAATTGGGGCCTGACAATTCAAATTTCTGAAAATAAAAGTTGCAGAAGTACACACTTTTTTCACACATCTATAGTTTTCCATCTTTATCAGAAAGAGCAGGACTGGAGCTGATTAGGTGCTTAACAGCAGTGGGATCAGCTATGGCTATAGCTGATGGGTCAGGTTTGGGAGTAGTGTATATAAATTTAAAAGACTGAAAAACTTAATACATACAAAAATAATAAAGGGAGGTATTGCCATTAGGGCCTGTAGCTCCGAAACCCTTCTTGCTGAGGTAATTGCCAACAGGAAAGCTGTCTTCCATGAGAGAAATTGCAAGTCAACTGTAGCTGCTGGCTGAAATGGAGGTAGAGTCAGTTTTTCTAGGACAAAATTGAGGTCCCAGGCTGGCACTGGGGCCTTTCTTGGTGGCTTAATGTTCTTGATTCCCCTGAGGAATTGCCTTAGTAAAGGGTGTGAAAAAACAGGAGGGTCAGTGTTGTATCTAGCTGAAATAGCAGATGCATGTATCTTTATGGAAGAATATGAGAGGCCGTTCTTTAACATATCTGCCAAATATTCCAAGATGAGTGGGATGTTCAACAATGATGCATCATGTCCCTTGCTGGTATTCCAATTGCTGAATCTTTTCCACTTTGCTAAGTAAACCTTTCTGGTGGATGGTCTTGAGCCTCTGTTAGTATCCGCTGAACTTCCTTGGAGAGAGATAGGCTGAAGTTATTTATGGGATCTCCCAGGCTGTTAGCTGCAGTGTCTGAAGATTTGGATGCACTGCTTTCACACTGTTTTGAGTCAAAAGTTGGGGCCATTGGGGAAGGGCCCACCTCCTGGTGTGACATAGGCTCCGTAGTAGTGGGTACCAGTGTTGTCTTGGCCAGTCCGAGCTATTATGATTCCCTTCGGGGTCTCTGCTTTGATCTTTAGTAATACTGAGGTCATCAGTGGCAGAGGTGGGAATGCATAGATTGTTAGGGAGTTCCAGTTGAATGAGAGGGCATCTATTTTCCAAGCTTTTGGATGGTATGTCCTTGTGCAGAATTTTGGTAGAAGATGGTTGAGGTGAGAGGCAAATAGGTCCACTTCTGGCTTGCCCCATGTCGAAGTGAGTTGTCTGAAGGCCTTCGGATGTAACCTCCACTCGTGTGGATCTGTGAAATTCCTGCTTAGGCTGTCCGCCAACACATTGTCTTTTCCTGGAACAAACTGGGATTGTAACTGGATGTTTAGGCTCAGTGATTTCTCCCAAAGATGCACTGTCAGTCTGCAAAGGGGGTAAGAGTGGGTGCCCCCTTGCTTGTTTATGTACCACATCACAGTGGTGTTGTCTGTCCGTATCAGTAAATGGCCTTGCTGGAGTTGGTGTTGAAAGGCCTCGATGGCATGCATTACTGCCAGCATTTCCTTTTGGTTTATATGCAGATGTGTTTCCTTTGGAGTCCATTGTCCTTGTATACACCTGCCTTCCATGTGCGCCCCCCATCCAAGGTCTGAGGTGTCTGTGGTCATGGTCTGTGTTATCTGTGGTTTTTTGAATGACATACCTATGTTTGCCTGGCTCACCGAGGCCCACCATAGAAATTCTTTTTGTAGGCATGGAATGAGCGGTATGATTGTCTCCAAGTTGTTGCTGTGTTGAGACCAAATGCTTTTTAGGTACCATTGAAGTTTTCTCATGTGTAGTCTTGCTAATGGAACCAGGAGAATGCAGGATGCCATGTAACCCAGGGCCTGTAGGAATCTCCTTGCAGTCATCTGGGTGAGTTTTGCTAAACCTTTGAAGTAATGAGATAACTTCTCTTGCTTGTCTTCTGTCAGGTAAGCCATCTGAGAGGCTGTGTCTAGTTTGGCTCCTAAGAAGATTATTTGCTGGGATGGCTGCAGTCTTGACTTTTGGAAGTTGACTGTGTATCCCAGAGCTTGAAGTAATCGTATGACATAATCCAGGTTTTTTGTCAACATCAATTTGTCGTCCGCTTGTATGAGGCAGTCGTCCAGGTACGGGTAAATTAGTATCCCCTGGAGCCTGCAATGAGCAATTACTGAAGCCAGGCATTTTGTGAATACTCTGGGCGCAGTAGATAAGCCAAATGGCAATGCTGAGAATTGATAATGCTCTGGCCCTGCAAGAAATCTGAGGTATCTTCTGCAGCTGTGTCTGATAGGGACATGCAGGTATGCCTCCTTGAGGTCCAGAGTAATCAGCCAAGACCCCTTGCCCAGCATGGGAAGGAGTTGCTGTAAAGTCAGCATTTTGAACTTTGGTACTATGAGAAAGGTGTTTAATGCGGACAAGTCCAGTATTGGTCTCCATTGAGATTCTTTTCTTGGAACAAGGAACAGTCTTGAGTAAAACCCTGATCTTGTTCTTGTTGTGGAACTCTTTCTATTGCTTTCATCCGAGTAAGCAGAGTGATTTGCTTGATAGCCTCTGCCCTCTGGTGTTGTGGTAGGTTTGGCATGCCTTGTTTTCTTGGTAAGGTATGAAAATGAAACCTGTACCCTCGGTCTATAATGTCCAAAATCCATTTGTCCTTTGTCAGTCTGTGCCAATTTTCTGCAAACAGAGATAATTTCCCGCCCAAGGGAGCTTCTATTTGTTCCCTGGTAGGCGGTAGTAGAGGAAAGTCATTGAGATTGTGGTTGTGGGGCAGGTGAAACCCCTGCGTCACTTCTTTGGTTTCCTGGCTGCCATTGTCGTCCCCTGTAAGGGCCTCTGTATTGGCCTCTTCCTCGGCCACGTCTGTTCTTACCCCTTTGAAACTTTTCTGGCTTAGGAAAGGACCAGTTTTTTGAAGGCCAATTCCTACTGAATCTGGGGGGTTGAACCTGGAGGAAATCTTTCACCGTCTGAACTGATTTTGCTTTTTCTTCGATGGTCTTTAACACATCCTTAGCATTCGCACCAAAAAGCTTGTTCTTTTCCAAAGGTGCATCCAGAAGTTTTGCTTTTACATGATCTGGTAGAGGTTGATCTTTTAACCAAGCATGTCTACGGATGACTGCCCCTGTCATAGCTGCCCTACATGAAGCTTCCAGTGCATCATATCCACACTGCAGGAAGTGATTGCTAACTTGCTGAGTGTTATGTACAGCTTCCTGCAAAGTCTTCCTGTCTAAAGGATCAGGAGTGGCTAATGTTTTTTGTAAATCTTCTAACAGATAATCCTGATATTGTAACATATGAAAAAGGCAATTTAAAGCTCTCATAGATAAGGTAGTGGATGTGTAAACCTTTTTGCCCCATCTCTCTAATGACCCAGCTTCCCTGTTGGAGGGCAAAGGATTTTTAGAGGTGGAGGCTGAAACTCCTTTAGGCCCCTGTGAAATAGTTTCCAAATCAGCAGTATGGGCCCTGAATAAATGGGAATGAGTTTCTGGGACCCTGTAATACCTGTCTGGCTTGGCTGGAGCAGGAGGAAGGGAATCAGGGGAAGCACTAGAATCAGAATACAAATCATCCAGAACATTAAGTACAGGAGGAATAGCTAAGGGCCTGTGCTGGAGCT
Source organism: Protopterus annectens (assembly GCF_019279795.1). NCBI lineage: Eukaryota > Metazoa > Chordata > Ceratodontiformes > Protopteridae > Protopterus > Protopterus annectens. Next base: position 1,307,357,969 of record NC_056726.1, read on the forward strand.
TCTTAAGGAAAGTCCTAAGGCGTTTCCTAGAATCAGAATATTCCTGACCCTGCCACTTGAAATGTTCCCTCATGGAGTGCAGCACTTCCCCAAAAGAAATATCCTCAGGAGGGGAGGCAGAGGAGATGGAATCTTCTGCATCCGAGTCCTCATAGGTCTGGAAGAGCTCTTCCTGGCTATCAGAGTGGACAGAGCCCTCAGAATCTTCATCTGAAGGAGTAGGGTCAGAGGGTTCAACCCGGGGCCTTTTATCAGAAGGAGGCTGGGATCCTCTCTCAGGATGGGCCTGTGAACCTCTAATCATGGAAATTAAATCAGCAGCCATGGACATAATTTGTGTCTCTGGAGTAGGCTGAGGTAAGGATTTAGAAGTAATATGCTTTGTTTTGCTGGCTGCCTTAGCCCTAGTGTAGGCCTTAATAGACATGGCCATGGGGGGCCTGGCAGCTCCACGTGCAGGAGTGACCTTGTCTACAGCAATGGTCTCGGGCATTTCCTCGGTTTCGGTATCCGGAGGAAAATCGATAACTGGCGGAGTAATGTCTGGAATCGGAGTCGTCGGTAATGCGGTGTCTTCGGTTCGGAGCGGTGGAGAGACCGTCTCAGAGGGAACCGGAGCACTCGCGCTAGGTTTTGGCGTGGAGTCGGAAGTAGACGGGGGCTGAGGATGTCGGTCCCGGTCTTTGCGCTTTTTGGGAGTTTGCGATGTCTGAAGATCCGACGGCATGGTGTAAGCAAATTTATCGCCGAAAAAATCTTCAGTGAACTCCGCCCGGCGCCTGAGAGTGCGCTTGTTGAAGCGAGCACAGGCTACACAGGCCGAGACGTCGTGGTCTGGGCCCAGGCAAGGGAGACAGTAAGAGTGGAAATCCTTATGAGGTATTTGTTTACCACAAGAAAGACAATTGTTAACTTTTTCAGTAATTTCTGACATCGGCTGAGGCAAGAAAAGGTCCCCAACGGGGTACTTAGCTTTTTTGATGACTTCGGTATCGAAGAATACAGGAGCTGACCGACCGGCACTTGCGAACTGCTTCTGCTTCGGGCACCGCGCGGCAAGAAAGACTGAAGAAAATGGCGATGGCTGATGCTTATGTACTCCAGCCGCTCTGACGTCGGAGAGAAATGCGACATCAGCCGACGTCAGACCCAGACTTTAGAATCCGGCCGACCGAGGGCTGCCTGAGGCAGGACAACCCACATGTTATGACTGCAGTTGCATTCTTGAAGGACATCTTGAATGATGAAGAAAAGGTTGTGAAGGGACATCACTCTGAACATAGACACCATCACAAACAGGTTTTGGAAAGAAAGTTCCAGAAATGGTCTCCAAGCATTTTCTTTCTTTGTTACTAAAAACATCCTTGAATAAAAACTTTATTCTACCTTGGAAGGAGGAACTAGTTCTATCACTTCCTGGGACAACATGTGATGAAGAACAGGTGGAGATGAGACTTTTGGGTCTGGTGGAGGAGGAATTACTTCCTAGAAAAGAGGAATTTCCTCCTACTGCTGTCTGTAACCTTGATGAATGACATTCAGAACCCAGTTGTCTGTGAAACTATCTGTTACTAAAGAGAAAAGTGGAGATTCAGATTTTCTGGAAGGGAAACCGGTATGGGAGGATGGGAGAAAAGGTCCCTAAAACAGCCATTCTGACTTTTTGGAGTGTCCTTGGTTTTGGGTGGTTCCTGAATTCTTTATGGAAGCACCTTGCCATTTCTTTTAAAAATGTATGCTTACATTTTGTTGAGACTATTTTGTTTTTGCCAAAATTGGATGAGGCCTTAATGAACCCCTTAGAAATTTTGGAAAAGGAGGGGTGAAAAATCTTAGAGATCCCCTGCATACCCTCTCATCACACTCTTTGATCACCTCGGCAGCACAGGAACCAAAAACTAAATCTCTAATCAAAGAAAATTTTAAAATCTCATTTTTATCATTTGGGAGATTCTGAGAATGCAGCCAGGCAAACCTTCTCAAAACAGTACCAGTAACTATAATTAGTATCAAGGGAGTCATAAAAATTTAAGTTATGTACTCACCATGACTATGCATCTGTATTGTCCATTTTCATTCTTCCTGAACATATGGTCAACGGATCCAACCTCGTATCTGACTCGGGCACATTCAACTCTCAAACTCCTCCCTCTTTCCATAAAGTCTAGTGCATCCCCAATACCTCAGAATGTATTTTCTGCCTTTAAGATCTTAATATACAGTATAAGAGAAGAGAAATTAAACCACGGCTCAAATCTGGATCTCCAGGTTTCCAAAGATCCATCAGGTCACTCCATAAGATGACACCAAGGGGGAAGGAGGGAGGGGAGTTGAGAAAGAATGAAAATGGACAACACAGATGCATAGTTATGGTGCATACATAACTTTAGCAGGTCTGCTTCTGGAAATTATGTTTGATCTGTAATGAGTAATAAAGGTATGGGCATTAGACCAGGTGGCTGCTGCACAAATATCAATGGAAGTTCTAGACCAGAAAGCAGATGAGGTGGCCATGGATCTAGTTACGTGGTTTTGATAGAGAGAGACCTTGCTGGGAATATATCCAGGGAATGCAGTTAGTTATCCATCTAGCCAATGTAACTTTAGAAATAGAAGAACCCAGATGACTAGGTGAAAAAGTGACAACCAGCTGGTCTGTTTTTCTCTTACATTTTCGTATGTGTAAACAGAAGCGAAAAATTGCCTATGCACATCTAAAGGATGCAGCATGTATTCTCCCTTGTTCAAAAATTTTGGTAAGACTGGCAAATGAATGGCTTGATTTATATTTGATTCAGAAACCACTTTTGGTAGGAAAGAAGGATTGGTTCATAATGTAATACTGTCTTTATGAAAAACAATGTAAGAAGCTTTTGATAAAAGAGCCTGCAGTATGGAAAGCCTTTTAGTAGATGTAATAGCAACTAAAAAGGCTGTTTTCCAAGAATGGAATTTTAAGTCAGTTTTTGCGGAAGGTTCAAAGGGTTGTTTAGTTAAGCCTTGAGGTATTACTGTTAAATCCCAAGGAGGTGAAGGATCTTTCACTCAGGGTTTGAGCAAGAAGGTGTCCTTTAGAAAAGCCTTACACAACTTGGAAGCAGCCATGGAAGAAGTATTGTCTCCCGAGAGAAAATCTGATACGGCTGCCAAATGTAGTTTGACTGTAGAAAAACTAGCATCTTCTTTAAAAACAGAAGCTAAAAATCCAGCACAGAAGAAATAGGGGCAGTAAAAGGATCAATGTCATTTTTCAGGGCCAAAACTGAGAATTTTTCCATTTACTCTTGCAAATTCTCTTAGTGAAATCGTTCTGTGAGGACAAAAGTAAATCACTAACCAGGGAATTTAGCCTGGGCTGTCTAGCTATAAAAGGAACTGAAGAAACCATGCAGTTAGTTTGTGGGGCTTGGAAACTGGGATGTTTTATCCCCAGGGATGTGAGAAAAGGTCTGGATGGGGGCCTAGTATTTAACAATAAAAACGAAGACGAGACCAAAGGAAGGGGTACCAGACCTGGTGGGGCCAAAAGGGAGCAATAAGGATAACAGAGCTCTTCAACTGACTAGCTTTCTGCAAGACTTTTGGGATCAGAGATACTGGGGAATAAGTGTAAAGGAAATCAGAGGACCAAACGTGAACTACAGCATCTCTCCGTAACTCCTTCGAAGGAGGGATCTGGACAAAATACTTGCTGCATTTGTTGTTGTGGAGAGAAGAAAATGATTGAGCAGGGTTGGACCCAATGACGGAAAATTTCTTTCCACCACCAACTGATTGATAGACCACTTGTGAGGCATCAGAATGGACCTGATGAGTTTTGTCTGGTAGCACGCTGAATTTCCCTGGAATGTACGTTGCTACCAGAAAATGGATGGAGGAGATTGCCCATTGCCATACTCTTAAAACTTCTTGGTAGAGGGGGGTAAGACCGAGTTCTCCCTTGTTTGTTGATGTACCACACCACAAACATGTTATTGGTTTGCATTGCAATGGTCTCTTTAGGGAGAAAATCTTGAAATGCCTGCAATGCTGGCAGGATTGCTCTCATCTCCAGAACACTGATATACAAACTGGTCTCGGGGGTGGGGGGCATGTGCCTTGGATTATCCTCGTCAAAAAATGCTGTAATTAAATCAATAGGTGCTTCAACAAAGTATTAGTTTAAGGGTGTGCACACTTATGCAACCAGTTTATTGTATGTTTTTTATTTTTTATATTTTCCCCCCTAACAGATTTGTTTTTCAATTGAATTGTACAGGTTATAGGTCACATTAAAGTTGGGAAAAGTTTTGAAATAATTTATTGCGGTCTCATTTTTTTACATCACAAAAACCTGGCATTTTAACAGAGGTGTGTACACTTTTTATATCCACTGCATTGTCTTTTATTACTTCTGTACCATTACTATTATTTTGCTTTTTCTTATATGTATTTGAAAAAATAGGAGCATACTTAGAACTCCTATATTTCAACACTTCCTGTTTCATGGTCAGGGCTTTATTTCTATAACAGACTTCCTTTGAAAAAATCAATGACCATCTGTTCCAACTGTTCTTCTAACATATCATTTTGTCTGTTCAGTTTACTAACTCTGGATATCTGATTAATCATGATGTTATCAAATATATAGTTAGGGTGCATACTATCTCTGGCTAACCAAGTGATTTTTTTTTTTAACCTTTTTCCTAAATAGCGGTTTCTAATTGATCCATTGGACTTTTCTTTAGAGTAATATCTAAAAAGTCAATGATTCGATATTGGATGTTTTTCTTAAACTTTAAAAAACAAAGTAGTGGTGTTTAAGTATGTTATGAAATCATCCAGTTTTATTAAAGAACCATCCTATTTAAAGAAAAGGTCATTGATGAACCTTTTATAGAAAACAACTTTTCTACTTAAACATATGTCTTGATTAGTGAACACTGTCCTCATTTCCCAGAAATTCATAACTATGTTGGCATAAGTATTTGCTACAGGGGTGCCCATAGCTACCCCTGTTTGCCGTTTATAATATTTATAATAAAATAAGATAACATTACTCTCCAATACTAAGGTAATAAACAATATAAAAGGAAATATAGCATTTCTGATTACAGTCTTGTGGTTCTGGTACAGCTTCTGTTTCTTTACTACATCCTTCAAAGCTCAAAGAAGTAGGGGATGGGTGAAGGTTCTGGAAACGTCCTGTGTAACAGCTCACAGTATTTTCTGGGGGAATGAGAAACCTCCCTGTTCTACCTTTGAAAATACTGGCACATTCTGGAAATAGTCTCAGGGAAACATGAAACCTTCACAGACCAGTAGCTCTCCTCAGAGTCTGAATCAGAAATCTGAGAAAAGTCTGTATCTGTCCCCTTCATCTTCCTGTCCAGATTCAGAATCATGGATCTCTTCAGGAAGTGAGGTATCCCTCTTACATTTACCACAGATGACCTTATAAGAAGGATCATTAGCCTGAATTAATCTCTAAGCCAGACCCAGTAAACTACTCCTGTCTAAGGGAATTTGAGGAGTAGATAAATGCTTAGTTTTCTGTTTCTTTTTGACAGGAAAATGTGACAACAGTGTAGCAGCAGCTTCTTCCAAGGATGGGCACAACATTCTGATAAAACAGAGAAGTCTTTCTTGTTCCCTCTCCCAGGACTAATAAAAGTGGCTCTCCTTTGCCCACTGAGGCAACCCAGAGAGCCTCAGAGGATGTGGCTAACACCCAGTCCATAGTGGCTGCAGGTGCTACACCAGAGGGATTCGGGGTAAAAGATGAATGGTCTGCGAAACAACTAATGGCTGCAGCAGAGTCACTCACCTGCAGCTGAAGCAAATTGCTAGCTTGTGGTGGCAAAGGCTCTTTGCTTAACTTTTTCTTTTAATGGCTGGAAGGACTGAACATGGGAGCAGCAGTCTGTTCCATGGTAAAGCCAAAAATGGTGCCTCTTTCTTGGGGAAAACAAGCAGCAAAATCCAGTAAAAATGAAATGTCTTTAAAGGTCAATTTCTTCATACAAAAACACAGTTAAAAAGCACTTTAAAACAGTATGCCATCCCCAAAAAGTAAATAATTTTTCCACAGAAGAAAATAGTTTATGATTACTTTAAGCAACTTTTAAACTGACAAGGAAAAAACTGCGCTGTCATTTAAAAGTACAACACTGCCTCGTGAGAGTCTATTAAAACACAAACTCCTGGGTTTAAAATAACTTTCCTGAATAGGAAAGTATTAAACAAACATTTTTTGGAAGGTTTTTCTCCAAAGGAAACTTATCTGCCCAGGAAAGGAACACCACAAGCCGACAGTCTGTCCTTGAAAGCCTCAGATGAGCATAATCTTTGCCAGCAGGAAAGCTCCAAAGGGTTTGCACCCAAATGTGTTTTTGGTCAGTTTAGCTCTCACCTATGACAGTTTGACACATGGAAGGTGCCCTGAAGATATGGGAACTGGCCGGCTGTTAATTTTTGGCAGGATACAACCCACATAGCTACGACTACTACAGCAGTGATCAATGTGATGAACATGTTTAGTATTTCGACTCCAACTGGTGCTTAGCAAAGGATACAAAAAGAGATGACCATCTTCCCTTAAGGACTTGCTTCTGTGCATGTAATATCAGACCTATCTATGGACATCCATGGAGTGAAAAAGATTTTAACCCAGGTTAGCAAAGGCTACAGAGATCACTGACAACTTGGTGGACCGGTTCTAATTGCTACTTTGGACATAAGGGACATTTTACTCTCTACAACTGCCCTTCCTCCATATTAAAAAAAGAATTAAGGTGTTTAGACTGAAACAGACTGAAGCTCTAGAATTTTCCTGGCATTAGTTAAAGCTTCTAAGGAAGGAGTTTTCCAACACATAATTTTTAAGTCAGCTGATACTGCACACTCAAAGGGATGAAAGCTCAGTTTCTACAGCATGAAATAAATGTTCCAGCACAGTTTCTAAAACTTAAAATAAAATGTTACAAAGCGAACCAGGATTTCCAACTTGGGAAAATTATTGCAAGAAGGCTCTGTATACCTATAAGAAAGATACAGAAGTCACATTTTGCCTTGCACAAAAATTAGAGATGGTTGCCAGAACTTTTTAGCAAAAAGAATACCTACAACAGAATCAACATTTCAACAAGTAACACAGCTCTTGATGAACAGGAGATAAGGGCATCTTAACCCCCTACTAGTAGCCCAAACAGAAAACTCCTGTCAACATTTCGTTGTCCCTCTGTTGGGCAAATACTCTTTGGCACACTGAAGTTGGCTGTCACTGAACTGGCATAGCCATGTGGTTAAACTCACCACATGTAGTTCTGGGTAAGAGCAGTGTGTTAAGGAGGCAAAGCCTTAGTAGGTTCTAATCTGTCTCGACAAGAAGAGTACAATCAAAATGACTTTGCAGTCTGGCCTTCCATAGGAACCTCAAAGAAAATGGAAGAAGCACACAGGAAGATAACTATACTACAGGAGGGCTAGAGTGTCCCTTAGCCAACCTCCTGGAGGAGGGATCGGGAAGAAGAACCTGAGACAGATGGTGCTTGGTAAAGACTCAAAAAGGTCACACCCCAGGAAGCTCCAGGGACAAAAAGACTTATCTTGTCACTGATATGCTTGGAATCCCACTGTAGAGCATAACTTTGTAATGGGATATCATCATCCAGCAGGCAGTGCTGTACTAAAACGTACAGTGCTACTAAATGCCCACTGCCACATCTACATGGCCTTAAGGCAAAGAGAATAAAACTGCACATTTTCTTGTTTACTTGATGTATCACTCTAATGCCAAGAAAGAATGCCTTGTGGAAAGGAAGTACTAAAAGATTTGCAAAAACAACAGGACCTCTCATCTCCAGTAAACAGTACAGGTGAAAAACTGAAGGCTTTTGGGTTCCATGGACTGTCTACCCACAGTAATGCTCCCCACACATTCTGAAAGATGCATTGGAGTCATGGCTACCTGAAGAGTTTGAATCATGATGGAGTGCCCTAAGCAAAGATTTGAAGGATTCAGACCAGACAAAAACTAAATGCTCTTAACAGATGGACAGGATGGAGAAGGGAGTAGCGGACTCCTGGACAAGAGCCATTTACAGAGGTCTAGGGTATTATCTCAGTTTTGTTTTAGCACCAAATCCCCCAAAAAGACAGGAGACCTCAGACCTACTATAGATTTCAGCACACTAAATACATCTGAGTGTCCTCTGAAATGGTAATGGTGCAGCCCATTTTTCCATGTCTCTCCAGAGCAGAATGAATATGCTGGGGACTCTCTCTCTCTCACACATATACACACACACACACACACACACACACACACACACACACAGTAACTTTACCGATCATGTACACCTCAGACATGATTTTGATGATTTTGACCAAAAGAATACACAACACCCACAGTTAATAAATTTTAGCTCATTGCAGGTAGATGGAAGTAATGCAATCCCTTAAGTAAACTCTTTCACACACACGCACTCTCTCTCACACGCACTATTGCGCTCCCGCGCACACTCTCGCACGCACACACACTCTCGCGCTCTCGCACACAAACACACTCTCGCACGCACTCTCTCACAAAGTCTCACGCACGCACTCACTCTCACGCTCTTGCACGCACACACACACTTGCGCTCTTGCACGCACACACACTCGCGCTCTCACACACGCACTCTCTCACGCACTCTCACGCACGCTCACACTCACGCATGCACTCTCACGCACTCTCTCACACACACATGCACTCTCACACACGCACTCTCACACGCGCACTCTCACACACGCACTCTCTCTCACACGCACGCACTCTCTCTCACACGCACGCACTCTCTCTCACACACGCACGCACTCTCTCTCACACACACACATTACCACTTGGATAAAGTGGTTTTCCAAGATCCAATCAAGATAAGCAAGGGAAAAATATATACCCCAAATATCCTACAGGCTAGCTGGCTGACTCGTATCAATATAACCAATTCACTGTGACTGAATACTACTGATTAAAAAAAAAATAAATACATTTTCCCCCGCACTTGCTTGCAATAACTTGCACATTCATTTTTGCTTTCTTTTCAGTTTACATCAGGCATTAGCCACCTGACACAGGAAAAAGGATGTTTGCTACGTTATCTAGTAGCCCCTACCGTAGCTCCATTTCTACCTCCTCAGAAATACAAGAGCACATGTAGTACAGCATAACAACCTCATTCTCAACAGGGAAGGAAGTCTAAATGCTGGGCTATTTTGAAAATTATCCAAGCAGAGACAAAAAATGATTTTTTTTAACAAGAGATATAAACAGAACTCCACATATGTGCATTAATGTGATTTACTGAATGCATGTAATTCCATGACAAGAAATAGGAAAGTTGGTATTTTCGAAGACCCCTATGTTAAGGCTTAAAACAAACAGAAATTTACATGGCAATGATCAAATCCAGAAACAGCGGAAAGGTATTATCATCAAGAACCTTGCACTACATCTTCCAAACTGCCAGTGCTGCAACTTCCTAGGCCTCCCTTTTGGGCAAGGATGACAAGCATGGTAGGCTATCTAGCTCTCACCCTATGAAGCCAATCTTCTGAGAAGTGATTAGAGAGAACTTTTTTCATGGTTATCATCATTCGCACCCACAGGAGTATCCACTCACTACAATAACTTCATCAGGGAGTTCCTTGACATAGCTAATAATTGTCAGCTGTGGAAACAGTGAAAAATGTTGAGATTCTTCTCTTGCAAGGCTTTGGCCACCACTGATAACACATTGGTAAAATAATGTTTATACCTAAAACAGCCCAAAGGCCAACATTGTATTGTCTTGAAAATAATCCCACCAACAGTGAAATGGAAGAAGCTTCTGTATAAACATTACGCAATGATGCGTCATAAGGCACTTGCCATTTTCAGTGACACCACTCAGGTGTGCTGCACAACATAGGCACAACTCCCTGAATATTAAAACACCTTGCAGAACCAAACAAAGGATGCACTGACGTAAGTCAGCAAGGTCTAAAATAGGTTGGAAACTGCCCACCCAACTCCAAATGAGGAACAGGCAGGAAAAGATCCCCAGCACCCATTCTGAATACAAGACTGCCTCTATGACCCCTTCCAGCAGCACAATCTGGGCTTGTCCGATAAGTTTCACAGAACAGTCTGGTCACATAGTGGACACCTTTCCAGGGAAGAACTAAAGAGCTTTAAGACATGGCCAAAAATACCACATCCAAACCCACAGGTTCTTTGCAACATCTCTCCAAGCTGCACAGAACTCTAAGAACAGACCGCAGAGGACAGTCACAGATCTCACTCTTGACTGCCGTGCCTGCAGTCATTCTCTTGATTAGTTGCCTTCCTTGAGTGATTAAAAGGATTCTTCCCGTTACAGAGCTGGTTAGGTCTACTGCAAGGACCTCAAGGGATAAAGAAGATCATTTACAGCGGTAAGGGCATGCTTCCTCCTCCTCAGAAGGCCTTCTACAAAATTAAGAGGACTGTCCAAAGACAACTTCCTCCTGAACTGCACATCCATCCCTGAAGGAGAACAAGCTCAACCATGTCATTCTGTGTAGACATATTCCTAAGTGTATGGGTTCTGGGCAATGAGTTAGCATAATCAAAATTACAGAAGGGCAAATGGTAGTGTATTATGGAAACTGCAGAGCATCAACCTAGTATTCCCTGAGCCCAGAGTCACAGACAAAAACTTTTCCAAAGCCCAATACAGCATGGATGACTGAAATGTGAACAGATGGGATAGGAGCCTAGGGCCTTTAGTTAACTATGCAACTCCGAAGTGCACTACTTACACACTTTTCCACAGGTTTAAACTTTGTCTGATGGCAGGCTAGCAAAATATTCTGATGTCAAGAACCTATGCTGGACTTACAAGAACACACAGCACTCAACTCCTGGGTGCTGGATAAGGTATTCATATTTTCAGACAGGGGCTTATAGAACATCTGCCACGTTCACAGAGGTTTTAAAAGCAGTGCTTTTGGGGTACAATAATGGATTCCTGATCACTAGCTCCTCCTTCTTCCTCATATGAGCACTTAGACATTTCTGGGAGAGGAACAGAGTACAGTAGAGGTCACAAAGGAACTCACAAGATTAGAGTTTTCTTAGAAGCTATGGTCACCTGAATAACTGTTGTTCTTGTCTGTTTTTGAGACAACAAGCTCCAGATAGTCAGACTCTTCACAGAAGCCTGAAAGGAAGGAAGTACATCTACCCATATCAGAAGTGAGACCAGGCAAGTTTGCAAAACGTCATGTTGGGTGCTGAGCAGAAAGGATCCATCACTCAGGAGTACATATACTGAAGGTGGTGAGTGGATGAGACAGGCATGTGCCAGGCTATATTTTTACGGGAATCATCCCACACCCGCAACTCGCTCCCAACAGATAAAGCATGCTTGATGTTATACACTCTGAGCTGAAAGATGTGTAGATAATGCCCAGTTCCTCTGAACCAATATAAATAAATTCTGCTAAGCCTTTAACTGATCCCTGGTTGGATAACTCAAGTGACATTTACTGGGGACCAAGCCACTAACCTCATAGCTTCATCTGATAAATGGGGATGAATAGCACATATTCTGTGGCATACAATGCAATGGAGGTCAAAAGTGTGCCTCCTAGGTATCTGCTGAATCACAAGATGGGCAAAGGCTCTAGACATCACTTGTTGAGGATAGTCTCAGCACTTATGGAGTCTAGAAGATCTGTTTTAACAAAGTACATACCTCCAAGCGGCTATTATGGTGCTCCAGCTAAAACCTGGGGCTGTGAATGGGATATTCCTGTTAATCCTCATGCAAAAAACTTTCAACTGTTAACATCTTCCTGGCAGCAAGACAGATCAGGATTTTCTCTTTTTTATGTCTACAGGTGGGCAAGTTCAAAACACTGGTACTCATGCAAGCATTTGACATCACGTTCTTCCAAGGAGAGCACCTGAGAACTACAAAGACAATCTGAAGTTAGGATACAGCACCAAACAAAGGAACCTTTCACTGAGGTACATCAAGATTGAGACTAGAACTGTGCACGCATCAAAAAAGAACTGGTAAGCTCAAAGTCTACATAGACATGTACAGTCAATATGTGAGATCACAGGATCTATGTCCCCCTCAGAGGATGGAAGCTCCTGAGAAAACTTGCCAAACTGTAACTGGAGCAGACAACACATTTTGCTAAACAAAACCATCTAGTAGAAAGTCTTCTTGCTTTAACTAAGCTTTCTATAATCTCTGAAAACTACAGCAGCTGAAAGGAATAAAGTGAAAATCATCCAAGCATAGATCTACAGTTTTGAATTGTGGATTTATTGCTGACCCTTTTGGCTTGAGATATTTTTCTTAGTAACAAAGAGAAAGAAACACACTGAAAAAGAGATGACATGCACAATGTTAAAAGGGATTCTGGTAGGTTGTGATTTCTTCTTTAGCTGCAGGTCTTATTTGAATTTCCCAAAAGTGCACTTAGTTGGTCTTAAATAAAATATGAGAAAACTTTGAAGCTGCAAACTACCGTACAACAGTGTAATGCAAGAACGAGGCAGTAAGACAACCATTTACATACAATATACACAGTGCATAATTATATGTTCAGCCAACTTAGAGTTTTCAACTGTAACACAATAAACTTGCACTTCTAACATTTTTAAATCTGTTTCAGTGTTTTGAGAGACTCAGGGCAGTAGAGAGTTTTTTTTTTTTTTTAAACAGATGCCCAAAAGAGGGAGGTCAAGTACATGAAAAGCTAAACAGGACAAATAAGATCCATAAGGACAAAACATGAAATAAAAATCAGTTTTCAGCAGTGATGGTAACCTTTTCACAGTGATCTTACACAGCCTTAAATGACAGAATGGTAAGGTACAGCAGCTCACAACTGTGCAAAGTAAACAGAGACCGAAGTCAGAAAAAGAACATGAAAATTCCTGCTTTTTTAATCCATAGGTTCATATCAGGCTGTTGATCAGGTAGATCATGTACAGCCTAGCCTCAAGATACCAGACTGTCAGTACCCTGCAACATGAATAACTACTAATTTTGCTCCCTTTCAATGATGGTTTGAAGGGCCAGACCAGGCATGCATTTATGGTTTTACAAATCAACAAAAGCAAATTTACAATGTATCATTTCTCATGGTATCATGACACTTCTTTTCAAAATGAAAAGCCAAGCCTATTTTCAGCTATTATAAGAAAAAAGAAGTTATGTCTTACCATAATGTTCTACCTGTGTTGGTAGATCTTCATTCATTACTGATAGGACTTCAGTTCCGTCCTCGGAACTGACACGGCAGGTACCAAGCTTGCGCCAGCAAAAACTCTTAGCTAAGACCTACCCACAATACCCCTCTCATAGTCTCTTCAGATAGAGTTTGCCCACCCTTATAGTACAGAAATAATGATAGTAGGAGGCTCTGTCTGAGCAGATACCTTAATTAATAAGGAGATCCTAAAGTCCACCAGGAGTCCAGGCAGGGGGAAGGAGGGCGGGAAGTAATGAATGAATGAAGATCTACCAACACTGATGGAATGTTACAGTAAGACAAATTCTTTATCTGATCTTGTAAATCTTCATTCATTCCTTACTGATAGGACCGAATCCCCAGCTACTTGAGTCCTGGGTGGCCCTACGGAAGGACATTGCTGACCACCACAGAACCAAAAGATGCTCGTCACCTGGAGGCCAAATCCAATTTGTAATGAATGATAAAGGTATGAGGTCTTGCCCAAGTGGTTGCTGCACAGCTATCATCCATAGTGGCTCTGGAATGAAAGGCCACTGAGGTAGCTATCGATCGAGTAGAATAAGCCTTTATTTTGGAAGGCAAGGACACTTTGTTTTGATGGTAGATGAAAGTAATGGCATTTCTGAGACAAGAAGATAAAGTCATTTTGGAAACAGGCTTACCCATTCTGGGTCCTGCAAAGGCCACAAACAATTGATCGAATTTTCTGAAAGATTTAGTTCTGTCCAAGTAGAAACGAAGTTGCCTATGAACATCAAGGATATGCAGAAGGTATTTCCCTCTATTTAAATGGTGGGAAAAGAAAACTGGTAGGTCAATATATTGGTTAATGGAAAAAACAGAAATTACCTTGGGCAAAAAGGAGGGGTCAGTACGTAGAGAAACTATCTCCCTATGAAAAATCAAGTATGGTCTCTTGACACTCAAGGCCTGTAACTCAGATACTCTTCTCGCTGAGGTAAGGGCTACTAGAAGTAGAGTTTTCCAAGACAACAATTTGATATCACAGGAATTAGAAGGCTTGAAGGGAGGACTTGTTAACGACTGAAGCACCAAAGTCAAGTCCCATGGCTCTATAGGAAGCTTAACAGGAGGTTTAATCTGTAATACTCCTTTCATGAAGGTTTTGCAGAGTCAGGGTGACATAACAGAAGAACTGTAAATTCCATTGTGAAAGTTTGCAATAGCTGCTAAATGCACTGTAATTGTCGATGCTGAAGCTCCTGCATGCAACAGGGTAGTGAGGTATTGTAGGATCTTCTGAATATGCATGGAAAAGGGATCTATGTTATGTTCTTTGGCCCATCTAGAGAACTAGTCCACTTACTGGAATAAATTTTCTGGTGGAAGGTTTGTGCAAAGCCAGAATGATTTCGCGAACAGGGGATGAAATATCAAGTAGCCTAGCAATCATTGGAAGTGAAGGAACCAAGCTGTGAGCTTGAGGCCGTGGAGATTGGGGTGAATCAGTCCCTGAGGATGAGACAGCAGTCCTTGGGATTGATCCAGGATCCACGGGCTGTGAATCAGTTGAGGCCATAGGAATGTGAATCAGACTTAACGGGGCCAATAAGGGGCAATGAGGATCACTTTGCTTCTCAACCTCTGAACTTTCTGTAGAAATTTTGGGATGAGGGGAAACGGGGGAAAGGTGTACACTACACTCTGGGGCCAATCGTGCATCAGAGCATCCTTCGGTGACTCCCCCCGAGGGGGGATCAGGGCAAAGTAGCTTCTGCATTTGTTGTTTAGGAGTGAAGCCAACAGGTCGCACCAAGGCCTGCCCCAGCGGTGGAAGATTTGAGCAGCTATTATCAGATTGAGGGACAGCACTTGTGAGGCTTGAAAATGTTCCTGCTCAGATTGTATGCAATAAGATTGGAACTCCCGGGAATGTGCATTGCTATGAAAGCAGTTGGAAGCCATTGCCCACTGCCAAATTCTCATGGCTTCCCGACATGGTTCCTCCTTGTTTTTTGATGTACCAGACAACTGACATGTTGTCCGACTGAACTGCAATGGTCCTGGAAGGAAGGGATGTGTGGAACGCTTGCAACGCTAAGAGAACTGCCCTCAATTCCAGGACATTTATGTGCAAATTGGCATCCATAGGGGACCAGGTGCCTTAGGTTCATAGATTAGTACTAGGCTAACTGCCCATGTGGGCTATTATAAGACTAGCCAATTACCCCATGTCAGAATCAAACCCTGCACCTTGTGTTTATAAGGTAAACACTTTAACCATTATGCCAACCTCCCACCCCAAAATAAACAGCCTCTGCAAGGCTCAAACGCACGACCCTGCACACCACAGACAAAGTGATTTACCTCTAAGCCATCTCAGATGTACATGTTGGACCATCTTTTCCTGGAAATGCACCCCTCACCCTAACAGGGAAGCGCCTGTGGTCACCGTAGCCCTGGGCTGGGGAACACAGAATGGTCGACACCAAAGATTTGTTTCTGGCTTCATCCACCATAGCATTTCTGTATTGCAAAGGTTTGTAAGGCATATCATGTGGTCGACTGAGTGGGTTAAGATAGACCATTGTGACGAAAGGAGCCACTGTAATAGTTTCCTGTGCAACATCGCCAGTGGTACTAAGGTAGTGGTTGCTGCCATACAGCCTAATAGCTGTAGTATAAGGCTTGCTGGTACAAATTTCTGTGGAAGGAGGACTTGAATCTGGTTTCTTATTTTTGAAAGCCTGTGAGGAGGAAGGGAAGCTTGACAGGATGTTGTGTCAAAGACCGCTCCGATGAATTCCAGTGCTCTTGTTGGAGATGTGCGATTTGTCCATGTTGATCGTGATACCTAGGTGAAGAGCAAGGCCTTGAGTGCAACAGAGACTGAGAATGAGAATATTCTTGGTTGTGGCAGTAAGGAGCCAATTATCTAGATACAGAAACACCTGGAATCCTTGTAGTCCAAGATGAGCTACTATGACTGCCATACATTTGGTGAACACTCTGGGGGCTGTCGAGAGACCCAAGGGCAGTACCCTGAACTGACAGTGATTGGCTCCCAGACAGAAGCGGAGAAATCTCAGGGAGCATTTGTCCATCTTTATGTGGTAATATGCATCTTGGAGGTCTAGAGAGCACATCCAGTTGTTCTTCTCCAGAAAGGGGAAAATGGACTGTACCATGACCATCCGGAATTTTTGAAGTTTGATGAATTTGTTTAGTAAGCCAAGATGCAGGATTGGTCTCCAGTCCCGTTTTTTTGGCACTAAAAAGAACGAGGAAAAGCTGGATCCTCTTTGGTCTGGTGGGACTAATTGGAGGACTCTTTCTTAGCAGCTTTTCAATTTTTAAGGCTGCAGCCTCCCTTTGACCGGGTGGAACATCGGGGATTCGTTTTACTGGTCTGGGAGTAAGGTCGAATGGGATATGACAGCCTCTGGATATTATTCTCTGCACCCAAGCATCCATTGTTACGAGTTGCCAGGCCTGTAGGTGCAGAGAAAAATCGACCCCCGACTACTTCCAGAGAAAAGCAATCGGGCCGCTGTTCAGGAGCGCTGGAAGGGTAGGCCAGAGAAGGAATCTCTAGCTCCCTCTGGAAGGGTCGGCCAGAGAAGGAATCTCTAGCACCCTGGTTGCATGGACCCCTCTGCCCCGAAAGGGGCATCTTCCAGATGAGTTGCTTCCTCTGCCCCAGGGGGATTGCTTATCACGAGTGTCATGAAAAGATCCTTGGGACTTCTTGAACCACAGTTTTCTTCCCCTCTGATTCCTGGAGTAGAATCTCTGGGGGGGGGGGTGGAAAAAACGTATGCCCACGACAAGATCTTTCCATCCTTCTCACTACGTGATAGTGTGTCTTTTACTTTGGGACCAAAAAGGGAAGATTCGTCAACAGGCGCACTGACAAAAGAAGATGTAAAGGGGTCCGCGAAGTCACACAAATGCATCCAAGCATGCCGTCTCATGACGATGCCCGATGCGGCTGCTAGAGTTGCCCCCTCGGTAGTGTGAGAGATCAAGCACATCGAGGAGTTCGAGATGGATTTTGGGGTAGCTAGCTGAGAGGCAACAGTATCATGCACCTCCTCAGACAGTACCCCCACCAAAGAGGCAGACATTTCTGAGATTAGTTCTCTTTGGAGGCGAGTAAAGTGTGCCAGGTAATTCAGTGACCGAATGGCAAAGGTCGCTGAAGCGTAGGTTCGCTTCCTCAGTCTGTCCATAGTCCAAGACTCCCTGTTCGGGGGATGAACACTGGAATTATATTCTGCCAGTTCCCGCTTGGTGGCCGCTGCCACGACCATGGAATCAACTACCAGCTGTTTGGACCAGTTGGACTGGTCTTCAGGAGTGGACAAAATTTTATCTGGCCTCCGGGGGACAGGTTCAATATTGTCTGGGGCCTTCCAGGCATGCTGCACAGTAGGTCTAATGAGCTCATCTGCAGGTGGGGTCACCCAGGAAGTAGATGGTCGAGCATGGAGAGCCTGCAAAAACACTAATTCCTCCAAAGGGTTGGAGAGCTTCCAGTCTCCCCTCTGCTTGAAGATCTAGAGAATGTCTTCAAATGAGACGTCTTCCAGGGGAGACCGTGGGGACTGTTCTCCCTCATCACAATCGGGGTCTTCGGTTATGGATTCCTCAGGGGACTCAAGATGCTTCCTCTTGCAAACTTTCTTCCGGGATGGCTCCCCAGTGAGAACTTCTGAGGAGGACTCCGGAGAAAGGTTTCCTTTCAAGGGAAGGCCTTGCGGCTCCCATGCTCTAGATCCCAGAGTAGGGGGTTGGGACAGCTGCATGCTAGGGGGGGGGGGTTTCTGGTGTCGATGTCAATGGTGCCAACTGCAAGCCTGTTGAAGCAAGAACCCTCTCCATCACCTGGAAAGCAGGCCTGCCCGAGGAGGGATGGGAGCCTGGAACAAAGAAGGACAACCTCAGAACCGGGGTCGCACCCCACCCGGAAGAAGCCGCATCCAAGTGAGGAGCCCCGAGAGGACCGGTAGCCGCCAGGAGAACCGTGGCCGTAGGTGGTGCCACAGAAATAATGGGCGCCGAATTAGGTGCCATGGTGCCAACAGCTCAATCACTGCTACGAGAGTGCGCCAGTTCCAAAGGAGCTGTTGCACCAAGACTAAGTGGTGCTGACAAGGAAGCCTCCACTGTTTGAGCTGAGACAGAATGCACCGGGAGAGCCATCAGTACCAAAGTCTCTGAGACCTGGGAGGAGGTCGGAGGAGGATAGACAGGTGAATACGCCGTGAGAGATTCCGTTCCAAGAGGGAGGGGAAGACGTAGTCAGGGTAGGTAATCCTCTAGCTGCCAAAAGCTGGTCCACAACCCTCACTACATTTTGTTCCAAAAGACTCCTGGTGGATATGAAGGAAGCTGCCGATGGAGATTCTGGTCTCTCAAGAAATGGACTAAACTGTTGTCCCAAAAAGGGGTCATCAGAGGGAGAATACCTGGTTCTGGGAAGGTGATCGACCTGTGGAACCAATGGTGTCAGTATCAGTGGAGCCGTGTAAGACACCGGCACCGTGGCCTGGGATGGTGCCGATGCAGATACAGTGGTCGCAGCTTGCGTCATAAACAAGGTCAGCACCGAGGGGGATGGTGCCAAAGCTGGTACAGTGGTAGGAGTCTTGAGTCAGAATCAAGGGTGGCACCGAGGGAGAAGACAGGGAACCTGGGTGCCAAAGCTGTCTGCGCCAAAGGCACAGGAGAAGCCCGGTGTCGATTCAGTTCTGACGAGGATGGGGAAGTCGGAACTGAAAGACTCCATTTCTCCTTATGCTTTTTCACATCCTTATGCTTAGGAGGTGGTGAGACCTACATCCCAGAAACAGCCTCTGCGAAGGGTGACTTCAACATACCTTTACAATAAGTTTGTTCTTGTGTTCAGCCAATGTATGGTTGCTGAAGCTAGAACAAATATCAAAAGAAACGTTAATGTGATCATCGCCCAAACAATAAACACACCGGGCGTGACCGTCAGAGTTGGGCATCTTACGCCAGCGCTTAACACAGTGCTTGAACCCAAGCTTGGTCTTATCCAACATTATAACGCACTAGTACTACCACACAATAAAATAAACTTCCAAACAAGAAGATAAAGGGATAGCGAAAAAAAATTTTTTTTGTATACAGAAAGCTAGGAAAGAGTACCAACAATGGTACTAATACCAAAAAGGTAAGAGAAGGGCCTACTAAGGTAAGGAAGAGGGAGGAGTACCAACGATGGTACGAAAGACCTACCAAGGTAGTAGGTAGGGTTTAGTCAGAAAATACAGAAAGTA